>NW_005054300.1:10416207-10477593 GCF_000277835.1 Geospiza fortis
TTGTTTCCTTTTAAGCTTTCAGAAATGCATGGGTCAGTACTTCACTGAAGGTCCTTAGATAAGCCCATCTGTGTCTCAGCCACAGAGGTCACTCCCTGAGGTGAGCTCTCCTCACAGCAGCCTATCCCTGCCATGGAACAGCTGCCTTGCCCTTCATCCACGCTGATGTCCTGCATCTTGCTGTGCCTCTGGGCCACGATTCTGGAGCTCAGACTGTCTGATTCTTCAGGGTAGAAATAGGAGCCCTGGAGAACCACCCTAGGTCCTATGACCCAGAACACCTCACACCTAGAGTGTACACTTTTCCCTCCAACGGCAGAGGGAAAAGATTGAGAGCATGAGTTTCCCCAGAGAACACAGGAGCACAGCTGCCAAGCCATAGCCATGCAATAAACACCCATGGGTTTGCCACAGGGCACCAAATACAGCAACTCTTGCCTTACTCAGAGGCATGCTTCATGCACCGTTAGGGTAAAATACTTAGTGCCTTCAAATGTTTTCTAGTCTCCGGTTTTTTCAGTACATAGAAAGATGTTTTGAGGTGGAAACAGGAGTCTCAAGACTCCCCTTCATCATCAAAGACATATTTGGCCAATCAAAGCCAACAGAAAAATATGGTAAACATATGTGGCAGCTCAATCTCTTCAGAAACACAACTGTTCCTGCTTTGTGCCTCTCTCTCATTTTGCAACAAGGATATCCTAGTTATCAGTGAATGTGCCTGAGGGAGAGGTTGGTCCTAGTTCAGCTTTTTCTGTTGTTTTTATTTTGGGGTTTTTTTTGGTTTTTTCCTGGATTTCTGGTGCACCTCTGTAAGGTATGTTTGGATCATCAGTGATAAAGGGAAAGGGATTTCAACACATCAGTGAGGCTGATTTCAACACATCAACAGGGAAATGCAGGAGTGTCTTCAGCAGCCAGTGCCTTCAGAAGGCAGTTAAAAACCCTTGAAAGCCATCATCACAATGGCAGACTTGGCTCTGCTATAGCTCACCAGGAAACTCCAGCTCCAGGAGTGCAAACAGCCTGTACCTGAGACAGCAGGAGTGACAGTGTCCTGTCTGCCAGGACAGTGGGAGAGAGCCTGGTGGGGTCTATCTCTTCCCAGGCTAGTTGTTATGATTAGGAACTACTTGTGCCTTGAAGCACTTACTCTTCACTATGGAAAAAAGTGGGCAGGGAGAAACTCTAACTCTGCAGGCTCTGGAATTTCCCATCTCTCTCTCTGTTTCTGCCAATATTAATAATTTGTATTGCTTAAGTAACTCACAAATGAAAATGTGAAATATCTCAATTCCCTCTGGGCCATACACAGGAGCAAAGGAGCAGCCCTGCCTCTAACCCAGGCCAGCTGGACCCAGCATCACCCTGGGAGGAGAAGGCAGGATGCCTCCCAGGTGGTCTCAGGAAGTGTCTCTGCCATGGGCTCCTGGCAGTTCTGTCAGGAGGCTGAGGATTTGCATCCCTCATGGATCCTGTTCTCCTTTTCCTGAGCCACGCAGGGGTGGTGCTTGCCTGCTCCCCATAGATCAGAGCTGCAGCCTGTTGGGGCCAGCAGGGGCTCTGAGGGGTTGATGGAGCACCTCAGGGTTCACAAACTCTGCACAGTTGCTTTTGTGGAGTCTTTCCTTCCCTCCTGTGAGGTTAGTGCAGGCCAATCAAGTTATGGCTGTTTCTCTGCCCTCCATTTGTGCCTCAGTTTCCCTTCCTGCAAGGACAGAGCCCAGCTCTGGCTTGGAGCACTGCAGCTCAGCCCTCCTGGCCAGGCAGGTTCAGCAATTGTAGCTATGGGGCTGCTCTCAGACATAGCAGCTGCCAGCTTTCCTCTCTGGGTACCTCTGCAGCAACCCCTGGGGCAGAGGCAAGAGGCTGGAGATGCTCCTGGTCCTGGCCAAGCACATGACTCATGTTTGGCATTCCAGTATTTTTGGTCGCTCAGGAGCAGCCCTAACTTAACAGCAGGAAATAAGAGTACAACTAGCCTGTCAGTGTGTTTGCAGCCAAGCAAAGTGCATGATCCTCTCTGCCAGGGCTGGCCCCAGCAGCCATGGCCCCAGGACAGGGAAGCAATACTCAATGTCTCTTTGTTTTGTTTTCCTTTGGCAAGATTTTAAGATGCCTTTTCTACATCCTCCAAGAGAGATGTGGGTACCCATTGCAGTGTTACCTCTGTGACTGGCACAAGCGCACTGACTTCAGTGGGGTCACTGCAATTCTGCAGCAGTGAGAAGGGAACCAAAATCAGCCAAAAGGCCATGGAGGCTGCTCAGCCCTGACACAAATAACTGGGAGGCTGCAAGCAGTGAAGTGTATGTTGCTGTCTTGCCACAAACAGCTGGACACAGCCAGGGATGTGAGCAAATTTTTCTTTTTTATTTTTCTCTTAGGCTGCTCTGCGTGGGTCTGCCTCCATCACAGGGTCGTTTCAAACAGCAGGACTGTGTTTAATTGTGTACAATCACCTGTACTTTTTCCATCAAGAAGCACACAAAAACCAATTCCAATAGAGGCAGGTAGGTATATGCACAAAATACATCACAGCCAAGCATTCAAAGACTTGCTGGATGCTGCCTCTGCTGGCTTGTGAGCTCCTGGCACCTGTCATGTCCCCATCAGACCCAAGTGATCTGCCTCTGACCATTCTGATTCACAGCATGCTTTATTTGTTGGCCTTTGGGGTTAAACAAGTAAAGCAATTGCCTGCTTTGTGTGGGGAATGGTTGTTAGAGCAACTGGGAGGAATTCCTTGGCACCAGCACAAGCTAAGAAAGGAATGAGCAGAAAAATGCTCAGCCAGAGTCAGTGCCAGAGCAGAGGCAGGGCAAGTGCTGGTGCCTCGCCCTGACTCTCCCACCTGCAGCAGAGTGTCCTGGGCAGGGAAGCTGCTGGGAAAAGCCAAGTGCACACCCTTCACTAACCTCTGGGCAGAGACCCCAGCACAGGCACCACTGACACTGAGGTGCTGAGGAGAATCTAGCCCTGAGTTTTTACCCTTTTGTTCCTTCCGTAATTGAACATGCCCCACAACATCCAATATGAAATTGCTCTTATGCTTGGCTCATAGCTGCTTGCAGTGCCACTTCAAAACTTAAATTGTGGTAATGATTTTCAAATGGAAATAAACCTATTTTGGGGTAATTTTCACTGTGAAGCATGGTTCAAAGGCACCAGAAGAAATGGCAAGGCGAGTAGTGAGCTGACAAGTAGTACAATTTTGGCAGGGCTTTAGGAACTTTATTTTTGCATTACAGATGCTCTCCTTGCTCTAAACTGCTGCCTTCCCCATCTGACCCTTTTCCCCACCCAGGTGACACCTCATTCATAAAAAGATAATAACTTTGTTTGGATAGGCTTGCTGGCAAATTTACACAGCTCTCCATTTAGAGATCCGATTTCAGGTGAGGTGATTAAGAGTGATAAACAGGAAGAAAAGGAAGAAACAGAGGTGGGGGGGTGGTAGGGGTAGGGAAATGGAGCAGCAGAAGGTAGTGCCTGGTCTCTGCTCTTGTTTACACAATGGCTTGAAACCTGCAGGATGAAACTGCCCCGGTTTCTCAGTGAGAGTGTGAGCCTGTCTGCAGGCACGGCAGCTGCTGCAGCAAGGGGCTGGGCTGTGGCCCTGGAAGGTAGGGCCAGGTGCTGTTAGTAATGGGTGTAAAGCTAAAAGACTTGTGTAAGGGTAATGTTCAGATCTGGAAAGCACAGAGCTATGTGAGTTTGGTCATTTCTTTTATACATGAACAAAAACAATTCTGACGTTTGCTGAACTGGGTCCTCATCAGAGCTCCAGTTCTCCAGGGTTCTGCTTACAGACTGGGTGGGAGAAAGGTATCCCATTTTTCAGCCTTGTAGCAGAATACCCCTCTCCTGCTTGGTCTAAAGGGTATGCTCTTCTTCAAATTTAAGTACTCATGTTATATGGTTATAGTATTATTGCTTTGCCCAACAGTATATCTCTGTGTTTGATCTGCCTTTTCCTCAATGATTCCACATGATTTCCAAGATCCTGGCTGAAAAAAATCAAACAAATGCATACTTTGGGATGCAATTCCCAATGGACTGTGCGGTTTTGTTAGTCTTGAAATGATTTTATTAGAAGTGAACTTCATGAAAGGAAATTGCTGAGCATTTGAGAACCTGGTTTCCACAGGCTTTCATGTTCCAAAGAAGTCAACTCTTGGCCTGAAACTTTCCAAGCATAGGGCCAGACTTCACAAACTCATAGATGGAAAAGGGGGCTGCCTCTATACCCTAGAAGATTTTAGTAATCCTCAGTCTAAATTAGAGCATCCTTTATGCTGCTGTCATTCAGCCTACAACAAACCTGCCTGAGATTAATGGGTAGCAAAAGCTTCTTGAAGTGATGTCATTCATGCATCTTTCTAAGGCTATTGGTACCTTTTTTGTTTAAAAACCTGATTGTGATTTCTATTCCCTTTTTGCTGGCTGAGTACATATAAGGGGCAGCTCCAATGTCAGTTATTCAAGCTTGGAAAGTCCCAGAGCAGAGTCAAGAAAAGCTAAGTGTACTGGTCCCTGCTGCATTTTGTCTAGCTGAAAATTGATTTGGACCAAATGGCTTAAAAATCAGTTTAACCACAGCTGATTATGGTATAAGATGCTGCTCTGCTGGAGATTGCTGCCCACTCTTGCTGGCTGATGGCTGTGCTGGGCGTGTCAGAAGGGACTCTGAAAGCCTGGAGGAGGCCAGTGGGTGAGGCCTGAGAGAGTCACTGCACTGACACACTGTGGGTGTCTGTAGCCGTGGTGTGACTGACCACTGCCCAGGCACTCCTCCTGCAGATACATCAGAGATAGGCTGCATTTTGTGGGGTACCACAGTGCACTGCAGTACAAGCACACACAATCACCGTCTGAGACAAATTCTAACCACCTTAGTATTATGTTGAGCACAGTTTCTAGGCAGTCTGGTTTGTGTATCTGGAGTTCACTTTCCAAAACAGAGTAGTACCTGAACTGCAGGCATGGCCCCTGGGCTGGCCGGGGTGAGAAAGCTGAACTTGGAAGAGTCCATGCATCACCTTCTGCCCCTTTTCTAAAGAGCTGCATGTTTCTGAGGGTAATCACTGAGCTATGTGTGAGGCTGTGCCTTGCATTGCTTCTGGTGCTGTAACAGCTGTTGTGTCTCTGGTACACAGCAGTAAAGTCCATGAACCACAGATAAGCTCTCTCACACAGCACAAGTGCTAAGGGGGGACAAGAACTGCAATGAAGACAAATCTGTTCCTGTTTACAGCTGTTCAGGGTAACTATATTTGCACAAGCAAAAGGGGTACTGGTCTGCCCTCTGCTCCACTAGCCTGTGAGTGCCGACTGCTCTGGTTTATATGAAGTCTGTGCAGCCTTACTCTGGGTTTTGCAGCACATTTCAGGTTCTCCAGACCTTTCCTAGCCTGTCCATATTGATTAAAACCTGATCAGTGTTTCTAGGCATTAAAATCCCCTGGTTTGTCCCTTCACAGCCTTTTTAGTTTATGATGGCAAGAATGGCCCCTCAGACTTTTTCCCATTTGCTGTCTGGTTTGGTCTCTGCTGCCCTCTGTGCCCTATGGCTGCTTGCTGTAACTCTGTGATTTTCTGCCTAGAAGGGCTTCTTTGTCCTTGGAATCCTCAAGAAAGCTGATCTCCATGGCAAGCTGACCAATTCTATCCCAGCAGAGGGAAATGTGTGTGTAGGCAGCAGATACTGGCATCCCGAAGAAGCAGAGGCACCCTGTGTGCAAAGGCACTTTGCCACCCCTGGAGGAGGAGGACTGAAGGACCACTCATGAGCTCTCCTTGCAGTGTGCTGTTGATCAACCTGCCTCTCAAATGTGAGTGGGAGCAAAGCCAGTGCAGACCCAACAGCATGTTTGTTGTACCAAGGGCAATGCTGCTCCTCCTTCCCAACTTGCCCTCGCCATATGATGGATGTGTTGGAGGCTGGCCCAGCTCATTCTCGTGGGAATAGCCAGGGCAACTTCCCAGGCCACCAGGGGCCTTGCTGAGTTAAGTGAAATAGCAGTGTGTGGGAGGGAAATAAGAGGCCCATAGTTTGGTGTTTACCCAGCATCCCACGTGGGCCTGTAAATGTGGAGGGCACAAAGCTCCTATATAGCAAGTGTTAAGACACAGCTGGTGGGAATGCTTCCAGCAGGGCAGCTTTCCACTGCAAATAAATAAATAAATGCTGGCATGGGGAGATTCTGACAAAAGTCTAGACAGGAAAATATTGCTACAACCATAAGGTATTTCAGATGATTTCATAGAAACATTTCACCAAATATAAGTATGAGAAGCTGTTCCACTCAGTTTGTTTTCTTTTAAAAAAAAGATAAGTTTTGCGCTCAGCTCCTAAACCTTAACATGTCACAGCAGCTACTGCAAGCCCTATGACACTTAGCTGGGGTAGTCATTACTCAAACTTGTTAGCCTTAGATGTGTTGGTCCCACATTACCCTAGAGAACGTTTGTGACTCATGCTGTGGAAGTCTAGGTGTGGGATTTGGGACCTCCTAAGTGTCTGTACAATCTGATGCTTTATGGAGCTCCACTGTAAGGTGTAGGACATGGATGATGTGGAGTTTGGCTGGGTATGTGGTTTGTTTGGTTTGGAAATTTTTTGGTTGTTTGGCTTGGAGGTTTTTTAAATAAGTTTTTGAAGGGAGGTAGAGGAAGGTATGTTATGTTTCTAGAGTCCTGTTTGGCAGTGTTCCAGATTAGCAGAGATACAAAGAGTCAGTAATAGTGAATGGCTTGTTCAGTTATAGCTGAATTCATCTAGTCTCTTTCATGCTGAGAAATTACCTGGTTGTAATTTGTATATTGTATCTGTGCCAGAGGCCAAAATGTTAGCAGGGAAGGGCGTGTATTGGGAGAAGCAGTGGAAAAATTACAATGAGTCAACAAGGTTGAATTTAGGTCTCCTCACAAGGGAAGCCTCGTTTATTAAGCAACTTGAACTCTCCCTGTGAGATCATATGTGAAAAACAGGTTGAGCCATGTGGGAGGGTGTTGCCCTGCGGAATTTGTAGATAAGGATGCTTTATACCTGCGTGTGCCCGAGAGGCCAGTTACATTCTGCGGCTTCCAGAGGGAACGAGCCTCCAGAGGAGTACAGTTATTCCATTTTTCTTGTGGTAAGTTTATTGAAAAGAGCTTTTGTTTCTTCCTCTCCTCCCTATGCTTCCCTTCAAATCTCAGATTCCCAAACTCTGAGGTGTGATATGTGTGGTTTTCTTCACCAACAGAGCCAGGTAACACTACTGAGACCGCAATGGCATGGTGGAAGGCCTGGGTAAGTAGAGGATATACTGACACTCTGGGGTTTTTGGCAATGTAGTGAGGTAACTTATAAGTTGTATCAGGCACTGTGTGGGAATGAACAGTTTCCTTTAAAAATCAGCAAGACCTTTTTACTGTTTTTCTGGCTGTAAAATAGCATTCAGCACTTCAAAAACATTGATGAAGGAGGGTGTTGATATGACTGCCGGCTGGAGGAGGAGGAGCAGATCCTATCTGTATCCTTAGTCGAGAGAGGTGCAGGGGATGTGTTCAGGGGGAGATGGGACCATGCAACAGCAAAGTTACACAGCTGAAGTGCTGCGGGCTCCTTGCCTGCTCCCTTGTCCTGTGGCAGTGAGTTCAGGGTGCCGACCTGTCCCCATTTTTGGTTCCCTGTTGTGCTGGCAGGCTGTGGTCACAGAGAAAGATATGGTCAAGCCACAATGTCTATCTTTGGTGGGTTTTAAATATTGCAACAATACCGTGTCTTGAACAGCCTGTCTCTTTGCCAGGAGCCAGAAATGCTGTGTATGTTCTCTTGTAAGTGCTTGTGGCTCCAAGAGAAATGTGGCAGGATTGGGAGAAGCTCATGGGGTGTGCTGAGGCAGCACCTGGGGTCTGGCTCAGACCAGGCAGCAGGTAGCCCTGGTGATGTGCCAGCTCCCCCATCAGCCTCTGTGGGAGGCCAGGTTTACTCCCAGGTCTCAAAATAATTTTTTTCCCCAGAAAGATTCAAATTGTAATCTTCCTTCTGATTTTTCTCTGTCTCCCTATTTCATTTGGAATAATAATATAGATGTTTTTCCTGAGCTTGGAGTAGCTCTCACTTAATTTTTTTTCCTTTTGGATTACCTATTCTCTTCTACCTCCAAGCTGGAAATAAGTTGTAAATTAGAGTGAGGAAAGAAGGGGAAAAGCCTTTAAACTCCAGTAATCCAGTACCATGTTGTAGGGGGTGAAGGCATGAGAAGAAAATGAGCGGTCCAAAGAAGGATGGGAAAAATTTTTGGTTTTCTAAACCCTTCATTAAAAATACAGTTCAAAAGCAAAACGAATGAAAAAATGTGAAACTTTCTCAGAAAATATTGACAGAACAAAATGCAAACAGTAACCCAACCTGTCCCCAGAGTCCAGCTTTTTAAAAGAAGTCTGTCATTTAGGTTTGAAAATATTCTGGTAGTAAAACTTTTATTCCTTCTTTCTTTCATTTATAGGTAAAACTTTTCACAGCATCAGCTGTAAGGTACACTGCTTCTGCTGCTTTCATGCCAATTATTTATATTTACATGAGCACAAACGCCTTGAGTAGTTTCACTTAGGGAGTTGTAGGATTAATTCAGCTGGGAAACAAGACCAAAGTGAACAGGGATTCTCTGAAAAGCTGGTGCAATTGTACTTGTGCTGCAGCAGCTATGTGCACAGAGACTGAGGTGCAGGAGTGAGTCACAAATGTGCTACTCAGCCAGGAAGGGCCGTAACTGTTTATCGGAATTCATACCAAAAAAGATCATTGTTTAATTTGTTTCCACTGCCTCCAAATGAAAGCTCAGCTTTGTACTCCCTCTTCCACTGAGTCACCAGGCATGGGTCCGGAATGTTTGGGGGTTTTTTCACAGGGCCCTTGCATGCAGCTGGAGAGGACTGGCCATCCTTTTCAAAGCAGACTCAGATGGATGAGTCTAACCCGCTGCCCAGGGAAGCTGTGGTGGTGCTGGCCATCTTGGCAGAGGGCTAGGAAAGGAATACTTGAAATGATTGACCAAATTCTTCTAGGCCAATGACAAACTGTTGGAGGTGGCAATGCCACCTGCTCTGTCACTGCTGTTTTCTGCAGTGACAGCTTCTCCTCAGCCTTACACTCACTGCTCAGTGACCACTGGGATTCGAAGCTGCATCTCTTGTGAAGTTTCCTGTTGACACCATTTGCTTCACAGCTGCTCTTTCTGCTGGGAGCAAGGTGTGGTGGTGCAGGAGCATCTCTGTGCTGGCTGTAAAGCAAACTTTTCCAAGTCTTGCTGATTGCTGAACATGCTGCCTCGCTCAATACTCCTCACTGTCACTGCCCCATGCAAAGGTGCCAGCTGTATCCACTGCTTCTCTTTCACATGGGAAGTAAGAGCAGAAGGGACTTACATCATAGCAGGAGGCTGATGGGCAGCCCTTGGTGGTCCATGTTATGTAAGTCAGGTGGGACAACCCTAATGCTTCCTTCTGATCCATAATTTCTGATTTTTATCTCACTGTGAAGCCATCCCCATTAAAATATTTATCAGGTCATACTGATACCATTAGTTTAATATTAGCCCTGCCTCTAAAGGCAAATTTATGAGAATATAGTAGTATCCAACTTAAATATCCTTGCTTCTGGGAAGGAGAAAATTGTGTTTATTATTGTAATAAAGTGATGATGACTCCTCATGCTTACCCACCCACATACTCCCAGTATTGACAGGACCAGTTTGTGATAGATGTGACAATATATTCAAGCCAGTTCCTTGACTACCAGCTTTGTTAAATTTTGCCTGGGTTCTGGTTGATGGCCCTACTACTTTTTGGTGACTAAAATAAGTCTCAGTGTGTCTTTTATGCCCTGGGACTGATACTATCAGCACCTCAGGGGTTTGTTAGGAGGATTCTTGTGTAGCTGTATCTGATTCTTGGCACAGGGAAGAACATCAAACCTGCACTCCTCCAGATGGATCTCTTCCTTCAAAGTAGTCTTTTGCCCCAAATCCTTCCAGTGGAAATGCTCTCTTCTTGAAACCAGCTGTGCAGAAGTGCAGCAGCAGCAGCTGCTGAAGAAAATGGCCTGTGAGAATAAGACAATTTCAGAAACTCAAAAAGCTGTCTAAAAACTACCCTGTACCAACTGAGTATGGTACAATAGCATCCATGCTGTGAAGGACTGTAATTAAGGGGTGAATAGGAAAGTCCAGTCTATTACAGTCTGTGCCTTTTCTGCCACTCTGCCTGACCTCACAACGCTTGCAGCACTGTCAGCCATGCTTTGCACTTCATGTTCCTGCCAGCAAAGGCTGGTACAGGCAGGTGGGAACAGGAAACTTGTGTTCTCTTTGGAGAGAAACTTGCGTTCTCTTATTGCTCTGCTGAGGAACTTCTGGCCAGTCTCTCCTATTTTCTGTGACTTCACCCTGTGGAGGCAATAAATATCATTAATGTACTTTTCAAATACTTTTTCTCCAGTAGATGAAAAGCAGAGGTGGAAAGTCGTGTATTTTTCTTCTTCTTTCAGAGTGAGGCAGAGGGCAGGTCCGTGGCAGGTAGTTTAAATTTTAATGCTGCACCTGATGCTCAGACTCTGTACAACGCCATGAAAGGGCTGGGTGAGTTGACTCCAACCACATATGTAAATTCTATGTTCTTATAATTGCTAATTTGAAATCAATTCCTTAGGAAATTTGCATCCAGAGATATCACTTATTTTTTACTGTGAAAAACTAATATTAAAGTTTCCTCAGTATGTACTTAAACTTCTACACAGGCAGTAAACCAGACAAGGTTGTCTGAATATTCAGATTGGGATTTTGGACCAGCCTCAGCTTATTCTGTGCACTGTATTTATGATTTATTTTTGCTTTCCACAGGGACTGATGAACAAGCTATAATTGATGTCCTAACCAAGAGGAGCAATCTGCAGCGTCAAGAGATTGCCAAATCCTTCAAAGCACAGTTTGGAAAGGTTCTTCCGAAACAATGCCATTTCAATCACTGGTTTACTGCATGCAGGATGTAGTAAATGGGCGTACACTTCTTTCTAAAAGCATGATGCAAACTATATGCAGGTCTTCTGCAAATAAGTAGACTAGTATCTATTTATAAGGCCTGTGATGAACGTATAAAATTAATGTTTGACCAGGAAAAAATGTTTTTCTCCTAAAGATTCAATTTTTTAAAAATGCATTTTGACCAGAAATACTTTTCTGAAGTCAGTCTTAAATTGAAGTGAAGCTTCTTATTGATTTGAAGTTGTAACAAAAATTGATACCCATCTAAGTGACATGTTGAGTAAAATATTGGTTTGTTTCAGGCCTTTTTAAATGTCAAAAAAGTTCAATTTCAAGACTTATTTAATTACACTTGTTTGGAAATTCCGTGGTTATCGGCAACTATGTTTTCCTTTGTCTCTCTTGTTTTTTTGACAAAATTTTACTTTTATTGGGAAAATCTTTTCACCAGCAGACTGTATACCCTCAGCCCTACTGTGAGCCTTCCTGGAAAGGGGACTGCCATGCAAAAGCCTAAGGGAAGCAAATATGGGGGTGGTGGGTATGGAACAATGAATAAATAGAGCCCTTGCATCCCACTAAAACAGAGAAGGAGTCATACAGCAGAGAAAGGAAAACCTGCATTATAGTCAAAGGGGAGTTTGAAGTGTAGCTTCAAGCAGACTGCAGTCCTGATTCTGCAGATGTCCTGGGTGCAAGTTTACATGCAGTTTTGGGAATCTCTCTGTAGCTACACCCTTGCTCAGTGCAAGGCCTTCAGCTACCTGGCTCTGCTCAGTGAGTTGAGCAGGGTGGAGCAAGATTTGCTGCAGGATTAATTATTGAGAAAGCCCCAACATCAAGAAAACAGGGAATGTGTAAGCACCTAGAGAAACCCCATTTTGGAGTTAGGTGCCTTTTTCAGTCTCAGGACCTTTTTTAATGAACTATCAGCAATGCTGTCATTCACCTTCATTACTTGGGCCATGGGGATGGAAGCAGAGTGTGCAGCAGGATGATCCTGTGGGTCTGTTTATGTAACCATGTGATGATGCACATTTGACAGGATCTGATTGAAAGCCTGAAGTCTGAATTGAGTGGCAACTTTGAGAGGCTCATTGTAGCTCTCATGTACCCCCCATTCAAGTATGATGCCAAGGAGCTGTATGATGCCATGAAGGTAAGAAAATTGCATGCTGATATTTAAGTAATAGCACAAATGCAGCGCTAATTTCCTGCACTTGTGCAAGTGTTAATAACTGGACTGTTACATGGTTAAGTTTGTTATTAGCAGTAGCCTTTGAGAAATACTTAATTGTACTATTAATATTCTGGGGGGAAATGCTGCTTAAATATTTATGGCTGTAAGAAAGTTTCTGTACATACATGACTCACAGAGCCTGGGAAGGCAACAACAAAACTGAATTCACACCCAAACCTGCTGCCCTGATGCCCCAGCTGAGCCATGAAACCTTTAAGGAATCAAGGAGTGGTGGTGCAAGGGCCAGGCTGGGGTCGGCTGGGATCCTACCTATTGATAATGTATCTTTACAAGTTTCAGATACAGAGTGGTCTGTTAAATGGTATGAAG
Source organism: Geospiza fortis (assembly GCF_000277835.1). Lineage (NCBI taxonomy): Eukaryota > Metazoa > Chordata > Aves > Passeriformes > Thraupidae > Geospiza > Geospiza fortis. Next base: position 10,428,808 of record NW_005054300.1, read on the forward strand.
ATGGACTGACTACTAAGCACTGGTCTCCCTGCATTCTCTTAATGCTGTCTATTGTCAAGATCTGACTCCAGAAAAGCATTGAGGAAATGTAGGGTTATATAAAAGCATCCTTTACAAATTAGGCACCTCGGTAAAAGAAACAGTGTTCAATCCAAATGTGTTTTGTATCTCCAGCTTTCTTCACGATGGTTTCTTACAGCTCAGCACACAGCCTGACTTTGCTGCCATCCAACTCCTCCCTTCACCATACTTCTCTAGCAGTAAATCATTTCCATGACTAGATGCCTGTCTCCACCTTTATTTCTCCACTGTGTTTTCTATTACAGGGTGTGGGAACAAGGGAAAGTGTTATCATAGAGATCCTGGCATCTCGGACAAAAGCGCAGATCAAGGAGATAATCAAGGCGTACAAAGAAGGTAAGTGCCTGGGGCTCAGATTTCTGTGGTCAGAGCTCAACAGGAAGGCATTACCAGCTAGCACTGTCAGCAAGAAAATGGCTTTTCTAAAAGCATTTAACTCTTAAAGCAATAAACTGTGCTTTCAGCTGGCAAACAGAACATGGCTATGCTGGGAGAATTTGAAAATCCCTTTCTAGGTTTTCATCCAGTTGCAGCCAAGGGTCAGCAAATTACAAATTTGGTTCAGTTTGGGTACAGAGTACTGTGAGAACATAGACAAAACTATAGCTGTGCACTCGGTTTTTCTCTCCATTAAAGAGATGGGAATTTATCAAATATATATTTATAAATATTTAATCCTGTTCATCCCTTCAACTATACCTCTAAAATTAGCTCTGGGTTTATTTCTTGGACATCAGGTGAGCTGGTGACTCAGCTGGATGCAAATGCTGACCTGAGCATCACAAAGGGTGTGAGCTGCTCTCAGCCCTGTTTTTTTCCTTGATGACCCTCTTGCCCAGTGTCAGGCTATGGTGTGGGCTTGGGTTACTGGTAATGTCTTGACTGTATCACCTAAAAAAATAACAAACCCTTCTTCTGATCTGGAGCAAGACATAAAATCGGAAACGAGCGGCTACTTAGAGCAGATTCTGGTTTGCCTTCTTCAGGTAATGCTTGAGAAGAGAAATGAGGGTATAAAGGTCTTCACATTTCTCTCTTTTTTTTTTGGAGAAGACATGCAATAGGAGAGCCAGTACAGTCATGAACATCAGATAAACTGCAGAGACCACCAGATCACTTGGACTGGATCAGTTTCAGCTGTGATGTGACTGAAGCAGGGAAATCTCTCTCCCTCAGCAGCAGTAAGAGAGCTGGGAACTTACAGCCAGCTCTCCTGCAGAGACACCTCACTTTCACATGTGTGTAAATCCACTGTACTCTGCAAGAGTCTTAAAAAACAGTGCCACTCCACTAGGATTCACCACTTTTCCAGGGCCTGTGCCCTCAATGCTGAGTGTATTTACCCTACCATATTTTTGCAATTTTCCTGCCTGGTAGCAGAATAACTGAACAATTTTTTACTCTGCTTTATATAACTGATTTCAGCACCTTTCAGTGAAGGAGTTAGCACTTGTGCTGTCTGAAATATTACTCTTTGAGAACTCTGCAGAAATAGGTAACTGAGAGGATAATTGATCTTTGATCAGAATGAATGCTCTGATCCTTATTTATGGAAGAATCTTCATGAGACATTATTGTTCTTTTTCTGCTCACAGGGTGAGAGGGACAATGCCACCCTCTACGTGGACACAGCCCTGGCTCTTCAGGATGCAGAGGTACTCTCAAATACCTGAGATCACTGATATGCCTGCATTCCCACCTTCTTGAACTTCAGAGTGCTTCAGTGTCAGCAGAGGGTTGGAGTCACAATAATTTGGGGTGGGGTTATCTTTAAGTAACTTGGGGTTTTTTCAATATTGTCTGCATTTCTGAGCTCTGCCATTCCAAAGAGGGGTGATGAGGCCTGGGCTTTGGCTCATCTGCTTTTGATATGGCTATGGTGGAGTGGAAGAGGACAGAAAAGGGAGGAAACCTCAAATGTATTGTTGGCTGTTCCAGCTGCTGCAGGAGGGTTAGAAAGGATGGAGATAGTGGGTGTTCCATTTGTCAGGAAGACAGAAATCTTTTCCTAACCAGCCCTTCTAGACTCTGGTTCACACAGCGGTTTGGATTACTCCAAACCCCTTTACCCCAGCCATGCCTGCAGCCAAACTCTGTTCCTTTAGCAGCTGCACACACAGAACAGCTCACTAATAGCTGTGTGCTAATTCCAGGCTCTCTATGCTGCTGGAGAGAAGATACGGGGCACTGATGAGATACAGTTCATCACCATCTTGTGCAAAAGGAGTGCCACACACCTAATGAAAGGTATGGAGCAGAGCCCACATTGCCATCACTACATCCCCAAGCCTCCAAAATCACAAATCACCCTAGCCAAGAAGAGGAGGGGCTATAGATGAGAGACATGGGTGGTCAGAAATAAGTACCTGAGCCTGTTTTCTAATTCCTGGTCACCCAGTAACCAAAAGCTGCCAGCAGATTTTGTGAAAGATTATGAAGATTTAGTTCTGCTGAAAATCAGCTGGCTCTTCCAGGAGCCCTTATACAGTGGTGATAACTGGGTAGTTGTTTTTATAAATTCAAGAGGTGAGCAACTGAGTACTGTCCTAATTAAGTGGGAGCATGTGGTGCACAGACAGGTCCCCTTCGATGTGGATTCCTCTGGGGAAAAAAAAAAACTAAAAAAGTAGCTGGTTATTCAGTGCTGGAGAATCACAGGGTGCAGCCTGCATTTCTGCCCCAGGTCCTTTTGAGGGCATCAGAGGCTGCTGGGAGGGAAGACACAAGCCCTGCTCCGGCTGAGACCTCAGCTCCCCACTGTCCGTGCAACAGAGACCAAACATTGTCATCTCAATGCTTTTGAGGCATAACAGATTTTCTAATGTTGGCTGAATCTAACCATATCAAGTACTATGTGAATCAGGTGGACCTAAAACTGATAAATTTAGCCGAAGATAAAATAGATATGCCTGAGCATTTTCTAAGCTGAGGTCCTCTGCAGCTGTTTCTATGCCCTGGAAGCCAGCTCCCCCTTGTGTTTCAAATTCAATCTCTCAAGGTCACTGAAAAAATAAGACAAACAAAAATAGGTGATCTCTATAGTATTTGTGTGTATCTGTATCTATAGTATTTGTCTTTAAGAATTGAATTTCATCTTGTTGTGATAATGCAGTCAGTCTTTTGAACCTACTGTGGCACTAAGCAATTTCTTCTGTGCTACAGCTGCTTATACCTATTTGTCTTTAAGATCTGAGTGTAATCATTGCCACTTTTAAAATTTGTTTTTAATAGAAAGAGTATTTTGAGTTGAGAAGTTTGTATCCATCTGTCTATTCTGTATTCCATTTCCCCAAAGTGTCTTGAGTGTTGATGATCTCGGGTGCTGAGCAACGTTTCTTAAGATGTCTATTGCATTACATAGCAGTTTTCCTTCTTTGTTAGTCCTAGAAAGCTAAGAGTAAAAACAGATATCTGTGTTTCTGAGCCTTGGAGTATCCAAAGTGTATAAGACAAGCAATGACCCTGTTGCTGAGCGTTTGTTACTGTAGGAACTCAAACATCTTGAAATCTGCATCTGTATTTTGCTCATCTTTTCTCAGTTGTTTTAATTTTAAATTGTGGTTGAAATAATAAGTTTCCCCAAATGGTGTTGTCATAATTTTAAAGTCCATTTGCTGTGAACTGCACAGTCCTACATTTAAGCTGATTTTATTTTGGCTAATGACATCAACAACCATAAGACCAAAGGTGTGCCTAACTTTGTTGTCTGCTTTATTTCTGTGGTTAGAAACAGTGATGAAGGGTCAGATTTTCACAAAAACTTGAGGTGACAAAAATTACCTGAAGTCAAGGAATTAAGAAACATGAATGCTTTGGCTTTTTGTAAATGTTAACATCCATCTTTGTGGCTGATTACTGATGCTGACTAAAGCCTCCTAGAGATGGTGCAAATGTGGCCATTACTTTTGCAGGATCTGTGTGTTCATATTGCCACACAAGTAATGCCTGTAAATATTGGGTACAAAAGCCCTCAAGGGTTACTTGGTAAAAAATATAAGTTCTTTGTGTTTCAAACAGTGTTTGAAGAATACCAGAAACTGGCTGGTAAGAGCATAGAAGACTCTATCAAGAGTGAAACTCGTGGCTCACTTGAGGATGCCATGCTGGCTATTGGTAAGTGGTGACCTTTCCCTTTGCTTTGTCAGAGTCTGCTGCCTTTTCTTCTGCAGTAGTTTACTTATATTAGATGGATCTGCTTTATAAAGGTGTCTGCTATGAAGTAAGGGGTACCTCCTGGATGAGATAAACTCAGATTCCAGGAGCACACTGAATTAATGGGAAGCATGAAGGATCTCAGTCACCTCCTGCCCTGGGCTGGAATTACCATTGATTCTTACTAAGCTTTTTTGTATGCCTAGTGAAATGCACCAGGAACATCCATTGCTACTTTGCAGAGAGGCTGTACAATGCTTTAAAGGTAAGACTCTTCAATGCAACACTCTGGTTTTCATACAGACTTAACTTGTAGCCTGGCTTCCACCAATTCAAACTAGAAGAGCCAAGGTTTTGGTGAAATTCAGCAGGTTTAGTGCAATTTTTGCAAGCAATAGCAGAATCCTTTCAAAATCCTTGAGTAGAACAGTACCCTTTAAACTCAAGATAACAAGGGAGTCTGGCTTTTCTGGCTTAAGAGTGCAAGGAGTCCAGCCCCATTTTCTGGAACACAGACAAAAGAGGCTTTTCTGGGAGGTTGTTTATGGTGAAGACTTGCCTTCCATTTAAACAGCCTGGAACACAGTATTTTCTTTTTAGGAAGCAATTCTCTCAATGGCAGTACAAAATGAGATTTTCAAATGGGGACACATAAGGTATTTGCAGACTGTGCCCCTGTAATACTTAACTGGTATGTACAAGATGTCAGCTCTCCAAACCTTCTGGAAAGCTGAGATAACAGTTTTGTCAGCAGCATGATCTTAATTTTCCTGTGAGTGATTAAGTAATATTGGCTGAAGCCAAACAGTGCCTGTGTGATTCTGCAGAGGGGCAGTCTGTATTCAGTGCCAGCTCCCACCTCTGTAGCGTGTTTGCTTTTGCGTTTGACATAGGCAAAACTTGTGCACACCTCCATGCTGGGCTTGTGGTGTTGGCAGTGGCCCCTAGGAGGGGTGTGAGGGTGAGCCCTCCAGAAAGAGATGCAGATGTTCCACAGGAGAGGTGCCAAGTGATGTTTGAAAGCTGACTCCTCCTGCCCTGGACTAGTTTGCACAACTTATCCCTTTAACAGCCAGTAGCATCACAGACTGCTGTATCTGTTGTTCCAGGGGGCTGGCACCGATGATGGGACTCTGATAAGGGTGCTTGTTTCTCGAAGTGAAGTTGACCTAAATCTTATCAAGCCTGAATTTAAGCGCATTGCAGGAAAGTCTCTCTCCAGTATGATTTTGGTAAGCAGAATCTTGATATGATGTTCTCAGCCATTGCATGTATTCCTAATCTTTCCAGCACTGTGGGATGCTTCCATGGTTGTTAGCAGTTACAATTTCATATCTGCTATGGCCATGGCTCTCCTTCACTAGGCCTGTTAACAACCATGTCCTTGAGAGATGCCTATGTCTGAAAGGTGAGTCAGACCATATGCTTTCTGTAAGGACTTGGACAAAGCAAACCCAAGGAGACACTGCACTAGGATTTTCATGGACCAGTCTCTGTTTCCATGCACTGCATGACGTTCTAGATGAATCTAAATTAAATGAATCATTCCTGTTATACCTATCCCACACAGCTGTGCCATTTTCTCTTCTCTCTCTCTGCCATCCTTAACTACCTCAAGCCAGTGCCATTCATATGTGTCAAAATAATGCCGGGGTATTTTGTTCCTTTTCCTGTAGTCTGAGGTTTTTTTGCTGCCTTGTCCCAGGTGAAAGCCTGGTCTACACTGTGATGAGATAGGTTCAGAAACTGAACCTTGTCAAGGCTGATTGTAGCATTTGAGTTTCAGCTCCAAGGGAATGTGCCTCCCCTGTTAGTGCTGAAATGCTGGTTTTTTACCATTTGTCCCCAGGACTTTGGGACATTCCTCTGCCCCTGTGCAAATGGCACAAAAGCCCTGTCCTTAGCAGTCCCTATGGGAAGTCTGGGTCTGTAATGAAGGGCCCTTCTTATAATTGACACTGTCAGTGTCTGTCATGTTGATTAATGATCAGCCTTCAAGAGTCTGTACAGAATATTCATTCCTTCTGAGAAGTGGAACTAGCTTTACACCTGTCACCACAAAACATTCAAAGGGAGGAAATTTTCTTTACCTAGTGAATATTTTGTGTAGTGCTTCTAGACCAAAATGACCACATTTTTGGCTTTTTTTTAAATGCCATGTGTCAGGGCTAACTATATAACTGCCTTTTCCCTTCCTGTAGGGAAGAGATGCTACATAAATACTCAAGGACAAAATAATCTGAACACAACAGGTTTGCTTGCTGTCATTTGTGCTGACTTTGTGCTGCTCTGTGGGACAGAACCTTGATCAGTTGCTCACCTGCATTCCAAAGGAAAAAATTTGACTTGATGAATGTTATTTCAGGTGGTAGCTACAAGCCCCATTTTTCCATTTGCTTTTGATGGTTTGTCAGCTGGCAGCAACTCTGCTGAAGTCTGACTTGCTCTTTCCAAAGTCCTTTTCCTGTGTGGGCATATTCCACAGACTGACACCGTCAGCACTTGGAGCGTGCAGAGGAACTTCCCTACTCACCTATATTTTAATGTTTTCTCCTGTCAGGAGGATACCAGCGGCGATTACAAGACAGCCTTGATGAATCTCTGTGGCAGTGACTGACAGACTCTAGGAGGAAGATGTTGAAAAGGATACAGAGAGAAGATTAACAGTGAACAAGGGTCTGAAAATGTACTTGTAGAAAATCTTTCCATTGATCCAAGTGGGGGTGAAAAGAAGATCAAATTAATGGCTGAGATATCCAAAGCTCTCTGAGGGATGTGGATGCCCATTACACATTGAGTGCTATCCACTTCCCAAGCAGCTTTTCAAACACAAGGGGGAATGTTAATTTCTTGTTTCCATTTTCTTCTTTGAAGTTTTCCTTCTATTTTAACCCATGGTGAAGGATGGCACTTTGACATGGAATTAAAGGTTCTTTTAAATCCTCTATAGCTGTTTCACAAGTCTGAACAACCCTACAAAGCTTGGGCTGCCCTGAAGCTGTGCTGATTTCACCAGGACCAGCTGGTAGAGCGGGGCTGTTGGATGCTTGAAGGATGGGTCTGGAAGGAGTCCCAGATATTAATGAGGATTTAGGACATGGGGCAGAACAGAAAACTTAGTGTCAGAGGCAGTAGTTTAGCAGCCTTATCTAGATAACTTCACAGGAGCTCCCCAAGGAGCAGTGAATGGCACAGCCAAGCTGGCTGCTGCAAGCATGTGAAAGTTGAAGGCTGTGTGCCTAATTCCCTTCTTGTTTGTCTGTTGGGGAAGAGCAGCAAGTTCAGGTCCCCACGTCAATGTCAGACCAATCAAAACTGGCATGGATGTTTTGGTTTTGGTGAATACAGGGTACCCTGCCCATGGGAGCAGACCTGTTTCTGCTTCTAGTACCACAGCAGCTTCTCAGCAGTCAGTGGACTCCCTCCAAAACTGCCTCCAACCCCCATGACTGCACCACCAGGAGCATGAGTGAAGCCCCAGATGTGGACAGTGATACAGAGAGAACACTCTGAGAAGTCTGGGTCTGCCTTGACCACTGGTTCTCCATGCCTAAAGCAATCTTTTAAATGTGTAGTTACAAAAAGGCTTCAGTAAATGTCTTCAGCAAAGGAGCTTTTCTGATCAAGTGGATGAACTTTTTGGCCGAGGGGTGCTCCCTTCCTCACACTGCTGAGATTAGCAGGAGTCAGCGCCATGAGAGTGGCAAGTTCAAAAGGTCTTGGTGAGACCAGGACATAGACAAGGGTCCTGGGCTCAGGGTATCAACACACCTCAAGCGAACACAGAGAGGAGGAGGTTTCAGTCCTCTCCCCTTTAAGTGCTTGTCTTTTCAGTGATATCCCAGTTTCTCGCCTGAGCATCAAGGTGAGGTATTCTTCTCCCAGTTTTTGAGGGACATGGGCCAGCTGCGGGCACCAAGGGATGGGGACTCGCATGTCCCTTGTGCTGCTCCCACTTGGTTTCTCGCAGTCACTTGTTCTAATTGACACCGATGATCGGGTGTCAGTTTGGGGGTTTCGCTTTGGTTTGGGGTTTTTGAGCCTGTTGGGGCCTGCGAGTGCGGCGCGGGGGCTGCGGCCGCGGCGAAGGCCGCGCTTACATCCCCCTCTGCTGGGGACAGCCTGCGCGCATCCGGCGGCGGCACCAGCGGGCACCCGGGGCAGCGCGGGGCAGCCCGGGCGCCCCAAGCATCCCGGGGCAGCCCGGGCACTGTCTCCGCGGAGCCAGGAGGAGCGGGCGGGATTTCCCCCTGCCCCGTTCGCTCTCCCCCGGCCGCCGCAGAGCCGGACTCGCAGGCCTGCGCTCCCTGTCCCTGGGCAGCCACGCCGGGGCTCTCAGCCCGCAGCCCTCGGCACGGCCACGGGCCCTGCAGCGAGGCACTCCTCCGGCCAGAGCCGCGCGAGGAGGTTTTACTGAAGGCATGACCCGTTCTGGTGTGTTTGGGGTACTGCTTTGGAAAGCCCAGAAGGGAATTTGTGCCTGCCTGAGCAGGGAACAGGAGTGATTTACACTGCTGCATCCATAACACCTTTGATTCCTGGAGCTGGACAGGTAGCAAGTGAAAAGCAATCCCAGCTTTGAGGTACCTAAAGTCTGACTCGAAAAGCCTAATGAAAGCTCAGCTTCTGAAGCATATTTTAGTTCAGAGTTGTGTGATGATTTCACTAAAACATTTGTGTTTATATTCCCCCAGAGCTCCCGTTGTTATTTTTATCACACTGCTCAGGTCAGAGGTTGGCTTTTCTTCTTGGCCTGTGCTTAGCACAGTGGGTGTGCATTAGAGCTGTTTCACTGTGATTGTGATCCCAATTTATTAATAACAGCCTGGGGGATGTAAAGTGAGTTGCGAGAATGCTCACAGGAGATCAGTAGTAAAGCTGGAAAGAGGAACAACCAGGGGAAGCTGATTCTATCACTGTAATTGCTGGGAAACAAAACAATTGTAAAACATCAATGAAGATTTAATTACATATTGATTGCTGCTAAAATGTTCCCTGGGTGAACAGGTGCTTTAATAAATCAGGATCAATTCCTAAGCTGTTCTAACTAGTCTTTTCTAAGTGCAAATATTGACTTAGGGCCTTTCTATTCATTCACAGTTTTATTAACATGATTTTATTGCACAAAAACCAAGATAAAAGCTTGGCAAGGAAAAAGTAACAGAGGCAATGTCAAAAATGCTCAGGACTGGCGCAGGCTTTCTGCTGCCTCTTTTCAGCCCTTTTCTTCCTCCTGTGCTCCAGAAAGACCCATGTGCAGGGAGTCTCCAGGGACAACACTAATGCCACCTTGCTGTGCTCTCCTGTGTCCTCAGACAGGGGGACAGCGCACACAGCAGGAGCTGTGCTGCAGCCTCAGGGGTGTGGGTACATAGCTCAGCTCACACCCGGGATAGCTAGGGGTAGCTGTCTCCAACTGCTAGCTCTGCTCCTGAGACCTGGAAAACTAACAGAAGTCTGTCCCAGACAGGATGCTAACACACATACTTCATGTTTAACCCCTGAGAGTTTCTGTTCCAGAGAAAGCTGACCTCATTTAGTCTTGCTTAATTCTCCCAGAAACCCAGAGCAGATGTGACCTGAAGCCCAGGAGGCAGCCACAGGCAAGCAAAGGCCCTGCTTCTTACGAGGTGTGTCATCACTGTGACTTCTGGAGAGAAGAAGAAAAGATTGGATTGGTTTGGCTTCACTTGTATTTCTATTTTGCAACAGTTTGGAGTAATTTTTGGATAAAATATGTTTAAGTGTTCAAACCGAGGTTAAAAGAACATTGTTCCTGTCAGGAAGTGGAAGAAGAGAATAGCATATATCTTAGGCAAAGTGGGAGATCTCTTTACCATGTCCTAATGTTAAGGAAAGTGTTTCAAGGGCAGGAAATAATCTGAGAAAGATGTTCAGTCTTCCCTTTTCCTGGTGGTTTGCTCAGCAGCACACAGAGGCAGCTCTGGCTGCTGGGAGGGACTGGCCAGGAGCCGGGCCAGAGCCTTCCCTGAGGCACCGGGACTGACACTGGGGCATCTTTAGGCTGCTCAGCCCAGCCAGCCCTTCTCTGAGAGCTGAGGGTGGGGTTGCCAAAACCCAGCACAGTGTGAGGCCCGGGAAGAGAAGGTGGGCTGTGATACCATGGATGGCCCCTCTGTTTGTTCTGGGGGGCTAAAGGGAGGCTCAAGGGCAGAGCACCCTCACTGCTGGGCAGATGGGAGCCCACCTGAATTGAAACTGCTGATTATTTTTTATTCCTAAATTAATAAATTAATGGTAAATTAGTGTTGATGTATTAATGTAAAATGCAGGTTTTAAATACTGCTTGCCACAGATATCCAGATGGGATAATGAAGTGTCCTAGTGCTGTGGCTCATTGGCTGGCTATCTTGGAGGAGCCTGTTTTTCTGGCAAGTTGGCCATCTGATCAGAAAATATATACACCTTCCTCAGGGATTACTGTGTGGAATCTCCTTTGCTGGGAAGAGAGCAGCAAACTGTGAGATGCTAAGATGGGAGTATGCCAAAGACCTGTCAGTCTTTCCTTCAACTTCTGCCCCGAGCCCAAATGCCTGAGCTGACTCCAAAGACTCTTCACTTCTTTAGTGTCTGGGGTCAATACCCCATGCCTGGGATGCTGCAGCACCAAGAGATGTTTTGTTTGACACAGTGCAGGAAGTTCTTCTCCTCAGACCACAGGCAAACAAGGTCACTCCAATTCCCCATCTCTCCCTTCACTGCAAGCATTACTGGCCTTGCAAGTAATTATTGCACAGTCTTCTGGCGTCACACATTTGAATGCAAAGAACTCATCCCTGACATTCCAAGAAATTGCCAGTAGGTTTTTGGTTTTTTTTTTGTTCACTAAAAACTTTATGTTAGGCTGCAGAAAAGAATTAATAATTTGGGGTTTGCATCTGACTATCCTTTGAGAAGACAGAAAGAACCAATCCTGAGGACCTGAGCTCCTGTCTGTTTAGAAGGAAGCATTGCTTGGTCAAGCTGTGTTTGTTTCCCCAGCATTTCCTGTTACAAATCTCAGTTAGCCATGGTGTGTCAGTATCATGCCTTGGACTTCTTGGAGGCTCAGAGCTGGCATTTCTGACTGAAAGGTGTGTGCCCAGCAATTAGGAGTTCCACTGTATGGGAGTTCAAAGTTCACGGGGACTTCATCCCATAAGACTTTGCATTCTTCCAGTTGCAAAGAAATACTTATGGTGATATTTTTCTGTGATATAGAAGGCATATGATACATCCAAGTATAGTCCTGAGAAACCTTTTCTGCATTTCTGGCTAGATAAAAGTACTTATTACAAAAGAAACACAGATGTCTGTAGGTTCTGTACATGCAGGAACCTAACATTTGGAGAAATAAATAGCTCTGGATCACACAGAGGAACCAGTTCTGTTCTTTCTGTGGTAAAGAAGAACAGGATATGTTGTAGGCACAATATTATTAATAAATAGTGAGCAATGCAATATGAATCTGTAATTCAATTTGGGATTTCAGCTGAAAATACTCTTTGGAATTATAGATGGCAGTGAGCTCTCAAATTGAATTACAGTACAAACAGGAACTGAGTCGTGTGTAGCAATGGTCTAGGGAAGCATGGGCACAGTCAGCACTGGGCAAAATATTATTGGCAGTACTATATTCACAGAAAAGAAAGGCATTTGGTAGACATAAATGAAATTTAACTGATCTTATAAATTGATGTCAGGCAGAAAAACAGGGGGAAATGAAAGTCAACATTTACATCTATTGATTTTAAAATGGCAACTTTATTTTTAAAGCTGATTCAAGCTGAAAAACAATTATTGAAAAGTTTCATTAATCTGAAGCTTAAACATGACATTTTGGAGGGGAAAATTTTAATATTCAGTTTGCCTGAGAACATAATTTTTACTTTCTGAAATATCTCCTGAATTTCTCTTTTAGTTGAAGCCAGAGAACCACAGTTTTCCCCTCAGTTCCTCAGTTTAGCCACTGAGCTGAAAAGTCCCTTGTTATTTTAGCCAGAATAAAGGCTGATGTTATTCAAAAAGGAGGGGGGAGTCATTGCTTTAAATGTCACTAGCAATCTTCTCTAACAGAAGAGGTCAGTGTTGGGGGTCTGAGTTTAAACGGATCCCCAAAGGTTCAAACAAGAAATAGGAAAAATACAGCTACAGCTGATGCCCATTTCTAGCCTTGCCAGAACAGAAACAGCAGCACAGGTTGCCCAGAGAGGTGTTGGATATGCCATCCCTGGGAATATTCAGGTTGGATGGGGCTCTGAGCAACCTGATCTGTTAGAAGATGTCCCTGCTCATTGCAAGGGGGCTGGACTAAATGGCCTTTAAAGGTCCCTTCCAGATCATTCTGTGATTCTGTGTTCACTTGTTCCTCGCTGCTTGTCCCCTTCTGGGACTGAGAGAAAAGCCTGCACAAGACAGTTTTCTGCTTTGCAGACATGAGAGCTCTGGATTTCTAAACCACAGCTGCGTAACCCTGAGTAATGCGCTAAAAGCCACAAAGAGATAAATCTTTACTTCATGGGACTGTCTGTAATGAGACTAAATTGATTAATTTCAGGAAAGTGTTTAAAATCTATTGTGGAAGCTGTTAAATAAATAGAATTTTCAAGCAGTAAAGCACAAGATGGGGTTCTACTGAAGCACCAGATATTGTCTATGGTTAAGCTGGCGAGCCAATATGATATACTTTTTAAGCACCACACCAAGTCTATAGATTCTTTCTCTTTCATCTAAATCATCCTGTAAGAAATCCACAAGCACACTGATTGTCTCCTTTTCTGCCAGTCTGGAAAGACTGGTCAGAGAAGGCCGGATACTGAAAACCAGGCCACCTTCAGAGAAGAACTTGACAAGATCATCTGTCTTTACATATGTAATATATTTTCTAACAGCTGGCTCTCAAATAAAATTATAACAGACAAAAACTTAGAACTGTGGCTTTGGGTTTTGGTGGAAGATAGGGTAAGTAGTGTCTTTTTACATCAGCCACTAGGCATTGCAACTTTTTCTGGTTTCCTGGTGAACTTTTCGCATGGGTCTAATGATAGGTCATAACTACTCTGTTGAATGTTTCAGTGACAGTAAACACAGCAAAAATTATTGTCTAGAATACATTGTTCCTTAAAGCTCTTTCACTAGTTTAGGAAAATTGTGGCTAAAAACTGTGGCATTTGGATGACCTTCCTTTTGCTGTTCTCCAGCTAATACTAACACTCAAATCTAGTATAAATAAAGGCAAACATTAGTGATAATAAACTCTCAAACTCAGTCACTGGTTTGTTTATAGCTAGGCTGGTACTTGAGGGATCCAGTGCAATTTAAAAGGCAATAAATTGAAACAAACTCACTTGTTTTGGAGGCTGTTTATGAACCCTTTTAATTTGGTGTCATATTTATTTGGGAAGAATTAGATTATCCTATTAATTAGATGCTGTGGCCAGTGATGAATGGAACAACATTCCACATCAATGGCATTAATTGAATCCTCGCAAGCACAGATAATACCCCTGCAGGAAACAGGAGAAGATGGAAAAGTTCTCCAAAGTAGGTCTGCAAATCCTGCAGGGATGAGGGAGCACTACTGGACAGCCAAGATAGTTGGCAGCAGTTGAATGCTTTTCATTTTTTGGTGAGACCCCTTAAAGAGTCGTCACTCTGTTCTGGCACAGAGTTAAAATCGATCTCCGTGGTGCTGTGGGCACCACGTGTCTGACACAGAACCAAGGAGGGAGTACAGGACTCCTAAGCTGCAGGCTTGTGCCGTAACTAAAGATTTTGCCTCAGGGGAAATTTATTTCAGAGGGAAACATAATCAAGAAGACTGACAGGCCTTTCAGCAAAACTGATTTAAAGCTTGGGTTTGTAAAAATACCCAGATGATTTTCTTGTAGCTCATCAATAATACATGCTTGGGTCTGTTGAGGATTTCTCAGAAATGTGTCACTCTTCCAGGGAGTGTGTCCTATTGATAGAGCCATAAGCCACTGCCAATTAATCAGGGCATAATGCAGTGTTCAGAAATGAGCGTGAGCTTTTCATGCCAGTCCTCTTTGATTCATGCCTCCGCTATGATTCATGCCAGTCTCTCTTTCAGATGAGCAGCTGTTTGTTATGAGCAAATTACTTTATTGCCCATGAAAGGTGAAAACCAGCCCGAGACATTGGCGGGGCTTGGTGCAAAGCGAGTAGAAACTTCATCAAAATCTCAATTTCCTGCTTGCTTCCTATGGAAGAAACTTTGCTCTCTCACATCTCAGTGGCACAAAGCAGTGAGCAGTGGCAAACTAGGTTGAAGCAACAGTGCCCTGAAGGTATGGCATCCCCCCAAGACCCCTGACATGACCTGTGAAGTCCCTGTATTACTGATGGATCCTTCCCATCACTGATGTGCTTCCAGTCAACAGGCAAGGGGCAGGTGTCCTCAGCAATGTGTGCACCTGAACAGCTCTCCAGGGAAATTCCGGAACGGTAGTTGGAGGGATTTTTCCTAAAGGTTCTGATCACATGCCCCAAACAATCGTGCTGGTAAAACAAGAGCAGGAGGGCAGCACATGTCAGGAATGGTGATTACTCATGCTTAAAAAAGGAAGTACCAGAACTGTCCACTGGGAATAGTGGTGACTCTGAGCTCCCCCACAGCATGTCCTCTGCCACAGGCAGTGAGCTGTACCTCATTTTACTGCAGCAGAAACACTGGGGAGTGACCATTTCAGGATCAGCAGTGGAACACAGGGATTAGGATGCAGTTCACCAGAGCCCCAGACAAATCACCCACCTGATGACTCCACGTCTTCTCACTGCTTGTGCTGGACTATATCCTTTTTCTGACCTGCACTCTCAATATTGCAGCCCTAAGAAAGTGCTCTCAGCCAAGGTCTCAAAGAGGTTAAAGCAGTAATATCCAGAGAGGGAGTAACAGGGGCATCTATAAAACTAACCATTTCAGAGCACTAATTTCATCAGCAAGCTAATTGCAAATATTGTATCTAAGAACATTTCCAGCCATCTGCAGGAAGGGGATGTCACAGTGCTGGAAAGGCATCTTGTATTTATGATTGTGTCTTGCTGATACATAAATCTGGTGCAGTGAGTTTTGGATGTCATTATGATAATCATGCAGAAGAAACACACCTTGCTTGGGAGATATTTACACACTACCTTTATTGTGGTATCTGAGTAATTCCTTGTGTGTGTAAAATCCTGCTACATTTCACCTCTGGTTTTGAGTATAGAACTGAGTGAATACAGAGACTATTGCTAATCCCTACAGCAGGACTTGACTGTGCCTGATGTCACATGGTAAAATTGTGATCCTGCAAGGAACAAAATTACTGGGTCCAAGGCTGATACTCTGCCAAATGTATTTCCCTTTTATTGTGGATCCCTATAAATATTTATAGTCTCAAACCACTTTCATCAGACTTGGTCCTGAGGTGAGATCAGTGTCAAAGGGACCAAGAAAGGGTGTGTGTCTGTGCCCCATTGTGAGTAAGAACAGCAGCAATGTCAGGAAAGTGGAAGTCCAAGCTGTCCCTTGGCTCTCTGTATTCTCTGTAAGTTGAAATTCTCCCTTCCTAGAACTGGAGATTGTGACAGGCACCAAAGCTGCTCTGCTGGAAGGTAAATAATTTTTTTTAAATACACAGGACAAGATTCACTGTGTGGTACAGTTTGGTTTTGTTTTTGATGCTCCCTGAAACAAGCAATGATATTTGAGCTCTAAAGAAACCTACCACCCCACTGGAGAGAATTTGCCTTTCAGTCTACTTGGAAGCAGCTCTTGATGCTTGTTGCTCCCTGGGAACCAAGTTTTGATGTTTTGACTGTCTCACATAACTCTAAACCATCTGTATTTGTAACCAATGCTTTTCAGGGATTTGCATACAGTGTATAAATAAATTTAATTGTGCTTACCTTTTTTCTCCTGTGCAAAGTAACTTGTAAGGACCTGACATATGAAGCTACCTGATGAGGTGGGAATGGAACAAATAACCTGCAAGCTCTCCCTTCCACTTGCCTGTTAAATAGTTATATGTCTGCATACAGACTGGAGGTTTTGTGAGTTGCAAGCCAAGGAACTTGGAATTTGACACCAGCACAGGTTCTGTGTTGCAACTGGCAGCAGCCTTTTAAAGAGCAGCCAAAATTATTTTTAAAAATACTTGTTTGTGAGTCAGTTTAAAGAAGGACATTGTCCCACTAATCCTTGTTATAACACTTGTTATGACACTTCCCTCACTTGATGGTCAGTAGAGACATCATATAATGAAGTTTTTTAAAATTTGTGCTGACCAACGTCTTTCCAAGCATAACATTTCTGTCTTGAAGACAGGGTGAAGTTATTACATCCAGGGTTAAGGCTAAATAATCCCAGGGGTCAAGACTGAACTTGCAATGTAGCAATATTCTTAAGATATTACCATGTGCTTCTAGAATAAACTGGTGGAAGAAAACACACTTCTGTTTCTTGATAATTTTAGCATGCAGCTATCAGTGAGACCTTGATGTCGTGTGTGAAGGGAACAGAAACCTTACCCCAGAAACAGCTCCCTTTAGAAGCATTTATTAACATAACAGTCTGGACTCCAATCCTGGTAGACGATTTGTCTGGACAGATTCAATGCTAGGACTGAGCACCATGGATTTTGTCACAGTTCTCATGGATTTCTGGGATGCAGTTAGCATGTCCTTGAGATCACAACCTATGGTTGGAGCAGAGAGCTGCACAAAACTTTCTTCTCCCACTGCCTTTAATAAGAGGTGTAGAAGCTAAGCACTTCTAATTAGTAAATAAATGTACATGTATCAAGTGCTTGTCATAGTAAATGGACAGAAGTAGATGCTGAATCACAGCATTTTGAAGGGACACAGTTGGATCTTTCATTGCAAACCCTGGCAGATTGATGGGCCCTGATTTTCTTATAGTCTGTGTTTTGCCTGTCCTGTATGCAACACTAGATCTGAACGTTGAAAAGCCCAAAGGATTTTCATGTGAATATGAGGACACAGTCCTAGAAGTGTTTTCCCACTTTGCAGTCTTGACCATGCTCTGAGAGCTGAGCCTCTCTTGCTTGGGGAGCTCAGGATCTCTCATTAGAGCAGAGGCTGGATGGTTGTGCAGAGTGAAGCCTGCTTCTCCTTCTGCTCTGACACTGCTCTGACACAGGCTGTGTGATCAGAAGATGTTGCTGTACCTGGGGACACCAGAAGGTTTTTTTAACACTGATGTATTAATTAAGGGCATCCTAGAGCTGAGTTGTGAGATTGGTGATATTGGTGACATGCAAACTGTGACTAGATCATAAACTCTGTATGTCTGTGTATGTGCTCCTCCCAACAGAGATGATCCACAGAGATGACCCAAGAGGTGAAACAGGTTGAAGATAGTTAAAATAAGCAGCACACAGTCACTCAGTCTCCATGAGGAGAAGAGCAGAACCATGAGCACAAACAAAGCTTTGCCACCTGGCTTAGCACCAGGCCTCCCAGAGTCTGAACCCAGCTCACTGAAAAAAAATAGAAAGGTCAGTTCATGCAGGCTGAGGTCCCAGTTCAGACATAAAGTTTGTTCTAGTCTTTCATGTCCCTTCCCAAGACAACCACTGCAATAACACCATTTCCATCACAGCAGCAGGAGGAACAGGGTCCAATTTTCCAAAGGTGTATGAAGCAGGAAGGAAAATTTGCCTCAAATTTTGAAGCTCTAACAATTTCACAGAAGGCCTGTTAAAGAAAACAGGCATTACCTTTTCTAGTCTAATAATGAAAATGTTAGCTTTTGTCTGTCTTACACGAGTGCTATTGATAGGACAATACTTTGACCTTTGTACTGTGAGACAAAACACTGTTTGGAGAAAAACCCGGCAGATTCACATGATTGGTGGACAGCATTCTTAAGGTTAATTCGGAATTATGAGGATCTTTTGAAAATACGATCCTGAGTTAAGGACAAAATTCTCAGCAGTCATGAAATCACTTAGCAACTAAAATCTAAGCAGAACAATAACTGGAAAAGGACCACAATTTTGACAGACCAAGGGTCATTTGTAACACAGATGCACTTGCTGTTTGTAGAAAAAACAACCTGCTTGTTCGTGCCTGAGCTCAGAGTTCAGAATGCCCCATGAAATGAAGAATGAAATGACCTGCTAATTGACCTCAGGATGGTTCAAAATTGCTGAGACTTGGATGGTGGGGATGGAGCTTTGGCCCAGCTGCCCCCATGATAATGAATTGGCAGAGTTTGCACAAGGGAACCCTGTTTCATTGACTCTATGGTGCTCCGCAGCTTTAGAGCAGCTACACCTCTGCTTTTAATTTAAGCAGATGTTAATGCCCTTAGGCTGGGCGAGTCCCTGCTGCCTGGAAATAGGCTTTTTTACATAAAACATTCTTCCAGCCTCCCCTGCTGGGGTAGCTCCACTTCATCTGTCATAACCTTTGCCCTACACTCAGGATTGTTACAAGGTTTTATTACTGCTTGCAAAATATTGCACCGTGTTTCACTGAAAGTGGCTTTTCAAGAACGCTGATTGCAGTTTATTGTGGGCACCTGGGTATAAAATCACCACCTGAGGCATCAGGCCTTGTGTAATTCTATCTTAGGTAACCAATTTAGGGATGGTAGGGAGGGTCCCAGATGACTTGTCCTTGGTCTTTTTCTTATTTAAGGAACTGGACATGAGGCTGATAAGTTAGTTGTTTGGGAAGATTAGATTAGAAAAGAAGCAGGAATAGCTGCCATGTAGAAACTAGTTTAGCCTTTGCCACTGAAGTGCATTTCCCCGTGGTGTTGTTATTGTTGGAGATCTCACTAGAAGTTCTTTAATGTGTTGTTAACATTCTTTTGATTCGGATTTGATTTTTCTGCTTTCACCTGAAGGTAACAGAAAGCAACTGTTGTGACCTGCTTAAAGACATGTTAGTTCCTTAGCCCAGGCTAGAGATATCCTGGGGAATCTTGCCTGCAGGTAGCTTCTGCAAATGTGTTCATTTTTTCTCTGTATTATGTCATTGAAGAACATATTAAGGCATGGAAAGTTAGTGACTTGGAGGCTGAAATAAAGGAAGGAGACTTCAGTCAGGGCTGGAATTGAGATTGCAGCAGTCAGTCAGATATCACAACTACCTGGCAGCAGAGCACAGGACTTAAAGAGCTGGTCTACATCTATCATCTGCTAGAGCCAGGTAAGTTTGTTTACTGGCTGAACAGGCTTTTATTTGGAAAGGTTAACATGGTTAGAAGGTACCTCAATGAAAGCCTTTCTGTTTCAAGTCCAGAATTATCTTGTTTTTTGTCTGAACATTGCCCTTTTACCTCAACTGCTTTTTCTTTCTAATTTAATTTGCCTGATGCAGGTACAAATGTCAATTGCATCCTGAACAGTGAAGCTCTTTTAATCATTTTTGGTCTATAGATTGGCTGTCTCTCTGATCCTAGTGCTGGTTTCTGTAGATATTTCCTCAGTGTGGATCTCTGTGTTCTGCCTTACGTCCTTGTATAGAGTCACTCTTGGCAGTAATTGCAATTATGTTGCTCTACAACACGTCCTCAGGTTGTATTTGCACTTCTGAGAACAGACTTGTGTTGGGAGCTCACAACTGAGAGGACAACATTGTCCTCATCCTCCAGCAGCACCAGCAACCCTTGGTTTCTTCAAGGGCACTATTGTGTTTTAAATGGTGCCTCAGAAGTATCATAGATGGGCATCTCTTGATATTGTGGAGAGCAGCACCTCAATGCAGCTTATTATACATACTCCTGAGTTTATGCAAGGACCAGATTCTGCTCCTCAATGTTATGGTGTCTAGCTTAAAAACTCTACATCCCCACAATATTGAACTAATATTGAATTATTAATAACATAATATCTCTATAGACCTCAAGTGCTCAAACACAACAACAGCAGGATAATAAGGAAAGATGTAGGGAGTTGTTTTATGTACTCTCTGGAATAGTGGTTTGTGATGGACTTCACCAATTTTCCTGTTCAGCGATATTTTACCTTATGCTGATGACTGCTAACATTTATATTCATTCAGTTATTGTCAGCTGACACTTAAGGGTATGAGTTTCATGTTAATTCCTTGTTTCTGCTCTTTTGTCATTAGGAGGCCAAAAAAAGGATAATTTTAATAAGTAAATATATTTTTTTATATTTGTTTATTCAACTCTTATTACTTACCAAGAATTACTCAACATCTTCTCTACAGTGCTGTGTAGGACAAACTAAAAATAATGAGGTTGTCCTACTCCAGTGTGATCTAGAGAGGAACTAAGCCAGACGAATACAATTAGGCAAGCTGGAGATGAACAGCATCCAAACCCCACAACTGGAATTCCCTCTGGCACAGTAGCGCTTAAGAAACATGCCATACATTCACAATAACTACACAGGGTCAGGAGCTCAGCTTTACAGCTCATTGGAGAACACTGACTTTTCACACTAGTACTTCTACCAGACTCTACTTGGCTTCTTGGTCTGCACTCTCCTTGGTATTTTAAGTTGATAAAAATTCCATTGTGGTAGTATAGGAATGATTTTTTTTTTTTCAGAACTTAGAAGGCAAAAGCTCAGTGTGGGGTACTTTTCCTCCATTTAGTATGGAGCTTAAATATTTGTTAGAAGCTTCTATAAAACACCCTCTTTGGTGAACTTGTGATAATGGGAAGCAATTGTAAATACTGCAGCAATTCTGCTAAGATCTGTCAAAATACTTCATTCAAATTACATGCAAAGTACCTTCTGCTTTATCATAACATTGTCAGCATTGTCAGTATGGGGCAGAATTTTTCATTTTCCTGCTCTGAAAGCCTGTCTAGTTCTACTGCACATGGTTAAACAGATGTTGCATTTCACTCAAGAGCTGGTTGTGTTTCAATACTGGATAAAGTGGTTCCTGTAAATAAGGCTTGCAAAATACTTTCTGTCTGAGCAGAACCATAGGCCAGTTTTTATTACATGCTATTATTATAATTATAGGATCTTTTGCTTAATCAGGATGTGCTTAATTAGGATAGCCATTTAATTGGGACATCTCCCAAGGAACCAATTTAGCTTAATGTTATTAGTACTATCTAAACAGGGCAGCTTAGGAAAAGAATTGCTTTTAAAAAATAGGACCCCATCAAAAGAAAAGATAACCTGATGTTTTGCTGGTCTAATGTGTCCAGTCCATTCCTCAAGGAGCTGGAGTGATGATCTCCAAGTAACACAAGACAAGCACAGTCCTTCTGTTGTGAAAGTATCAGACATGACCTTCACTTCCTCTATTGGCTGCCACCTCTTTATACCAGAATACTCCAGCAAATGAGACCCATGAACTTCATATTGTACCCAACAGGAAAAAAAATCTGCCAGATATAAATGACAGAATGGAAAATGCCAGATGTTAATCTTGAAAGTGTTTGAAAGGGTCAGAAATAAAGCAACAATTTTGAAAGGAAAGTTGAAGTTTTTGAAAGGAAAGTTGCTCAAACAGACATTCCTAATAAAGTTGTTGGTCATTGAGGTGTTTTATTCATGTTTTAGTAGGAAAAAAAATCTAATTGTTCTATCTTAGCTTTTGGGCTTAGTATCATTGTGATTTTACATTCAGCACTGTCCAATGAGATACCTCCACCAAACAAAATCTACTGTTTTAAGGAAACAGAATCATGCAAGTTAGGTCTAAATTTCAATAAGTTCAAAGGCAGTATTTTTGGTAATAAAATTTAAAACTCCCCAGTTGTCGGCAAGCTAGTGTGATCCTAGATGGGCAGTATGAGCCAGCAGCTGAACTAGGGCGGAATTTTCAATATCAAATACTAGTGAGAAACTTGAACTGAAGGAAAGCTAAGTAGTGGACAGACTTTGAGTAGGTGTAAACCAGTCACATCCCATTGCAATTTCTGCTGGTTTTCAAGTGCTGCAGATTTTAGCTGAAGACAGTGAGATGAAGCAGCAATACAATTTGCCTGTGCACGATGGCAGCACTGGAACAAAGCTGGCCAGGGCAGTGATGGAATTTCCTTCCTTGCAGATATTAAACACCCCATCCAAACGTAATCCTGAGTATCTTGCTTGTGGCAACCCTGCTTGAACTCAGGGGTTGGACAAGGTAGCATCAAGAGGTCCCTTCCCTCTTCAGCTGCTCTGTGTTTCTGTGAAGTTTCTGATAACAGCCCCCTCAGTGTAGGTAAAGTAAAAATCCAGGCACTGTGGGTTTAGTAAGACAGAATGTTGACTTTGGCGGTAAAGCTCATCTAAGAAATTCCAGTTCCCAACATTCTCCTCTGCTTTTTTTTCCCATGTGCAAAGTCACTGTCTCTTTATTTGTGATGATAAAATTCTTTATAGGGTCACTGCATTAACTGGATCAATGATAAGACAAAGTTAAAAATAACAACCCAGGGGTTTAAAATATATTTTTTAAGTCTTATTTTTAAATGCATGTCAGTTCAGCTATGCAATTCCCAGCTCTGCTGGGCTGTGCTGTCCCAGCTACAGGGTGATGAACAAGTGAGCGGGGGAAAGCTCAGAAGACAGCAGCATGATGCCTGGATCCATCATGTATAATTGCACACTGCTTATGCTGTCTCTTGCAGAAAGCAGGACTATATGTTATCTGATGTTAACTAACTGAAAAAATCAGACCTGTGTCTTCAGCTCACTGTACATTTTGGGTGCTCTGCTTATGGAGCCAGAGCACACAGAACCTTTGCCTTCTTTAGATGCAGCTGAGGAGGTCTAATGGTTAACCAAATAAGAATTAAAATTGCATGAAAGCATATCTATCAAGTTTTTCACAGGTTGGTTTTCCTCAGGGGCTGGGTGGTTCATTAGTACTACAGAGCCTGCAAGAAATAAACTCATTCAAACTAAGTTAATTATAAAATCAAGTGACTCCCCAAGAAGGGGAATCATTTTAATTGTTCCAGTTGTGTGACTGCCCATACTTATTCAGGTCACCTTGTACATCCCCATCTCCTTTCCAGGGCTCTTACCCCTGAGTCTATTCTGGATTGAACATGCTGGAGCTGCAGTTTTCAGAGATTTAGGCATGGTTAAGGTGGAAATGGATCATTGATTAGTGTGCTGGTGTGGGACTGGGTTCAACAGCTGCTCAGATACAAGCTTCCTGTGTGACTTTAGCATGTCACCTTGAGGCTGAATTTAATATTAGATTTAGCTGGAGCTTGGACACCTACACTCCAGAAAAGAATCCTCAAAGCTCTGCCTATCCTTAGACCTCTGCTTTGTGCCCCTTCCCTGGTCCCTCTGAAATCCTGCTCTGCCCATGTGGGAATACTCTTGGTTTTGTCACCACTGCTGAGCCATTCACCTTCCCAGTCCCTGCTGCTGCCTGCAGAACGGGAGCTGCCCAGCCTGTGCCTCCCAAAACCCTGCTTCATCAGGGGCATCAGCAGCTTGGGCAAGGCCATGCTCTTCCCTGGCAGGACTGCTGAGCAGCTGATGGATGGGCAGTGTGTGCAAGGCTCCTCCTCACCTCCCTGACAGTTCTGCAGCAGCAGCAAGCTGTATTTGTAGCACACATAGGTGAGCAAAATTATCAGCCTGTGTCTTCAGGGCTCTGAAAAGAGAATGGTAAGGTGTGCACCTACTTAATTTGTTAGTGTATTCTGTTCTCAGAAGTTAGCTACCTGCACATGCCTACTGTCTGGTGTGGCCAAGAGCAGTTCTGGGGCTGTGTCTGCACTGTGAGTGTGTGTGAGTATCCATGCATGTCCCTGTGGCATGTAGGAAAACATCCAGTGGTGTCCAAGCTCATGTGCTCCTGTAGGTGGAAATTAAGAGTAGTTGCCTGCGCTTAATTTCTGTGTATCCTCATGGCACTGGGAGGCCTGGAGTTTATTGTCGGAGATAACTGCTGCTGGCAGTTATTTACAATTGAAGCATATTAACAGAGGATGCAACACAGACATTCTTTCCTAACAAAGCAGTGATTTGTAAACCTCTATTAAAACAGTTGACAGTGTTTTCCTGAGTAGATATTATAAATGCTATTAAAAAAAACCGTTTGATAAAGAATGGATGTTCCTGGAAGCTGGTACCACTTATTGACCCCATACCTCTTAGTAATTTGTATTTAGTTATAAAAGGATATATTAAGCAGTGTTTGCTCTTAGTATAAAATAGGAGATTGCTGCTGATAAGTATGCTTAAAATAAGCACCAGAGTGGTTCTTTTCATTCCCTACCGTTAATAACAGACTATACAGACAAAAGTGAATGCAGCCAGTCAAGCTGATGGCTGAATCATAGCAACAGCATCAATTGATTTGTTTCCGAGTCTAAAAAAAAACTAATAAAGACTTTGCATGATCTCCTAGATACAAGAGGATTATGGTTAATGTCTTAAACCTGTCCTTTAAGCTCTAATACTCTCTCTGTGTGCTCAGATGCTGCCTACCATCTCTTTCAGGTGAATTCTATTTATAAAAGTTGGTACTGAGTTAAGCTGGTTGAAACAAAGGCACGTTCCTTCTTATTGAACTAAAGAGAAGCTATCAGCAGTTCAGAACTCTTACAAGCCTTACCATTTACCAGCCACAGCAGTGCACCCATATGTACTTTGCAGTGTTTCTCATTACTGTTCCTTTTTGTTCTTTCTAGTGAAACTAAAGTGTTGACCTAGGAAGTACTGCATGGTAGAAAATTTAACACCAAACCACTCTTATTCCTCACATAATTAAAAGTAAACATTTTTTTTTACTTCATTCAACCTGTTTGCAGAATGAGGGACTATTTTTTGTCCTTGTTAGTTATTTGTTTGAAATTTTTAAAAATAAAAAATCAATTTTCCTGAGGACCTATTTTTAAAATGCACTGTGTACATTTGTTCCAAGGCCCAGATCCTGAGAAACTGTATGCTTGTGATAGATCTTATGTATATTTTAATCCTGGAATGCTCTGCATACTGTAGTTCTAACCAATTGTGGTTTGTGGAAAACTGATCAGTGAAAATGTTATGAAGCATGAAACCTCAAATTGTCCTCACTTAAACCTTAACTTTTGCAAATCTGTAATGTAATATATTCATTTTGCAGTGCAAATCATTAAGCATGAGCTGGATCAGGGTTTTGTTTGCAAATACTTTGCCTGTTGCTCTAAATACAGGTAGAAACTTCCTTTTGTTCCAGCCAAGTAATTCCTTGCTTCCTTCCCACAATCAGTAAGATACTCCCTTATTTAGGAGTGTCTGTATGTAACTCACCCAGATGCTGGATGCAACTGCAATGCCATTAAGCTTTTCCTTGCTGTGCATGGAAAACACATTCATCCTCTCAAGAACCACCTCTGACAGACTCTTTCTGAGGCAGAGGAACTGTATTAGCAGTTTGTGGGTTTAACAGAAGGCCTTTCTGTCTGCTCAGGGAGATGAGCTTGCCTGGTGGGAGGCAGTGCATGCCTGTGTGCTGTGTCATATGCTATGTGGGGCTTGTGGAAATGTGGGTTATTATGAAAGGACATTGCGCAATGTGGGACCGACCGTGGGGCTGCAGTTCCCTGCTGGATTTCAGCACACGCTGAATTTCAAATGGGACCCGTGGCATTAGTTCATTTCACCGGCTTTTAAAACCTTTACCACAGTGCTAGCCACCTTCTGCTATTTTTATAGCCTGGGAGCCTTCCCAAAACATAGCCCTGGAGGTACATGTGCATTATGCTCCTGGAGCAGTCTCTGTGAGTTTAAACAAAAGCCTTTGCTTGACTGTGTAAATTCCTTTGACTTTAACATATATGTTGAGAAGACCATAACTTTCCTGTGGTTTTCAGCTCTCTGCTGTGAGTGCAGGGTCTTTCAGAAAGTGTTTAATTTATATTGGTCTTTAGGACGTCAGGAACTTTTCTACAATCTATCTTTAATATAAAGAACTATATGGTGCATGTAATTAATTTTAATCATTAAGTCAGCCTATCAACCAGATGAATCAATGTTCATTACCTTACTAGAGGCATGGCATTGGACAAGTGCATTTTCCGTGCAATCACCTGGTAGAAATGGAATCAAGACAAGTACTTATGGATGATGAAGTAGTCCCGCTAGCTCCCAACAGGGAGGATTCATATTCCCATGGACTGGATAAGGGACACAGTAAATCATTAACTGAAGTTACTATATTCAAAGGACAGAACAAAACATAGTCCTGTTTTAAAGAGTTACAGTGCAAGTTCCATGTTCTCTGTTAGCATACCTTTTGACTGAAAATCCATCTTTCTACTGTCACTTTGCATCTTGTGACATTCCTCTAAAAGTACTTATTCATACTACTATTATGCCATCATTTTATGTGTATCATGGCTATTTTTTTTAGTATTATATCTGGTAATCTGTGTGGCAACTTCTATTGAACAAAATATTTCCTATTGTATGTGATGACTACTATAGCACTATTTAACTGAGTATTGTTTTACAAAGGGATGGTGGGTGTCATCAACTACAGTTCTATAAAGAAAAAACAAAAGGTAGACATCTCTGGAATTAAATTTCAACACAGGTTTCCATCATAAAATCTCTGTGCTGCTGCTGGGCTTCATATAAGCATTTATTGGAAGGATGACAGAACAATTCTAAGGCCTAATGAGCATTGTCTGGCAGGAAAGGCATAGTACAGAAGTATAAATCTCAGGCTTATTCTACTTATGACTTCCTGAGTTCAAATACGTGACTCTATAGAGCAAACTGAGAAAGGGAGGGAAGAGCATAAAAAGCTCTGTGGATTTTGATGTTCATACCATATAAACTCAGATGACACGTTGTATTAAGCATCAACAATTTACATTGAAAACAATACTGGTATGAAAATCAGGCCAGTGTTTGATCAATAAGAAGCTTGAAGAGAATGGCCTGTAAAATGAAATGGCACGTGATCTTGTGAGAAGACCCTTGGGTCAAAGCAAAAGGATCTCTGAAGTGGTCTTCAGGGTATGACATTTTATTTCACAATAATCTCTCATCCAGTGTCAGTCCTCAGATGTGTATGCACGCTGTGTTTGCACACAGCAAACCCAGAGTAAGATTTTTATGATGCAGATGTGACTGATGGCTGTCACAGCATTGCTGCCAACCCCCGTGGCAGCTCATGCCACACGCCACCAGTGCAGGCAGGCAGACCCTGCTATTGCACTCTTCCCTTGTGTGTGCAAGTGCAATAAACCGCACCTGGTTATAGAACAATCTGCAGCCATTTCTAGTACCTTGGTTTACTTTCTGTCAAGCCAGGTAACCCAGTCAGAGAAACTTACCAATACTTTTAACCCAGTCAAAGCATTTTATGAAGTTCAGTAAAATTTTATTAAATACCCCACATTGGTTTTCATCCCAGCAGTGTCAGTTACTTTCTGGCTGTGGTTCTGGTTGGGGTTCAGGACACTGTGCCACAGAGGACTCAGCTTCTTGTGCAATCTGAAAAGTCTGTGAAAATGATTTGAGTTCTGACATCAGAATATTCCAATGTTCCATGTTGAATTTTTGGTACTTGCCTGTCCTCCATTGTTGGCTGCACTGCACCATGGTCCTTTGGAATAATGTGTCAAGTTATTAATCCTTCACACATCAGTGGCTCTTATTACACCATACGCTTGTTTTCTCTTGATAAACACTAGTTGAGGACTAAATCTGAAGTATTTTATACTATGAAGAATATTACATCATTTTACAGAAGCAGGCACAGAGAAGTGACACAGACAATATTACTTTATTTGTTATTACAAGATTCCCTGTAGTGTGCTATTAATATCATAGAATAAGTTGTTCTCTTGCTCTGAAAACCTTACTGTTTTCTTATAATGTGTCACAAGAGGCAAGATTATGAAAAACTTTTTTTAAAAAAAGCAATGTAAGGTCTTAAAATTGTAGGAACTCATGATTTGCACAACTCCTGCCTATTTCTCCATCATTGCTGTTGTGACTCAGTAGCAGAATTTTAAAGAGTATACCCAAAACCATCACTGTATACAATGAACACAAAACTGCTCAATGATTCTTAAACATTAACTGTGTCTATTATTTACAGATGGATAAGAGGTATGTAAGCTATTTCTGTTCTGTTGCCTTCTGCTGGGACCAAAGAAACCTAGCTTCCCTTGGCTGCATAAAGCCTCAAAATGACAAATAAAATGGCTCTTTCAATTATGCAGGCATAATTTCACCCAGCCTTTTGACTTTGCCTTCAGAGGGAACAGGGAACAGTTGCTACAAAAGTTCTTAAAAAACCTAACAGGGTACTATCCTCTACTACATTTGTGCACAGCAGCATAAACCTTGGTGTATGCACAGAATGAAGAATTGGTACAGGCACCTTTCCTGTCACATAATCAGTTGTTTGGTACCTAGATCTATTTATTTTTCTGTTTTCTTTAAAGTTTATTTAGTTACTTAGGAAATTTTAGAGATTGAAAAACATGTGTCTCAGGATAGTAAGTAGATGGATAGACTGCAGCTGGTTGGGAGTTCTGAGGATCTGCATTTTTGCAGTTAGATATATGGGTGCAGTTTGGTGCCTTTTAGTGTTTAAATCCTGTAGTTTATCCAGTCCAAAGTCAGTTAGCAATAAACAGTAGTTGACTCCCAACTTGACACTTTGCTTAATCACAAGAGGAAGATAACATCCGTTTGTGTTTGTCTGTGTTATTGTAAAGTTGGATCTGCTTGCTTTATGTATCTACTTGCGTTCATGGAAACAAATGGCCAAGTGAATTACAGTTAAACAGTGTCAGATCTCGCTCATATTTCTACCCTTTGCAGGAAGAACTCTGATCTGATGCACAATGCCAGTGCATAGCTCTAGTGGCAGGCCTCTGCTATACTGTAAGCACTTTACCAAAAGTTTTCACTTATAGCTAGTGACAAAGACAGGCTCATGGAAGTGCAAGTGCTAAAGGTATTTGTGTTTCCATTTAAGACACTGGTTGCTTGAAAAGTTACATACTTAAGACTGTGTATCAGGTAATTTTCTGTGTTTGTGTTTAGCAGAGTATCCTTACAATAGCTTTACAGACACCTTAGCTAGCTAAATGTTGGAATTCTAACAAGTGCAAAAAACAGGCAGAATTACTCAATTACTTAAATTGATTCTAAATGCGAAACAATGAAAAAGTTGAAACAGTATTCAAGCCCTGAAGTAATACAGCACAGTTTTGATATAACACACTGATTAGGAGGAGCTGCTGTATTTTGTGCTACTCAGCATCCCATGGTGGTTTTGGCTACAGCAGCAAATTTCAAGATGCAGCTAATATAAGAGTCCTCTTGTTCTGTGTTTTTAGTAGACTCAATGTTCAGTCTAGAAATCACATTGCATGCAAACTACAAGAGAAACAACTTCTTAGCATAGCAAGTAATAAAGAAAATAAAAGAAAGCTGGAATCTATTTGAAAAAAGCAAAAATGTCTTGCCACATTGTTGAGGAAGATACAAAAGGTAATCACACACCAAGTCTCTTACTAAGATATACAGGTTCTTGCCAGAATTACAGGAGTAGCTGCATCAAAAAAGCTTCTGCTGTAAAATTCTGCACACAAGAATTCAAGGCCAAACCTCAATTTTACCACTGAAATCTGTGCACCCAGCTCATGGCAAGGGTTAACTTTTATTTCTGCCAGCTGGGGGTATGACAGCTCTTGCTGCCTTATAACACAGGGGTTAGCTCTTGTCCTCAGATACTCTGCTCAGCATCCATATTCCTGTCAGTTCACAGCATGGGAAGAAGACTTTTCCTCACCTGTCTTTATACCAATTTGTCTGATCAGAGATCTGCCAGCTAAGGAATTTCTCGCTGCTTGCATAACTATACACTGGATATCTTCAACTCCATGCAAACCTATTGACTGCAACAAGTAATCACTGCTTATCAAAGCACATTTCATTTTGGAAATTACCTCAGCTGACCACCCAGTCCAGTCTTCTGCTAAGGTTAGTTTAGCAAATCAGGTCAGAATATGCTTCAATATTTCATTAGCATTGAACTGGTTGGTCTCCTTTTTGCACTTGCTACCTGTTTTGATTTTTTTTAAATCCGTACCTCAGTATGGCCTTCTTGGGCGTGCCTTGTTGTCTCAGTAGTCACTGAGCAATTTCTCTGGCTCCAGAGGTTAAAAAGAATTTATAGTTTGTAGGTTTCATGAACAAAGGCTACAAATAACATAGTTGTGAAAAAAATGACCTTCATTTTACTAGAGCAATTGGCAGTACTACCTATGTGGCTTGGCTTCAGCCTGACCTGGATTCCACCTGTGTATTTTCATTGACCTTCTCTTGATTTGTTGGAATTTCAGCTTCACCTGTGCTGCTGATGCCAGTGAGCAGGACTGATACCTGACATCAAGTTTTATTTTTTTAAGAAAACTCAAATTCTCCGTGCATATTTCTCTGGAAGTGTAGCCACTCTGGAAACACATGGTTTCCACAAACAGGTTTTCATGCTCATTCTGACCTTCTGAATTAGATACTTTGCAATTAAAGTACCAAGAAGATGCTGAAGCAGTCCTAGTCCTGGAACAAATCCTGGAACAACTCCTGTTATCTGGCCATCTTGTACCATCATGGCATGAAGCTGTAGCATTGCAGAGCTTGGTGACTGACAGCAGCAGGAACTTGATTCATTTCCATGTAGATCTACAAATGTTTTTCATGTGCTGAAAAACAGTTCTCAGTATCATCTCAATGCATTTTGAGTTTAATCCATTGAATAGCATTTTAATTTGCTGCCATCCTTCATAAGTGATTATCTTTACATACTGGGGTCATTGTTCCTTGTCCCTACTTGCAGAGGCAATGACTATTCTCAAGCCTATGGCAGAGAGTGAAGTTTCATAGAAACAGGCAGTGCTTTATGTGAAGATCTGAAAGATTACTGTTACTTAATGGGCTGTGAGAGGTGGTAAAAAAAATTGATATTTACATATCTGTGTTCCACTGGTGTGTCAGCTGTGCATAAAAATCTTACTAATACTGGAAAACTGAGAGAGTCTTTTTCAACACAACTTTTGGCAGCCTGCAGTGATGAAACTGGAAATCTGGTTTTCTACTGCAGCCATGGTAGAGATATGAGTTTTGCTGATGAACCCATGTCAGCCTCTGTGCAGCCACAGCTTAGTCACTGATCTTAGAGCAGCTGCTTTACAGCAGCCCAGTCTCCTCAGTGTCTGTATCACCTCAGTGACACGAAAAGCCTGTGCACCACAGCAGCAACTGTGAACATTTACAACATTACTTTGCTTGTTCTTTCAAAAATCACGTAGTGATGGCTTCCTGTTCACATCCCAGCTGTGGCATCACCTCTTGCTTTATATACCCACAGGTTGGTGTGTGGTGTCAGTGCACCCTTCTGAAAGGTTTTCTGCTGCTTAGATAGAATTGTGCCTGCAGTTCAACATTAGTGACCCCTTGGAAATTTCAGTCTGCATGGTGGATAAAGGCAAATGATCATATTCTTCCATTGAGGCAGTTACTGAATTATGCTGGCAGCTTAGAATCAGTGACTTCACTTCTTTTTTGAAGTTGCTGTTTAGGAAGCCATAAATGACGGGGTTGACACAGGTAGAAGCCATAGCTACCAGGTGGCACAATGAGAAGATCAGGTTGTGGTGGCAAGGCGAGATGATTTTGTAATTCCAGTCCACGATGGTGTTGAAAACATGCAGTGGTAGCCAGCAAACGGCAAAAGCAGCAACCATGGATGCTAGCAAGATGTTTATCCTTCTCAGCTGGACCACTCGGTTGCTGTACTCGCTCTTCTCAAACATGTCCTTCCTCTTCTGCAGGCGTAAGTAGATTCGCAGGTAGCAAAGGATGATGAAGAACAGAGGGATGCAATATTGCAAGAGCAGTAAAGTGGTAGTGTAGATAAGTTTGTGCTGCTCAGAAGGCCACGAGTTGATACATATTGCCTTATCAGTGGAAAAATTCATGAAGTGTGAGAGCTGCTCATACAACTCGTTAGACAAGATGGATGTGGTCAAAAAGGGTAGGGACATGAGACATGCTAAAGTCCAAATCACTCCAATGCCTAGGTAGGCTTGGGAGGTATTTGGCCTCCAGCCAGTTGGGTTTATGATGAGCTGGTGTCTTTCCAGAGCAATAAGGACAAGGGAAAGGATTGACACTGTCACAGTTGTGCACTGAGTGAAAGAGGTCATTTTGCACATGACTTCTCCAAATATCCAGTAGTCCATCATAGTGTAAACAACAGTGAAAGGCAGGCAGACAAGACACATAAACAAGTCTGAAATTATTAAGCTGGAAATTAGGATATTGGTGACATTTGCGTTTTCCTTCTGCCTGGCAATGACAGCAATCAGACAGATGTTTCCCACAATGCCCAGAACAGTCTCCAAGCTGTAGGAGGTGGCCAGAAAGACAGTAAGGTCAGTGATGTTCATGCACTGATTAGAAATGTTCATAGGAAAGCTTCGGCTTGAGCTCCAGTTCTTGCTGATCAGGAAATGAAAAACATCATTAACAGCCCTTGTCTTATTCATCTTGAATCCCAAAATATTTATGCAAAAGGGTGGTAGTCAAACACAGTCTGAGTCTTCTGGAGCCAGCCTAAAAGCGTTATATCTGTTCTGTCTGGCTGTGGAAGGTCCGGGTATATCTGCAAAGGAAAGGAAAAGAAAAAATATGTTTAGTTATGCTGCAAGAAATTAGTCAAAAGGGTAAGGAGGGAGACAGGGAAGCAAATGCCAGGGATTTTGTGTATATTCTGCAGTTCCCTCTTACACAGTTTATTAGATCGTAAAATGGAGCCCTTTGCTACACTGCGGTATGAACGTCTGTACAACTCTATTGAATTATGACCATGTTTATTCATTGTCAGGTTGTCCCATGGATTTAAGAACATCTTAACTTTATTATTTCACTCAGTGCAGTATCTTGAACATCACTAATGCAGTAGAGTGGTGATACAACAAAACCGGACCAAAACCCACCCAGGGTAAAATTGTGTGCAATTCTGGTTTTGTAAGGTTCTGATCCAAAACTGGGCAGAGGACATTGTGAGGCTGCATTTACCTTCAGCTGTGCTAAATATCAATGTGCAAAGCAAGGCATATTAGGTGCACAAAGCCAACATTAAAACATCTTCTGTGAAATGCATTTGTAATTGCAGCCAGAACTCGCATTTGTGCAAGAAAATGACCATGCAAAAACTCAGGCTCATTCTCTGGAGGGATATCATGGGAAAATTTTTAAAAAGTCTAAAATAATTAAAAATAATTTCAATGTTCTCCAGCTTCTACACAGCTGTGACAGGTCATGGGAACTGCAGTCCAAATTTCTTGCTTCCTCATTCCGGATGAACTCCAGTGCCCATGAAACATTGATATCTCCCCTAATGTGACCATGACAGGGTTTATCAGATATACAGTCCAGCTCCCTGATTTTGGCTTTAAGAGTGAGTGATTTTGATAGTGGCTTTTAATTCCTTCTGGGAAGATTTTTATTGATTCTCCCTCAGGATAATTTTGCTTTTTTTTTTTTTTTTTTACAAATTTGTTGTAAAAGCATGTTCTATCTGCTAGAGAGTGTTCCTGCACAGACAGATAGGTCTGCTTCAAACTCACTGCTGCAAGCCATGAGCTGGGACTTTCAGTGGGATTCAGGCAGCCGAACCCATGGAGTTAATTGGTGCTGCACACTTTTTGGAAATCTCAGTCACAGGACTGCCTCGACTCTCCCAGATGACTCCTGTGAGCCATAGCAAAGGCTGCTTTATAATCCTGACCCTCGTGTCCAAATCCTCTGTGTCCAGGAATCAAAGAAAAAAAATCTGACTCTGCTGGGAGTTCTCATCAGGCCAGAGGCAGTTCCGTGCTGTTCAAGGGCTTGTAGTATGAAAAGTAAATAAATACTCAGGGAATGACACTATTTAACCACTGCATGACACTTTCCTCAAGGATTAAATATCACTCAAACAAGCTTGTGGGACGGTGAAAAATGTCTGACATTCAAAAAAAAACAACTAATTATGGTATGAATACATAAGTAACATGATATGGTGAGATTATCACTTCAATTGAGTAGCCTTTATTGCTGAACAACTGCATGCCTAAAGATAACCAGTACTGTATAAAAAGCCCCCACTCTCCTATATCTTTTTCTTTGCATTGTCTTTCCCATTATGAATTTTATTGTTTTCTAGAGATGTTGCCTCTCAGGAACTACAGAAAGCAATAGGGTGCAGTAAATGAAAGGATGCTTTGGGATCTTTGTTCTGTTTGCTCAGCAAAAATGAACAAGTACAGTAGATTCTTTTGTACTTTGCTAGACCTGTTGATTTATCTAACTCTATCTCTCTTTATCTTTCTGTCATCTATCTGTATCCATATGAGGCAGTCAAGACAGTCACACAAGCAAAATATAGCAGTCCTTTCTTTCTCATTGTCTTTCATTTCCTCAGTAGTTTAAATCTTAATTAAAGAGGGGCAAAGGAAATTTTCCAAATTGAGGATATAGGCATAACTCCTTCTGTCCACTCATATTTGTGTTGTTGCCCAATCCATGTGAACAGATTGATGCACTTTCTGGGAGAAAAAGAAGCAGCAATGGTGATGTATGGATTCCATGTTCACATACGGGGAGGGTATGGTGGTCTGTTTCAGTGTGAAAATAGATATAGAATGAAAACCCTTCAATCAGCCCCATTGTTTTTAACGATTGCTGGCCAGTGGAGATGCTGCAAGCAAAACAGAGCTAAGGGATGGGCAGCCTGCAATATTATTTTGTACCAGTCAGAAGAGATAAGTCCTGGCATTTGGACAGGACAAACAGATTATGCTGTAAACAAAACATGTGAGCTTTTTACTACGGTCCCAGCCTCATGTCCCTAGCTACAGTATCCTCAACAACAAACACATGGTTCTCTTTTGTTGCTTGAAAAATATGGAAATATGTGCAGTTATTACAAACATCTGTGTCCACAGAGTAAGCCCTCTCAAGGGTCCCAGACACTTTTGGACATGCTGAAGCAACAGAGAGAACTAATAATGCTGAAGGGAAAAAAAGAGAAAGCGGTGGAGCCACCTGAAAAGCAGACGTCAGATCTCATAAGTTTAGGGAGCACATTTCCAAGAGAAATAGCAAAGACTGAGTGTGGCTGTGTGTTGGTCACTGATGGGAACTGTGGTGGAGATGAAGAGCATCTCTGAAGGATGAAAAACATCTCTGCAATGTGTGTTGTTGGGTTAGGAGCTCCCTCTCTTTTATCCCCTTGCATTCTGTGGTATCCCACACCAGATGAATGGCAAGCACTTCCTGGGCATTCAGTCTCATGGTACTGCCCAGAAGTAAATAAGGAATTATCACCCTCTTATCACAGATAAGGGGACTGTGAGAGGGAGATGGGACATGAGTTGTCCAGTGTCTCAAGGGAGCCTGTGATGCACCAGGTTTAAACAACCTGCCAACCTGATGTCTTGGGAAAAGTCAATGCATAGATCACCTATGTATGTAGTGCTCTTTAGCTCTTGTTCCAGCAACCATAATGTAAAAAGCAGTTCCAGGAAAACAGAAAAATAACTATTGCAGGGACCTTACACTTACGGATCCTAGTATGGTATCCTTGGGTGGCAGATCCTCAAGGGTAGTCACTCCCAAATTATGTGTTCGGCTTTCAAGGTGTTTGGTTGCCATTCAGTTCATTCTAAACCAAGAGCCAGTAAAAAGCAAAGTGTGTATATTCTGTTTAGACGTTTGAATCAAAGGTGAGCTAATACAGTGAATCACCAGTGTAGTGGGAACAGGGGTGTTAGTTAGCCCCCTCATCGTGTTGAAGGATCGCTGATTACCCCAGAAACCATGAGATTATGGTCTAAGAAAAAACAGCTTTTTTCCCCAGAAAATGAAGCAATATTTACTTGGCTTGTAGGAGTAAGAAGTATATCTCTTAAATCTGTTTGTTGAGGGAGAGAGATTTTTGCTTGTTTTTCACTCATTTGTCTTTAATGAAGGAAGAGGAATCCTGTTCAGACTCTTAATGAATGTTGGGAAAGAGTTCAGTAACAAAAACTAAGATGTTCATGAGAGTTTCTTCTCTAGTTAATGCAGTATGAGACAGCTTCTCTCAAAAGCAAGTGTCACAAAAGCCTGCAGCAAATTAACAGGATACAGAAGGAAGAAGATAATGAGCTTTCAGAATTAATCTTAGTGTAAGTTCAGTTCCCCACATACATCTTTTGTAGACATTTATCACTCTTCTATTTGTGTTGGAAGCAAGGAAGAAGAGCAGGCAAAGTTTGAAGGGTTTGTCTTGGTGAGCAGCACAGCCTTCTAAAGTAACAAATGTCACTCAGCTTGTCTTAAAAAAAAGAAAACAAATTATCACTTGTCAGCTCAAAAGTATTGCCCCAGGGCATTATCCTGTATTTCCCTGAAAAATTCCTCAAAGGAAAGGGAATTCTGCAGAAATGAGTCAGGGAAGAAAATAAAGCCCTCAGTGGATTTCAAGGAGACTGCTAGACCATTATGGCTTCAAGTAGTTAATACATGACTGCTCCTTTGAGAGACCTCTGGACTCAAAGACATCCTATGAAAACCCCTATAAAAACATTTTCCTGGAGACAGGACAAAGCAGGGGGCTGCTACAGATGCTGGGCTCTATGTACCCAGTGGGAAAGGGTGGGTCATTTTTGCAGAGCTGATCATGATCATCCACTGCCTGCAATCAAATAGCAGTTTCCATAGTTGGGATGGACAGTGGAAGCCAATTTCCACATCAGACATTAGTCAAAGAAAAAAACATGTTTGCAGTGTCTGGCTTCATTATCTGATACTTAGAAGCACTTGCTTATCTGCCTCAGAGCCTAACTAGTTGCTCAGACAACTGGCTTTCAGTCCATAAGACATTCTGGGAGAAGCAATTCCTAAAGACATGTGGTGATTGTATCACTTATTTAAAGAGTTACAGCAATTACTGGGAGTAAAGCTGTCTGTTGTCTGCTGGGAAAAAATAAAAAAAGGAGCAATGAAAAGGTTCAATACAATGCCAGAATTTAAATTACAGATATTAATTAAGGTAGGGGAGACTGACTGACTGGTATCCCCTTTTGGCTGCCAATGACATTATCTCAGTAAAGCAGATTTGGCCTGTTTAGCCTTACATACTAAAGAAAAGTTAAAAATCACTTGGCTATTATTACAGCTCCCCAGGAAAGCAACACTTAACTAGAAGAGGAAACATCACTGAGTTTGCACAGACATCCCACAACAGTGTTAAATCCATAAGGGATCCTCTACAGTGAAAGTTAATGATGGACTCTTTACCTCTTTTTAGCGTTGTATTGCAAAAATATTGGGAGAAACTGTCTTAGGTCATTGAAAAAGCTATATAGGATAAAAATTTCTAGAACCTGCATAATTAGGGTATAGAAAACCGTGTGTATATTAACATGTTACAAGTCTAGAACATAAGGGGTGGCATAAATACCAAGGAAAGTGAATTCTTTTTTCCCCCCTCTCACATCTGCATGTTTTTGAGCTTATGAAATTCTGTTATGAGTTAATCTTCTCTGATCCTGTAGAAAACAAGGAAGTTTTACAAAAGCATTTACTCCAATTTTTTATTTTCTGGTTAAATTCATAACAACCTTACCAAAGACATTGAGCCAGCTCACAAAGGTAAAATGTGAATAGCAAATCAGCAGACTGGAGAATGGTAGTTAGCCCTTGATTTCTTAAGAGTAATGGCCTTTGTGACATGTTTGCTACCCAAGAGAGAAAAAAAACAAAACAACATTTTACAAAGATGATCTTTACCAAAGGAAGTGGTGAATCTATAAAACATTGCAATGGGCACCTTAGCAGACAGACAGTCAGGATATCTGGAGAGTGATGTGTTGTGTCCTGTCTGAAGCTGCATTGGTTGTGTGAGGACCAAGAACTCTCAGGGACTAGGAGATAAGAAGGGTTGTCCAGTGACCAGAGGCACCAGGAAGGTTCTTTGTCACACCACAGGGTGGCAGGGAGCACACTGAACTGCAAAGGCCCCCAAGATGCTGCCATCTCCCTCTTGCACCCCAAGGTTGCAAAGCTTTGCTCAGTAGATAAGAGTTGGGCCTTTCATGAATAGTCAAAGTCTTCATTAATCAAACATAGTCATCCACTTTTTTTAACAATAACAGGTGATAACTTTAATAAAGAGATGTGAGCTCTTGACAATCTGAAATAGATAATTTAGAAAATTCTTACCAGTTACTGATGGAGAGAATCTCTGCTGTTGGTGCACATTTCTGTTCTGGAAGCAAGCAAAAATGTTGTAGGAGTGAAGTAAGACCTTTTGTGCCCTTGCAATCCAGGAGAGAAGCTCTGCTGGTTGCTTCTGTAGGTAATTTGGATGGCATCTCTCTCCCTCTCCCCCTCTCTATCCCGCCCTCTGTCCTTCCCTCCCTTCAACTTAGCCAATGAATTCTGCCCTACGATTATGGTCTGACTTTGAAGTTCTGGCTCCCTCTGCTGTTGTATAAATATACAAATTCTAGGGATACTTGGGAGGAATAACAACTTCAGAAAAGAGCTGTGAAGTATCTGCAGCACAGCATGCCCCCATGGTGCACAAGTGTGATCTCAAGTGAAAACAAGGAGACAAAATACAGACATAGAGCCTAATCCTGTTCTCCTTGCTGAGGCAAGATTTCTGTAGAGCTCCAAAGAGAGCTTTGCCTCAGCTTAGGAGGCCAGTGCCAGTTTTCTCAGATTTTCCATTCCATCACAGACAGATGTTGAAATTTTCTTTTAGAAGGGTGCACACTAAAATCCTGAGATTGTGATTGGGGAAGAGACACACTGTTACTCAGGAAAAGAACTCAGAAATGAAAGAGCACTGAGAATGGTGGAAATAAAGGGGGCAAAGGGGTTTGCAGAAGTGCCAGATTTCTGTGATTTTTTCCCAGGTCTTTCTCATCAAAAACCAAGGTAGAAATCAGAGTTGCAGATTTTTCTCTCACACTGGGAAAATGCACAAACAGAATATTTCCAACAGCTATACCAGAATAACCTAATTTTGGTCTTTATATTAAAATGGTTTTAAGCTATGGTCAGCTACATAATTAGTCCAGTGGCTAATGCTATTCTGGAGCCTTTCTGAAGTTGTGATAAGCAGTGGAAGCAAAAAGGTATTTTTCTTTGCAGGCATGTAGTATGTTAAAAAAAATAAAATGTTTCAATATCAAAATAAGTGCAAGCTCATGTGAACTAAACTATAAGTGAAAACAGTTTTTCATTTATGCTGTACATTTTCTTTCATTTTTTTTCTGGTAACAGTTATTACAGATGTGATCTACAAGACCTTAGCAGACAGCTTTCATCATTAGAGAAATAAGCAAAGCAGAAGTAGGGATATAGGGTATTTTGGCATTTCTCATGTCTTATGGTGCAGAGAAACATAGAACTGAAATGTATATAATGAATGGTGTAAGCTGGACAGTTGTCCACAGTTAATGATTTTTAAATCAGGGGTTGCTTGAGCTGCTTGTTATTTTGTGTTACTTATATTTTTTTCCAGTCTCCTATTCAGAGGCTTTATTTACCACCTAGTTTGAACCAGCACCCCATATCCCAACATTTCCCTTGCACCCAGGCACCCCTGAAGGAGATGAGCTTTCCAATCTGGCAATGGAAAAGGACATGCAGGCTGTGCTCTGCATGAGAAAGCATCAGCCCACACAAATCTTGAGCTTCTGGCCAGCTTTGCAGGAAGTAGAAGATTCTTCCTATCTTACTGGAGACAGAGAAACTGAAATTATTTATTTGGCTGGCTTGTACCCTTCTGTTTTTCCTTAATTTATTTATCGTATGTTTATTTGTACTGCTGTTCAAAGCATTAAAGAAAGGGGAGGAAAACCATTAGGAAACAGACAGGCCTTTTCCTGAGGGATATTTGGATTTGTGAAGCTGTTCTTCTGCTCCCCTCAGCTGCAGCATTCCTTAGCCAGCCTTGCCTCCACACCTTCCAAACATTTAAAGATGTATTAGGCCACTTTTATTCTCTCAATTCAGACGTTTGGGCAGAGCTTGCAAGCTAGCAAATAAACATCTGCTCTCTTAAAGTCAGTAGAGAACAGCTGTATCACAGCTCCTGGAACACTGCTCAGGGCTCTGCTGCCCAGGGA
The DNA here is from genome assembly GCF_000277835.1 of Geospiza fortis. NCBI lineage: Eukaryota > Metazoa > Chordata > Aves > Passeriformes > Thraupidae > Geospiza > Geospiza fortis. The sequence goes on from NW_005054300.1 coordinate 10,469,147, forward strand.
TCAGGAAATGACAGCTCCCAGTATCTTGCTATGTCATCTGGGACTTGACAGATTTTTAGGATGAACTTCTCCAGCCAGGTCTTGGCCATTTTGGTGAGGTGAATGGGGCTGCATTAGAGCCCTATTACACACATGTTCTTTGCACATGGTATCCAAACTGCAGGATGAAAATGCTCACTACTAATAAGCTGATGTGGGAGCAGCACTTGGGTCATTCCAACCCTGCAGACATTTGTGGATCTGGGACTTACACTCAATGGCTGCTGTTGCATGTAAGCCAAGAGATGCCGTGGGGCTGGAGGTGCCAAGCAGCAGCTGTCCAGACTGCAGCACAGAGGGGACAGTGCTGCAGTTACCCTGGAGTGAGAACAGCAGCAGAAAGACAAAGATGCCAATGCAAATTCCCTCAGGTGGTCTGGGTTCAGCACCTCACTAAGAGGGGTTCTGGTGCTTGAGCTGACTGGTTTGTATCTGGCCATGGTTCACTTCCCAGTGGGAACTACTGAACAACAGTCTGTAGAGAGTCTCTGTGAGGATCCCAGCCTATTAAGACTTGAGACATTAACAAGAATATTTGTATGGGTGTGCATAATAATGGAAATTCTACATTGGGAAGCAGTGTGGAAGTACTGTAGTCCCAACTATTGCTAGTTAAGTGCTGCCAATGGACCAGTCCCATCTGTTGTTGATAGGGGATGGGGTAAAGAAACTGTAGCAGGCATGGCATGGGGCTGTCCTAGCTCCCAGAGAGCAAAAAGAAGCCTTGCTCCCATTCTCCACCCACAGCACATGCTCCTGTTATCTGAAGTTACAGCAGAACTGTGCTGCTTGCTCTGCAGCTGGTTACAAAAACAGCTGGACTCCATGGAGACAAAGCCTTTCAAGGGGGTACAGGTGCATGAAGAAATGCTCCTCTCTGCTCTGGCCAAATAACTCCTTCCTGCAAGGGGTTATGGTGACAGCAAGGCCTCTACCAACCAACACTGGCTGCAATTGAGCATTTCCCTGCAGTGGCAGGATTGTCACAGCAGTGGGATTACAGCTGCACTCTGGGTGCTTTGAGGGTCTCCTCCAGTATTTCTGTGTCAGATCTCCAGCCATATCAGCCTTCCTTGATGGAGCCCTGATACTCTGTCTCCTTCTTTTCTCTGAGCATGAAATTTCAGAGGCCAATTCTGCTACAGTACATTTAGCAAATCTAATTGTGTTCCAGCATCTGGAGTCCTGCTCTCTCTGGCACTGCTGAACAGTGAGCAAACAATATCCATAAAGAATAGTACTAGGCACTTAATGACAAAAGCATGTGGAGAAGATGTACCATGGAACAATGCATAGTCCAGGTGTATGCTAAGTTTATCAGGGCTACATGGCATCCTTGTAGATATTTCACAGAAGTTTGGTTTGGCTTCATTTTGTGAGAATCTCTACCTCTTTCTGAAGCAGAATTGCTATTTCCACCGTTATCAGCCACCCTCAATTTGTTCATAACCTTCATTCCTTGGGGGAGCTATGAAACTGATGTATCTGTACAGGAATTTTTCTGAACTGCTTAAATGATGTTCAGAAAAGTAGGCCTCTTACTCAGGGGTCCCTAGGCAGGCCGTTATAAATTAATCTAGCATTTAGGAAGAGGATAGCATAACCCCTTTTATATATCTGTATCTACATCTACCTCCATAGATATAGATACACAAATATATATATATATTTATATATAACTGGATTAAATCCTCTGATTCATCCTCCTCAAGCAGAGAAGTGAGGGCCCCTCTGATGTCTGTTCCTCCCAGGCTGATCATAGCCAGATGCAGGGATGTCCATGGCATTGGTCCCAAGAAGGCACAGGGGGATATCATCCAAGGGAGCTGCTTCTTGTTCTAACTTGCTCTTGTTCCTGAGCCCCCCAAAATTCTAAAAGATAAAATGTATTTCTCATTTTATCTGCTTTCTGGAATCGCCTTATTGACTGCCATAGATGGGGTTTTTCTGATAATTAGTAAGCTGTTTTCTTTATTATGTGCCGGTTTTCTACTTGTGTGTTCTCAGCACCACACTTTAAATAGACCATGTGATTGTGGTTTTCCACAGCAGATATTGAAAGAAGCTGTTGTTTGCATCAGATGAAATATTTAATTGTAATACACTTCAGGAAGGTAGAGGAAGGGCAGATGAGGAAAAGCACTATGATGTCAGTGTTAAATAAACTGAACACACTCAAATTATTTGTCTGGGCCTTTTAAGCTGTACAGCACTCTTTTTATAATTGCTCTTAATATTGTATAAATAGATTTTATAGGATATTTCTCATATTAACTACTTTTATGGACTTTGCACCAGGCACAGTGTAATACCTAAAGTCTACAGGCTAAACATGATTTATAGTCTAGATTTCCTATAAAAACAGCTTTCATGGGGTTGTTTGTCAGTGGACTTTGATCCAAACAAGATTATTGCAGGAAATTCTACCCTGGTATGGAAGGCTACAGAGCTATTTATATGGCACTTCTTTGCAGTATGTTGGACTCTCAGGCATGGGATTGTCATTTTTGTAAGGTACCAGTCATCTCCTGGAGAATATGTTCCTTGTGCATCTGCATTTATTGACCTACACAAGGCACCAAGGTGAGGGGAGGCTTTCAAGGGGCTGTTTTTCTGGTGTGTTTCATTCCATTTTTCTAGCACACATGTCATGGGGGGAATGTCAATAAGTGTAATTGCATAATGAGTCTGTGTGTCTGGCAACAACTTATATAATACTGTTACTTTAAAAGCTAGATGATTTCCAAATCAATAATTAGATTTACAAACATTTATAGACAGCACAAATTCTTCTGTTATCAAGGAGACCAATCAGTGACTACAGTGATTTGATGTATTTGAAAATGTATTTAACTCTGGATCCCAACAGGAAAAAAGCCTGTGATAAAGTTTGGTTACAAATGCGTGTAAGACAAACCACCTAGCATCAGAAATGAGATAGATAAGGCACAATTAGAGCTGTGAAAGGCACGAGGCAAACTCATTTCTCTTGAAGCCATGCTGCTTGCTGCTTTCCTCTAAAGGAGAGATTCAGCTTCTGGGGTAGGTGTGAAAGAGGAGAAATTCATCCTCTGCTCTTATCCAACTCCATTGTAGACTTTGCAACTTATCTCAGGATTAGTCTTCTTCACCACTCGGATGGAACAGCTCTTCTTGTGGAATAGGCCAACACAGTTCACCCTATCATACTTCTTGGGGAGTACAACCCTGTCATTGAGAAAGGCAAAGAGAAAATCAGCAGCTGAGGCACAGTTTGTGGAGGATACTCACTGAGCTACAGCCATCCTGGAGCAGCCATGGATTGACTTGGCCTGTGGATATACATAACAAGTACTATGAGTTATGACAGAAGGAATACAGAGCCCCGATTGTGGCTTTTAACAGATGAAGTGATTTCCCAATGTTTGTTCTTGTTTAAATGCAGTTCTCATTGGTCATCCTGTTAGGGATTAGTATAAATTCCCACTCAAAGGCAAAATACGGATTAATTCTGTCTTCCCCATTCAAACGAAAACTTTCTTGATAATAAAAACAATTTACAGAATGCTGAATCATCTCAGCATGAATGACTCCCAGCTGAGCCTCTTCTCAGCACAGGCCAGCTCCCTCCCTCTCATGGCTGAAAAAAGCTGGGAATATTTCCCTCCAAAAGTTTCTTGGATTGTAGTATTCCTCACAGATCATTTAGGGGACTCTTTCTCCCTTCCCTTAAATGAAGGGTTTTTCTAGTCTTCTGGGGAGATAATCAGTTCACATCACTATTCAGGAAGACACAATTCTCCTTGATGAGTCACTGCCATCCATAGACACACAAGAACACACAAGAAAGAAAATTATCAGTGTGCATGTCCTGTTTTGATAAGGAGGAAATGTAGGCTCTAGACGGCATGGCAAGGATGTTAGAATATCTGAGTAGATGTTTGCAGGCAGGTCAGTGGTTTGGCGCAGAACTACAGAAACCCACATGTTCGTGTGCTGTGGGTGTTTAGGTGTCTGGAGAAAAGCTGGTGAATAGAAGGAGCAAGGAAACAGACGCTGAAGGGAACCACACACCCAGTTACTGTCTGAATCAAAAGAAGGACTAGGTGATGAGGAGGAGCTGTGTGCTGGGAACACCCTGTGCTTCGTTATGTTTCTTCCCCAAAAAGCCTGTGTGATTGACTGATTATTCTGCTGGTCATGATTAGAGCTAACTGGGAAACAGGAAAGGGAGTTTTGCTCTCATGAGTATGACATTTCAGTACATGCTTTCAATGAGTTTTTTTTAAGTCTGAATATTTCAATCAGTTTCTGAATAAACAAATAATTTTGGTAAACTTACAAGCTGCAGCAAGTCATTGCACCCATCTTACACCTGCACTGGAAACAATCTTCATTCTTCCACACCGCACCAAAAACATAGAGGTTTCTGTCTGAAAGGCACCCTGAATGTACACACCAGAAAATAATAGTCAGTAAATCAACAGATGTAGGCCATGGTCTTATGTTTGTGGAAATCAAAGCACTGATTTCGGTAGAATCACACCAGGGAAGAGCCTAACCCTGTGCTTTGCCCAAAAGTTACCCTGTCTTTGCTCCTGTGGTGTGCATGAGTGTATGACACAGCGTGATCAAATGCTGCTACCACATACCAGATGCATGTTATTCTGCTGTAGCAATGGATCTGAAAAACACCTTAGCTTATGGATACTGGAGGATATTTCTGCCCTTTCTTATAGTCAACACACAGGTTTTGATTTTATTTTCTCATTCCTTCCTCCTCCCCAATTCTTACTATACTTTAACTTGCGCTACTAAATGCAATTTAAACAACAGCTGTCTTTGCTTTGATTTTAGTGTCAAGTGCCCCCTTCAGATTAATCAAGTCACTTAAAAGTGTAGGGGCTTTTGCCTCATAGGCAAGTACCTCAGTCATGCATTAGCCCAGAGTGTAATTATTGAATCTCTCAGTCCAGAGATACTTCTGGGTGGGTTGATTCCTGAGTAAGCTGCTGTTTGGATCATTCCTCAGCAAAGAGCATGTTATGCTATTCCAACATTTCTAAGAAAAAGAACCTTTGAATCTCTGAATTAATGTTTCAGGGATGTCTAATATATTTGCCATTCTTACCATATTTTCTGGCTGGTCTAAGGTAACAGCGAGCAGGAACACACAGAGTTCTTGAGAAGAGAAGGATCAAGCAAAAGACAAGCAAGAATTTCTAGAAAGAAGACAAGAAATATTTTTTATAATTAAGGGGTTTTTTTCAAAGGTCTAGCGCAGAGTTATGGAATAGTCCTACTCTTCCAAGTAAAATCAAATATAGAAATACTTCCAGTGTAAAAACATTACATACACACACACACACAAAGCTGATAACTTACCATACTTGCATGGGCTGCTCACATATAACAATGAGGAGTAGTGTCTATTTATACACAGTGAGGAAACAATGGTCAGTGCAAAGGGAGGCAATGCAAATGTGCTCCCAATGGACGCTCTAACCTGTTCCGATCATCGATCAGAAGGTGCCACCTCAAAGAGCCTTGCAAAGGCTCATTTTGTGAGCTGGCATACTTTGGCATCTTGAACTCCATTGTGCTGGTGTAAATCTGAAGAAACTCCAGCAGATACACTGGCTCCTCTGCATCAGCACTGGTGTCAGGGGAGAAATCTGACCACCAGAAAGCAGTGCCTCCAGAACTGGCAGGCCATCAAGGACCAGTGGGGAAAGGACTCTATTGTTCAACTGACCTGCTGTGAGGAGGTACAGGACAGGTCATTCATACAGTGCAGTGATGTGGAAAGTCCACTGTTCTCAGCCTGATTGATTATATTTTCAATTATTTTATATGAGACACATTATGTCCATATTTAGCAGGAACTAGCTGTAGTTATGTATCTCTCAGCTGCTGAAGCAAAGCCAGGCTGGGGACTAGAGGCAGATCAGCATGACCAGTTAGCACCTTTTTGGCAGCAAAAATGAGATTATATGTGTATTGTCTAAGTCCAGAAGCAATGCTAAGGACTGAGGAAGGCAAAGAAAGAAAAAGTTCCAGTTTTATTTCACTGTATGCATGTCTTGCCTCAAACACAGTGGGAATCAGACACCAAAGGCAGTGCTGTGTCTGCAGCAGTAAAATGAGGACATTTCCTTCAATACATATCTTACCATAGGTGTCCAGGTCTTTGTGACATTAGACTGTTAAAACACACAGCATGTGAGGCTGCCTCTCAGAACTAGCCAGAAAAATTAGCACATAGCACTGTGGCTACATTAGGGCTGCAGGGATTCAATGCTGTACTGAATTGGAGCATAGGCATAACAAGTTTCAAAAGTTGCCAGAGCATTCCCAGCCTAATGAGTTGCATTAATTCCATTAGTGTGGCTCTTTTAGCACACCTGGCTTTAATTGGGCACTTGATTGGTATGCCTGAACTCGTTAGCTTCCACTGATTGACAAACAGCTAGAGGAAACAAAGCTGCACTGAAAGTGGTTTTGGGACAGAAGGGGAGATGGCAGAACAAGTGTGGTCTCCTGGGAGATTTGGAGTCAAGTAACAGTTGTGGAGGAGGTGGCCACTGTTTGTTGTGACAGAGGATCTGAATCATTCTTTATTTGTTTGCATGAACTTAGCAAGAGACTTTAGAGCTTCTGTTGCACTTTGCTTTTAGCTCTGCAGTACAGCTGTCAAGTTTTGTGTTAACCTTATGATTTTGGTAGATCATGCTCTCTGTGTGCAGTTCTGCAGCAGGAAACAGTTGTGGTGTCTAATGAAGTGCTTTGAGGAAATACTCTTTCTTTGGTAGTCTTTAAATAAGTGAATTTCTCTTTGGCAGGAATTATCTGCTCAAAGTAACTTGTTAGCAAAGGCAACAAGGTGAAAACATAACAAAGCTCTTATACTACTGTGAATTTGCTTTTATTTAAATTGAAACCAATTGATTAGGGTCTAGTATAGCAAGAGGCCAAAGCCACTTCTCCTCTGTCCGTGCTATAATTCTTGACAAATCTTGTGCTTTGTCTTGAAGAGAAATAAGTGTTACACTGGATAATATCTCCAATAAGAATATTGTTGCAGGAAAATGTAATAAGCAATTCTGACTTGAAGAGCATGATGGGTTCCAAATTATTCTATTACTTTAAATTATTTTTTAATTAGTTGGTTATCCTTCTCTCCTTGGAGAGAAATAACTGTATTAATAACTTTCATATAATTTTTGCTCTTTCTCAGATAGGCAAATATATTTATATGTATAAAATATACACATAAAATAGGAAACTGAAGTGTGACCAAGGCTATTGCTTCCAGAGGTGCTTGTTAGCTACCTCCTGAAACGGAAGTGTGTTGTATTCAAGTATTCTGTGTGCACTGTGCCCTAAAAAAAAAAAAAAAAAAAAATTCATCTTGAATGAATTGAGAATAAAAAACCCCAAATGCTTATGGAAGCCAGAAACATTGAGTGAATTGTGGGATCTGGATCAGAGAAGAGGCTGAACCTGACTCTGTTCATCTTCTTGCTGACCTGCTTGGACATTTCCTCTTGAGACAAACAAGGTTTTCCATGTCAAATGATTCAAACAAGGAGGAGAGTGGATTCTCTGTTGTGCAGTTGTAAATGAAGTTGTTTTCTGGCTGCAATGTTAAGCACAGATCCTCTTTTAAGGGAAGGATGAGTTGTCTCAGCCTAGGTGATGGCTGGGAAGGCTGAGTACCTCGAGACATGGTAACTATGTCAGTTTGCTGCTTTCCCTTTGTACCTTCTCCCTTGGGCTCTGTTGTTCTGGAAGTGTTCAAAGCCCAGTTCTAGACACACTAACTTAGGTCAAACAACTTCCTATACTGGCTTGTGGGGGAACAGAAACAGTTAATGTGCCTCCCCTGCCTGAGTTCTGTGAAGCAGTGAGAGGAACATCCAGCACCTCCTTTCCCTGTTTGTCTTGCTCCTGCATCTGTCAGGGCAGGCGCCAAAGTAAACCGGTCAAGTCATGGAGTGGTTTGGCTAAAACAGGGACTCAGAGCCCAGCCAAAGAGGCAATTCTGCCCTGGGAAGATTTTGACAATTAGAAGGATCCTGTGTGTTCTGAGGAGAGGCCTGGAGCTGGAGGGACTGGGCTCTGTGACTCCCCCATGAATCAGAGGGGTGGTGAGATGGTGGCTCCATGTCACCAAGGCTCTGAATAGGGGCAACTCTATAGTTTTATTGCAACTTGCCCACATTGAAAACATTTCTTTGGAAGACTTAGTGGCTTTAGACATGATCTGCTGGATGTTTATTGCTTTACCTTGTGTTTCAAAACTACCTCAATGTATTGCTTAATTACTAAACATTATGGTGGGCCTCAAAATTGGGTTAAAGCACAAAAATAAATCTGACCTGGCTTCAAAATGGTTCATGTCAACCTGTTTTAGAGAAGTTAATAAG
>NW_005054300.1:10477651-10496590 GCF_000277835.1 Geospiza fortis
TGGGAGTGAGTCATTAGGAGGACCCTACACATAGTGCTCTTGCAGCTCTTGGGAAATCAAATAAAATTTAATATTTTCCCTAAAACTACTACCTGAGTGATATGGCCTTTTTCAGTGAGAAGATGGTTTGCTACTTAGTAGGAGTGCTGCAGCAGCAGTCTGGCCACCACTTGTGCTGGGTGATACTGACTTCCCTCTGTGCAAAGGATTCAAGATTGACTTCCTGATGCTTTTACATTATGCAGAAAGCACACTGCAGTTTATCAGCAGTCCTTAATAGAGATCCACTGGAAGCACTGGCTGTGCAAAAGCCTTGGAGAAGTGTAAAGAGCATGGGTCAGTGCTTGAGACCTCCTGCAATAAATAAAATGTGAAAACAGAATTTTGAGTATGGGGAAGAATACTGGGTTAAAGTAACCCAGGCTTGCTGTGTGTTTTAGATGGGTCATATGACTTGTGTGTTCTACAGTTTCATGTATATACCTGTCATAAAGCAAATTAGTTCCAATCAGTTTCACCCTTAAATAAACCACAGCTTGACCCAAGGAAACATGCACACAACATTAGTTTCTAAAAGAAACTTTCAGGCTTTGAAAAGGTTCTAATGCAAACTTTTCTGCATGCTAACAGAAGAGTTAACTAAGAGCAAAGTGAAGAAGCAAAATTCTCATGAACTGAATTTATCTGAGATTTAAAATTGGCACAGAGCAGAACGTGAACTGAAAATCTATGGCTTCCTTGGTATGCTTAATGTAAATAAGATATGTGCTTTCCTTGTTTAAGTTGGATTTTCATTTTAAGTTTCGGGCAAAAATCTTATCGGACACAAAACATGAATGGGTACAAAGCTATTAAGCTTCAGGTGATAAGCATTGTTTAATAGGAAAACTTGCATCAGACTTGTATGTGTTTTCTGGTGTTTGATTTAAAAGTTTTGGTAGGCTAAGCACTAGATTTCATTTCTAGGACAAGAACACCTTTCCAATATTTAAAAGATTTGCCTTAGAAACACTTACTGGAAGAGGAGGGCCAGGTATCCAAAACTGCCTCTCCTTCTTACAGGAAAGCTGTGCACTTTCAGGAGATGAAAGGGAAATTTGGGGTAAGAGAGCACAATACCTGTCCTGCTCTAGCTGGGATTTGCCCCTCAAGGTTCTGCAGAGCCTCCTAAACCTTTAACCTGACAGGATAGTGGAGGAAACCTTCCCATGAGTATTTTCTTGCCACTATGTCAATCTAGTGGTGTTATGATCTAAAAGTTTTGAGGCTGGGGGATGAATTCTTTGTATGGAACTGTAGCTGTGAATGCTGAAGTAGAGAAATATCAAGGGAAAACATAACTTGGCAAAAGTGGGAAGTTCAAAGCAGAGTTTTGTATGCTCTGTTTCTGTTTTTCCTGCTTTGAGGATTTTGTTGTCTTCCCATAGCTAGACTCCTTGCTACAGAAGGGAGCCCTGCTGTGCTTCTGGTGTTCCAAAATTAGATGCAATAGGTAAAATCATCTGTTTCCATGTTGAAACTTGGAGCAGGCAAGAAGAGAGCAGAGTGCTCTGTGAGGTGTTTTGGGTCAGGCAGGAAATGAGCCTTTCCTATTTTGTCATAGCAAACAGAGTAGATCCACATCTAAGAGGACTTGGCAGATGGTGGAGAAAGGTGCTTGGATGGATTTAAAATGTGATTAAATAGCTCTGGATTGTGTAGGAGTGCTGCTTCAGGCTGGCTTTTCTGGAATTTGGGTGCATATGTCTACTCAGCCTTAAAAAAGGAAAGTAAATCTCTGGTCACAACTTACTTATAACTTGGTGTTCTCTGTAGACTTGCCTTACAACTGCACCTGGAAGTCTGTTGCAGACAGAAAGATGTCTAAAGAATGGTTTGGGTTGGAAGGGACCTTTAGAGGTCATCTAGTCCAACCATCCTGCCAAGAGCAGGGACACCTTCTACTAAACCAGGTTTCTCAAAGCCTTGTCCAACCTGGCCTAAAACACCTCCAAAGATGGTGCATCTGCAAGTTCTCTGAGCAACCTGTTCCACTGTCTCACTTGCTTCATATTAAAGAATTTCTCCCTTGTGTCTAATCTGAATGTAGCCTCTTTTAGTTTAAAACCTTTGCCCCTTGACTCATCACTGCCTTCCCTGGTAAAACATCTCTCTCTATTCACGCTGTCCCCTTTCTGTGTCACCTCTTTTGGTGAAAATTAGAAAGAGCAACTCTACAGTTTCAACGCACCGGGGTGGAGTTGTTTCTCACAAATTATTTTCGAGTCCTCTAGCCTCAACCCTGAAGTGCTGGAGTCTGTGCTAGGCATGGTGTCATTAGAAGAGGCCTTCAATTATACTTTATGGGTAGCTGGTAGACCTTGCAGTCCATAAGTTGGTCTCCAGGAAGCCATAGAGGACAAAAGTTAATCATGTAAGACATAGAAAACAGAGCATTCAGAAAGATTTCAAGTAGTTTTTCAATTTTTTCTCATGGTTTTTGGAATTTTAGTCCTTTTGGTTTTCATCCTTAAAGAAGTCACATGAATTTCTGATGCTTTATTTGATTTTATTTTAGCTTTAAGATACAGGTGTGCAGAGATTATAGAATATGCTCCTTGGCACTGAAACATAACCAGAGAAGAACACAGATTAGCAGCTATCAAGGATGCTTTAAAATGTCACCTTTAATGTCTGACCTCAAGGAAGGAATGGGTCCGTTCTTTGTTCATGGTAAAACATAAGGCAGAGAAACCAAAGGAGATTTTTGTGAGTAGATACTCAGTTTCATTATATGTTAGGTTTTAGGAGCAGATTTCACTTAACAGTTGCATTTTAAGTGGTTTTGAATTTGTGAGAGAACCATCAGAACAATAAAAGGAAATATTCCCCCAATCAACCATTCTTCTGTTACCCCACCCATGAATGGACTGGGCATTCTTTTGAGTGATCATCTTTCTCCACTACTTTATAAGAGCAAGTCTCCTTGTTGAAAATGCTTTGACATTTCTCTTCATCATAGTCGACTGGTGTCATATAGCTGTGGTTGGGAAAAGAAAAAGAGGTGATGAGACCAAGAAATAAGCAGTTTCCACTTCAGGTGGTATCTGCACCTTTGGTGTGAAGAGGCTATACTGAGGAGACTTTTGGAGCAGAAAAGGGAACTTGCATAAAGGTCCTAGCTCAAATGTTACTTAGCCTGCTGTGTAATCAGGATGAAGGGAGAGTTGTAGTTTTTCTGGTCTACACCCAAGGGATGTTTGTTGTGCTTATTTGCTATTCCAATATCACTGCTTCTTCTTTTCATCCATGGTATGGAACTAATATTGCATGAGTGGTTGGGTATCACTATGGAAGACATTACAGCCAAGGTACCTTGAGCTGCTTCTCAGAGGAAAGTGAGGCAATGTGTGGCTTTGGGAAGATCTGGACTAGGATCAATAGAAATTTCTGAGTGTTCTCTCTTGAATCAATAACTTGCCTGATGTGTTAGCCCTGAGAGGAATTAAATTCTCTTTTTATTTTAAATCAAGAATTATTTGTTAAATACAATCTCTCTTTTTCGGAGGAATTTCTTGCATGTTCAGTGAGGATGGTGTTGGATTAATGCATAACTTTGTCAGAGGAAGTGAGTGGGAGAAGGATTATTGTTATTTCTCAGGAGCTCCTGTGCAAAGTGGTTTGTGCTGTATCATGGCAGTAGAGGAAAAACCCCACTGCTGCTCTGAACTCACCTAGTGCAGCAGCCAATTCCAGTCTTGGAACAGGAGCAATCGTCACAGTCCTCAGTCCTCCATCTGGAATCAAATTCATGGACATTTCCTTCCCCGTCAAGGCAGCCTGAAAATGTAGCGTATGAGCAGCCTTCAGTGTCAGACCGTTGCACTAACTGCTGGATGTACAAAATGGGTGGGATCTTTGCTGGCTTTTTGCATTAACAACCCTATCTGCCAAACACAGAGGTTCCCCAACAGAGCAGGGTGTGCTACGCTAATGCATGGAGAAGAGACACCTGTGTCCTTCTGTCTCCTGAGGTTCTTAACAGCATGGGGTTTCCTGGTGCAGTTTCATCTTCAAGTGTGGAATTTGAAGAACCCAGCAGAAAGACAACTAGGCACAGACTTGACCAGAATTTAAAAAGGCTTTGACTTTCCTATTAACACCATCTCTTGTTGACTCCTCCTTTAAAGCAAGACTACATCTGGTCAAAAAACTTTTCCCAGTCCTCAGCTGCAGGAGGAATGCAAATGTTGGATATAAAGTTCCTATTCAACAGTCACAGCATAGACCATAGGGCTCCTAAATAACTGATCTGGGAAGCAGAATTTTATGAGAACAGAACAAGAGAGAGTGGTGGGGCTTCTAGGTTGTGTCTTCACCTATAAATGTTATTTTCTTTGGCAATGCTAACTCACTTCTTCAAGTAATAGCACCAGCTTTCCCAGGTAAAACTGTATTTTAGCCCACTTAGGGGGGTTTTTGCATATTGGCACGCATAAACTCCTGTTGTGTCAAAAAAATAACATGCTTCTCTTTTGGGAATTTTTTTCCTGCAGCTCTACTCATCTGTAGAGTGACAGACTAGTTGTGTACAGGAAGGGCAGATGCAGACTCAAGGGATGCAGCCATTCTGCTTTTAGGAATTTGTTTTGGGATACAGAAACAAGACATGAGTAAATTGTGTGGTGCTGAATACTTGTAAATCTGTTTCCTGTTTTATACTGACTACACACACTTACACTCCCTTCTCTGATTTCTAGATGTGATTCCATGGTAAAAATATGACTTACTACTTCATGCAGAGGAGTAAACTAAAACTGTGCTACTTCCCTGGGAAAAGATCATTAGTAATTTGTTCTGTGTGAAGCTCCCCAGATAACTTGTTCTTTTAATAACATATTATATTGTATTGCTCTCCACACCCCATTTCCCTCCCATTTCCCTTTGATTCCTCTCCACTGTTTCCACTTATTTCTAAATTGTGATGAATTGCACAGAATGGACAAATCAAGCAGTGATTCTGATGATGTCTGTCAAGTTGAGGGCAGTTCTTACCTACAACCACACCATTAGACATCCCTGGCTTGAATGGCATATAGAAACAAGAAGCATCAGACAGTGGCATGCTGATGGCAAGAACAAGAAGGCAGGCCAAGATGGTGTTCTGAACAAGAAAACAGAATTCATCTCAATCCTTCAGTAGCTATTAAGATGTCTTGATGATAAATAACAGGAAAATACATTGTGGTTTCAAATTAAAATCCAATTGTCTTTTGCAGTTTAGACACTTTAACATACTTATCAAGAATACGGAACCATTTGAAGAAGCAGAGGCAGAGCATCACATGGGAGCGGAGAAAATGTCTGTCTTTCCAAGCTGTTAAGATCAAGCATTGACTGCTAGACTCAGCTACTGTTTGTGAAAAATGTGTGTTCTATTCCTACCCATTAAATTTTCTAGTCCTTTTTTTGTCTATAGGTTTGGTCACCAATTGTTTTTTTCCACTAATCTCACAGTTGCAAAAAGTTCTTTACTGCAGTCTGTAGAACTACAGAATGTTTCACCCTAATATTGAAAGATTAGCAACAAGTGAAATAACTTTAGCTGGAGTTGAGCACTCAGGTCTTGGCCCTGTACCTTACTTGCAGGTGTCACTTACAACCTAGGTAATTCTATATTCTGTGACCTTTGTTAGTCAGTTTTTTTCTGAAAATTCAGCTGAAGTTTCAATATTAGTTTGAAATGTTTGAAGGGTAAAAGAAGAAAAGTTTATTCTGGGTAGACCAGAAATAAACAATCACATACACATACTGTAACTGTGTCATTTCAGACAGAATAGGACTGGTGACTTATACAAAGAAGTCACCGCTGAGAGATGAGAGGAGGCAAATTTAGTGTTTCATTTTGCAGAAGAGAGGTTAAAATCCATAAACCTGCAACGGAGTGACAAAGGAGTAAAAATCAAGATACCTTTTTTCTGAGTTCAGAGAAGTGTTCAGATATTATACCGACTTTTCACCCCAAGTTCTTACCTGCCTTTTCCTCTCTTTGACTCTTGCTCTCATAGCACAGAATTTATACATTCTCCAAGTTTCATAACGTGCCAAGTACTGAGATAAATCCAACAGAAACTCCTTTAAAATCCATAGCAACATACCATGGTCTTTTACAATACAAGCTGTAAGGACTCACCATTCTTGCAGAATTATGAGACTTCCAGAAGGGAGATGGAAAGCTCATCTTCTCAGAGACCTTATATAGAGAGGGAATTTGTGATAACAGCCCTTGAGCAAAGTGACCATGCATGTCTAGCACCAATGAAGTTTCTGCAAAATGACTTCATGGGGTGGGCATTAAGATAAGGCAATTACACACAGGAAGAAAGGTTTGTTCTAGTAGACACTGGAGAAATAGCTGTGGCTTTTGTGCCACACCAGAGCTGGGAGGCAATTACAGGAAGCACTTTTCAAGCCTAGAAGGAATATTAGCACTTGCCTTGAGAAAACCGTTAGAGACATGATGGTTGTCAATCACAACAAAATTGCATGCTTAGTTGCGACCATCTAAGGTTTAAAACATGAGTTCTAGGTAACCATTTTCTTCCTTCTTCAGCTTTCCTTCATGTAGAAGATCCACATGCTCAGGTCCTCTATGAAGAAATAGGCATTACATGTTTTTGTTTTTTTTAATTCTTGTAGACAGTGAGAAACTGTTCCTTTTCTGCAGAGGCTGTATATGTCAGGGGCAGACACACTTTCCAAGGACAGTAATTTGATAGCAAAGAGGTCCAGTATGGTCCCCTTTTGCTTAGCTTTCACCTACAAGGTTCAAGTATTTCAAACTTTGTGGCTCTTCTTGGTGATGAAGTTTATCCCTTATTACCAGAGCTGCACAGTTTGCAATACCTGAATTAATTACTCTGACTGCATAATTGTGATGACTTCTTGTGTGGTTTTGGGAGTAGAGGCAGAACTCCAAGTTGGGTTGGCTCCTCCACATCTTCCACCCAAACTCCAAAGCTGAGAGGTAGTTCAGGAAGTCCATGAGAGAAGGCCAGAATTAGTGCAAAGCAGGTCACACTGAGACCACTACTTCCAGTGACATCTTAGCTGGCTTTCAACTCAGAAAGTTGGGTAAATTGATTTTCCTTCAGTTACTAGACTATCACTCTTCAGGGTGACAGAAAAGAGATGAAGTGCTTGCAGGTGTTTGATGAAGCTGTGACAATCAGCCTGTCCATAGTAAGTTAGACTTGGCAGTCCTGATTTACACCCTGCCCTGAAATGGAGGGTAACTACCATACCCTTGACTCCTAATCAGTGGAGTGGACATGTCAGCCCTGGGAATTTGATTATTGAAATCAACAGTCCATATATCCCCTTTGAATCTCTCAGAAATCTGTATGAAGCCAGTTGAACAGCATTGTGGTTTGGGATACTGTCGGTGTTTCAGGCTGTTCATTTTCCAGTTAAAGGGGAGAGGGAAGGGCACAGTAGGACAGTGAAGTATTACACCCTGGTCCTAGGCCAAAGCTGCCTTTGGTGCTGGTTCAGTCAAGATGGAAAGAGTTCACAGTCTCCCTTCTCACGTCCTGCTCCTGTGCTGCCTGACCTAATTGATGAGCACCTGTGAGATGCCTAAGGATGTGCCCTAGCTTTTCATGCTGGCTCTTTGTAACCTTTAGGTATTGGGAAGTAACAATTTCCTCTAGGCTGACAATACTGTGGCAAGTAGCATAGAATCCTGCTCAAGGTATTGGCTCCTCCATGTCCTCAGAGGTGATCTGGAACAAATGTTCCATGATATTTTGGAATAAAAGGACCATCAAATTGCACTGCATTTATTCTGTTAAAATTACTGAGCTGTTTAATTTTTTTTCTTCTTGCATGTTATGTACTTGGCATGCAATATTTTGCTTCTCAGGCAAATTCTCAGGCAGATCCTTGAGAGGAATCAAGAATGTGAGATTTCTGCATGGGAGAGTGAGTGCAGGACCCATTACAGCAGTTTGTGTATCCAGTCACTAAACCCAGTATGTTGACTATCACCACTATTGAGAGGGGAAGAACAAGAGGAAGCGTGAAGCATTTCAGCTCACAGATCATAAGTAAACATGATTTTACAAATAAACTCTTATTGACAGTAAACTGACAATGCTGTGTATAATGTACATTGGTTTTACTTTATTAGAGTTTGTCACATTTGTGTGTGAGAAAGGATAACAGTGTTAAGGAAAGGCACATGCAAACACGAAAATATACAGTGCACTGTTTACACAAGAATATATTGTAAAGGTGGTAGAAGGAAGTTTTAACTTGATGGGGACACCTTTCTTAAGTCTGAGGTTCATATACCCACAAATCTCAAAGCCTAGGCCCTTAGATCTCTCGCAAGGACAGGAATTATCAAAGAATTGTATAAATTTTATAGCAAGGTACACAGGCAGTGTAAGCAATTTGTCCCAGGTAACAGATGGCAGAGCAGAAACTTGAATTGAGACTTCAATTCAACACGTGAGACCCAAGATTGAGACAATAATATCATTTCTTCTCTGACCTGAACACACCTGCCTTCTTCCATGTGTAGCCAACTCCCCATCCATCCATAAGTTGAATTTCAGTTTTAATTCAATGCAGTTTCAGTGGGATGACAAACACCTAGTTTTTTCTCTTGGTGCAAATGCATTTTTAAAACACGTGATAATTTCTCAGCTAGCCTGGAATATCCTGTCCGATCATGATCCCAGGATGAAGGATCAGTGCTAAACAAGGGACACAGGGACAGACAAAAAGATCTAAAGGGCCAATCACAAATACCAGGCCATGCTTGCAACAAGGCAACCTCCATCTCTGAAGTCTGAGAGGTAGAACTGAGGGAGATGGCCACAGATATGGTACCAGCAAGAACAGAAGTCCAGAGGCAGTAAATCAAAATGAATAGGAGTGGCAGATTCAGGAGAAAAGCTATCTCCAGCTTATGGGAAAAGCTGAATATCCTGCACTCCTGCCTTCCGTCTCAAGATGTGTAGTAAAAAGAAGTCTGAGACGTCTTCAGTGAACCAGAATAATGACAGAAAAGTTTGTTCCACAAATTAAAAAAACCACAGTGATTCCAAACACAGCTTGTTATCTTGACTCTGCAGCTGATTAAGTGAATGAAAACCATATATATGTGAAAAAGACTTTTTGTGGAACCGTGACTTCAGGGGTTAGCTATAGGAAGGGGTGGCAGGTTGGAGCATTGCTGTAGCTCTGTCCACGAGTGCCTCTGCTTTTGTGGAACTTACATGGTGCAACAGTGGACACTGCTCTGGCCACGCTGGCATTGGGAGTGTGCCTTTGTTCCTCCAGGTGGTAGCAAATTCTCTGCTCTTTCATCTTGAACACAAGCTGCCCATGCATGCACAAAAGGAAAGAAGACTCAACTTCAATTTCATACCAACAGTTATTTAGTTCAGCATCTTTTGGACTTAGTTCTGGGGAAATTCAGTTAATTTTGTGTATATCCCTTCTACACTATAATTCAGCTCTATTTAAAGAGCATGAGCTTTTTTCCATTTTTAAAACCTGTTAGCTACTGATTCCATGAAGACTAAATGCCATGGTTGGAAGTTATTGCTGCAGGTCTCAGAACAGACTAGGATGGGGAGAGCAACCACAGAATTCTTCCACCAAATCCAAAGAATATCTTGGCTTTGGAGACCTCTTCTCTTTTTTCTTTGCTGTTTTCCTCTGTAATGTGTCAAATCCTGCTTCCTGCCATTTCTAGTCCTACACCCTTCCTCTCTGATTGAGATGGTCAGGAACTAGAACAGAACATCATGAGAGATTGTGTGACTTGGATCTCTGGCAGGTTTCACCAGAATTATACTTGGGCTATTTAGTTTGTAATAACAGTATGTACTATGTACTGTTTGTAATAACAATATGCACTATGCAGTGGCGTGAAGAAGTAAGCCCAGGAAACCCTGCTGTAAAACCCCCACAATGTCTTGGAATACTTCTTTAAAGTAATTTATCACCTTCTGAGAGCAAACTGGGGCTAGGAGAATTGCTTTCCCCCTCTTTGAGAAAGCAAAAAGGAATGGCCGCCTGAAACAGGGTAGAAAATGCAACAAATTTCATGTAATTTTTTTTCACAAAATGACGGCTACCATTTTATTTTTGAAACCCTTAAAATGTGAAATATGCAGCAGATTAGATACATGTGTGGTACTGTCATGATTCTCTGCTCGTATAGGTGTCAACAGATTGAATTTGAGTGCTATAAAATCTTTAGAATCTGAAATTTGGACTCACTCTGACAATAATGGGTTGTTTCTAAAGAGCTTTTGTATGGTATAACCTGTGGATATAAAAATGGGAAAACTTATTCTCCAGTGTTTTACCAACACAAAAATCTTTCTCATTTGGAGAGGAAGTTCTGATGGGATTTCTGAGGAAGTTACCAAAATTCAACAAGTTTTTCTTTAGTCTCATTTCTGTGAAGGATGGAAAACAGAATTGGTACCTCTCTCTTTCTGCCCTACACATTTCATTAATTTTTGGTGGTGCAAAAATAATAAAAAATTCAAAACAGAGGATGAGTGATGTTCCTGCAGATGGATAATCTCAAGAATAAAAGATCCCAGACCAGTAAAAATTACCTGTGGCAATGTTCTTGAGCATTTCTCAGCTCTGAGCACGGGAGATTAAAGACTCCTGAGCTTCATTGCTAAATTAGTTTTATTTAGAGGGGGGGAAAAAAGGAAGTTTCAGTATTACCAGCTACTCTAGTAATAGAAAAACCAATACATTTGCACATTGAGATTAAAAAATGTCTTTTTAAAAACATTTATATGTAATTTTTGGGTGTCAGTGAACACGGTTTATTCTCTGGAGTCTATGAGACAAGGCTCTACATTTCCTTAGCCTGGTAAACCCATGAGAATTTATTTTCTTTCTTCTCAAGTGTCAGCTCTTGTTTGTGCTGAGCTGTTCAGATTCTGCTTCAAGTACAAGTGGTGGAGGAGGTGAACTTTCAGTGGAAGACTGGCTTCCCCACCCAAAGATAGCTTCTGGAAGGATGTGCTAATCACAATCACACAAATATGCTGGTTCTTCCCATTCCCAGAACCATAAAGAATATATTCTCATGAGATTCAAAGCCTGTGTTAGATTTTATATATATTTGGTCAATCATTCACACTTTTACTGGTTCTGCAGCAAATCAAAAATCTTCTTGCACTAAGAAAGTCATCTTAATCTGTAAGAAAACTGGTGCCCAGATTATACAGAAACTCTTGGGACCTTACAGGTAATAAGGATCTAATTAAAAAAAAATAAATACAGGTTGAAAAAAGGAAACTAGTAGAATGAAATCCTACTTAATTTAAAAGTTAACTAAACATCTATAAATCAGTTAAAACACAAAGTCTTAACAACTAATATTAAGAACATGAATATGACCTTTTGATAGAAATGAGACACTATCTGATTATGCATCTGGTAAGCTGAATTACAACACTTAGGGGATCAGAAGGCAGCTACTGAAGTGCTCTCTTTTATGAGATTTTCCCATGTCATCGTGCTTTTTTCTGTGATGGCAAAGCATCTGTAGGAAGCAGAGGAATTCCACAATGCAGAGAGGTTTGGAGCAGGTGTTAGCCCACACGAGAATAAGAAGAACATGGCTGTGAGGGGTCCCTGTCCAGGACATCATAGTCACAGCGCTTCTTGTTGAAAACAACTTTACATTTCTTTTGGTCATAAGAAACAGGAGTGAAAAAGCTGTCAGAGGCAAAGAGAAAGCGAGTGTTAGCTTGAGAGCAGTAAAAATGTCAATATTTTGGTGATTTTGGATTGAACTACAGCTCAGTGAGACAGGTCAAACCATGCCTAAGGGCAGCTGAGCTACCTTGAGTACCACACAGCTGCAGCTTCCAGAGCCTCAAATGATGCCCTGTGCACTGTGCTGTGAAGATGCTGCAGGATGCTCAGCACTAGCAAAGGCACTTGTAGCACAGCACTCTGCAGTGACATAAGCATGGGCTTGGCATCTTTCCTTTTTTCGTTTAATTTTTCATTATTTCCTTTTTCATTATTTCCACTTTGCATAGCATGTGGTGGCTGCTCCCTGATGGACTGTGCCACCTGAATAAAGACAAAGATCATCATCAAGGTATTTTGGGCTTTTGAGAAAGCAGGAGAAGGAAAGGAGAAGGCTGGAGAAATACTTCAGAGCAGAGCCTTGTCATCCTACATTCAGCATATTCACTGGAGAAAAGCGCTTCAGGAAAGGGATTCAGATCACCAGAAGCTCTTTAGGGAAACTTCACTTAAGTCACCTACCTCCACTTTCTCAGCTAATGAAAGACACCTGCAGTGAAAGAGGGGTTCACAAGTTCCTTAAAAATTAAAGACAAGCACCAGCTGGATGTGCCTGGAGGGACTTGTGTCCACTCCCAGTCAGCAGAAAATGAGGAAAGGCAAACACAGCTAAGGATGCAAACAATTGAGAGCTGTATGTGGCTTTCACTAGCTCTGTGACATGGGTGAGAAAAGGCTCTCTTGTGCCCTTACAAACCCATTTATCCCCAGCAATGGAAAGCTGTGGTCATCCTTCAGGCAACGATGGTACCAAGAAGTTCAAACTTACAGGGAACAGCATTCCATGCTATATTTGTCACAGTTGCATTGGTAGCAATTTTCTGTCCTCTCAATGTGTCCAAAGGGATACAGTTTCCCATTCATTAAACAGCCTGCATAAGACAGCAGCAAAACAGAACAGGTTCTTTAAGCCTCCACCTAAACACAGCAGAGTTTAAAAATTATTTCAGCAATTCTGAAAATGTAATTCCAGGTAATAGTAAAGTACAAGGAATTGGGTTTTACACTTTCAACCCCTGAATGAGCTCCATGTGCTGGAATAGCAGTGGCAAGCTACCCCCAGTTGCAGTAATATTGCTGCAACCACACGCAGCCCAAGGGAAGACTTTGTTTTTCCCCTACTTTTAGCAACTTGCTGCTGGAGTCCCCTGCTTGTGTTTTTCCAATGTCTTCCTCCTTCCTTTTGAGCCCTTTGGGGCAGTTCCGCAAGAGCCAAGTTACCACAGAGCAATCAGGTCAGAGGATCTTCCTTGTTTCTACCTCTGTAGGGCCCCCCTGGACCCTGAAGTACCACAAAGCAGTGTGCATCACCCAGGGTCACCATGCTGCCCACTGCAACAAGGAAAGCCAGAAAGCTCTTCTGTAGAGAGAAAGAAGCAAATGGTAATTTCTCCCCTCTTTATGAATCAACATATATTACAGACACTGCTGCCTCCTCTGTAGAAGCTATGCCATTCCTGGGATGCTCGTCAAAGGTGCTTCTTGATGTCTGTGCCTTTGGGATTATGTGAGCACAAATCACAGGAGAACCAGGCCATAGGACTTTGTTGGTCTATTAATCATTCCCTAACTGTTGATTTAGATTCTGCAAACACCTTTGGAGGCTTGAATAGCTGGAACAAGACAGAATTTGAGGGATCAAAATGAAGAACAGAAAAAATACATGGACAAAATATACACATATTTTTCATTGCAAAAAGACATTTTTTAGACTGTGCTTCACATTTATAAGTTTTAAAAGCATGGTCCTGAATGTCTGCAAGACTCTGAATATTTTCACAAACATTTCTGAGGAAAGGATAACAGCAAGGAAAGACTGTAAAACTTCTTGCAAAGAATTCCAATGCAAAGAACAAAATTCACAATAATCTTCACAGAGGTGCCTTCCTGTCTTTGCATCTTACAAGTTTGAAATACAATATAGCCAGATTTAAAATGTGTAACTAGATAGTTCTCTTAAATGCTCTCCTTTTGCAGTTTTAAAGCAAATACCTATCTGTATCCCCATTACAAAAACACCCAAACCAATCGAAACCTTTGACTTACCATTGTGGAATGCTTGGCTTCCAAAGAGCTCCAGGTTTCCTGAGAAAGCTGAAGTTCTTTATGTGGAATCAGAGAGCAAATATTTTATGCTGCCTTTATGTTGTGCAATTCAAGTCTAGGTGGAGGGGGGAAAAAGCCTGCTCAATGCAAATGCAGTTATTTTGTAACATCCAAAGAAATCTCTGAAATTTTTCCAGCTGGCAATGAGAAAATGTTTGGTTTTGTTGAGCACTGACCTGGGTAAATTGCTGACTCCAGAACTTTGAATTCCTTGGAAGAATTATGATTAGAAAAAATGCCTTTCTGGTGGAAAACAAATATTGATAGCTAAGCTGTAGACAGCATTATCCAGCCAGGTGATTTTTAGGTGGGGCAGAAATGCATGCCAAATCCTGCCTGCTATCAGAGGGCTGGAACATGCTGAGTGGTGCATTAGGTGTTACTAGCAAATGGAGCTTCTGCCAGATCTTTGCATTCTCACTGTGAGTGCTGGGGTGTGCACTGAAAGATAACAAAGGTGCTTGGCCACTACCAGGATCAAAACCTCTGAACATTGAGACCTTAGCTGAGGCTGGGTCCCGTTACAACAGCTCTCTTTCTTCTCCACCAAAATAAGATATAAGGTAATAAAATTGTTTTCATAGATTTTAGAAGAATGCTTTCTGAACTTATTTGTGAAGCTTTTATAGGGAAAATATTTGTAATTCTGAAATACTTCAATGTCATATGGCGCAGTTCCAGCTTACAATAAGCTGGATATTAATCTTGATGTCTGCACTTCTCAGTGCTTCACACTAAAAAATAATCCCTTGGGAAAATCCAAGTTTTGTTATTCATTAAATTCTTTATTTATAGAAATAAAATTTTAATAAACTCATAAATTCTGAAAACCATATTTTCTCAAGTGGCAGTTCTGTGAGCTGCTTAGGTAGGAAGTCTTTGTTCTCCATGCTCAAAATACAGCTTCCCTTAGAAGCTGTGGCTGTTTTTTCTCTAAGCAAGAACATTCCTTCAGGTGCATCAGCTGAGGCTGTGTTCTGTGTAATTTTGACATGAAGTAGCATAAAAACAGAAAAGTCATTCAGGACAAATTTCAAAACTGTCCCTCCCCTGCAGAACACAAAAGTTTTGCCCGTTTGGGCAAAACTTACTTTAGAATGTTAAGCAACATCAGAATGTTTGTTTTCACATGCTCCATTTAGAGGAATGATGGGATGGAATCAGTGAATGGGAGTCAAGATTTAAAAAGGCAAATGTGAATGTCTATACTGGAAAAAGCTGAGCTGACTCTTTAGTCTGGCCCCTCACATTTTTCATCTGTTTACAGGAACCAGCTGTACAGAAACACAGAGCTATGCAGGCTGTATCCAGTCTGCAGCACAGAGAACTTTAAAAGGTGAAGTATGTAATACCAGTGCCTGCAAAAGACTTAGATTGTTTTCCCCAAACCAAGGTATGTTACTTGCAGGTCTTAGAAACCTTTAAGAAAATTTTATAAGCAAATTACCACAGTCAGACAAAATACACCCCATTAAACCTTTCTGATTTTAATAATGGCTCACTGAGCTTGAGATAGATTGTCTTGTAAAGGAAATACCCCTGCTGGATAAATGTAGATTGACTCTTGATTTGGGACCAAATGAGGATCCCTGCTGTAAGAATGCTCAGCTGTGTGTAACCTCATACTATTACAAGACAGCAGATTTGCTGTGATCATGGAATTTCACTAAACAATCCACTTGTTTTGGAAGGTGTGTTTCTTTTCAATCCATGGAACAGTTAACTACAGACTGTTGTGGCTTTTTAATATCCAATTCTGAAGTGGAGACCTCCATGTAGAAGCAGCATTTAACAGGATGTTGCTGTCTGGTCTCATATATGTGGGCAGATTTAGGACCCTAGGCATTTCCAGGTGGGAGATCTGATTTCCAAGCTTTGCTTTGAAGCTGAGTTTCATTCCCCTGTGACTGTGGAGAATTGCTGTACTGAAGAGACAGAAGGCATCTGCATTGTTAGTAGCTCAAGCCCTGCTGCCATGCGGAAGCACGTCTCCAGGGGCTGGTCTAGGTCTCTTTTTCAAAGTGGACAAGAACCACTAAAGCAGCACAGTGTGTGCAGTGTGTTCAGGATCAGGGCTTGGCAGAGGACAAGTCAGAGTACCAGAGTTTAAAGTTTAACATTGCTTTAAACTTCAGGTCTGGTCAGAGTGGGCAATGGACATGAACAGTCACTGCCAGTGTTGGGGCATGACATTGATGAAAATAAGGGAAAAAATGGGAGAAAGAGGATGATGATTTCTCATCCTCACTTTTCTGAGGTGTTAGCAGCACAGGTCTTACCAAAAGTCTGTGCATGCTGAATAGGAGCCATGGTACAGCATGTCCCAAATAGTGCATCACTTCCAAATGATAATGGATTTTGACACCTGGCTAAAAGAGAACCTGTAAAGCAGGACAGTGGCTTGTGCCAGGGTAATGGTGCACAGCATGTCAGACTGGAGAGCCAAATGCATTTCTTTGTCAAAGAAGGTGGCATTTCCCCATGTCACTGCAAAAAACAAAACATCAATATGAAGCATTTATGGATGTTTCATCTCAATTTATTGTAGTTAACAAATGCAGTAATGACAGAAATGAGGCACTCTATCTGATTATGCATCTGATAAGCTGAATTGCAACACTTCGGAGGCAGCTACTGAAGTTCTCTCTTATGAGATTTTCCCATGTCATTGTGCTTTTCTCTGATGGCAAAGCCTCTGTAGGAAGCAGAGGAATTCCACAATGCAGAGAGGTTTGGAGCAGGTGTTAGCCCACACGAGAATAGACAGAACACATCTTTGAGGGGTCGTTCTTCTGCACCACATCATAGTCACAGCGCTTCTTGTTGAAAACAACTTTACATTTCTTTTTGTCGTAAGCAACAGGAATGTGAAAGCTGTCAGAGGCAAAGAGAAAGCAAGTGTCAGCTTGAGAGCAGTAAAAATGTCAATATTTTGGTGATTATAGCTTGAACTACAGCTCAGTGAGACAGGTCAAACCATGCCTAAGGGCAGCTGAGCTACCTTGAGTACCACACAGCTGCAGCTTCCAGAGCCTCAAATGATGCCCTGTGCACTGTGCTGTGAAGATGCTGCAGGATGCTCAGCACTAGCAAAGGCACTTGTAGCACAGCACTCTGCAGTGACATAAGCATGGGCTTGGCATCTTTCCTTTTTTCGTTTAATTTTTCATTATTTCCTTTTTCATTATTTCCACTTTGCATAGCATGTGGTGGCTGCTCCCTGATGGACTGTGCCACCTGAATAAAGACAAAGATCATCATCAAGGTATTTTGGGCTTTTGAGAAAGCAGGAGAAGGAAAGGAGAAGGCTGGAGAAATACTTCAGAGCAGAGCCTTGTCATCCTACATTCAGCATATTCACTGGAGAAAAGCGCTTCAGGAAAGGGATTCAGATCACCAGAAGCTCTTTAGGGAAACTTCACTTAAGTCACCTACCTCCACTTTCTCAGCTAATGAAAGACACCTGCAGTGAAAGAGGGGTTCACAAGTTCCTTAAAAATTAAAGACAAGCACCAGCTGGATGTGCCTGGAGGGACTTGTGTCCACTCCCAGTCAGCAGAAAATGAGGAAAGGCAAACACAGCTAAGGATGCAAACAATTGAGAGCTGTATGTGGCTTTCACTAGCTCTGTGACATGGGTGAGAAAAGGCTCTCTTGTGCCCTTACAAACCCATTTATCCCCAGCAATGGAAAGCTGTGGTCATCCTTCAGGCAACGATGGTACCAAGAAGTTCAAACTTACAGGGAACAGCATTCCATTTCACCTTCACCACAGTTGCATTGGTAGCAATCTTCTGTCCTCTCAATGTGTCCAAAGGGATACAGTTTTCCATTGATCATACAGCCTGCATAAGACGGTAGCAAAACAGAACAGGTTCTTTAAGCCTCCACCTAAACACAGCAGAGTTTAAAAATTATTTCAGCAATTCTGAAAATGTAATTCCAGGTAATAGTAAAGTACAAGGAATTGGGTTTTACACTTTCAACCCCTGAATGAGCTCCATGTGCTGGAATAGCAGTGGCAAGCTACCCCCAGTTGCAGTAATATTGCTGCAACCACACGCAGCCCAGGGGAAGACTTTGTTTTTCCCCTACTTTTAGCAACTTGCTGCTGGAGTCCCCTGCTTGTGTTTTTCCAATGTCTTCTGCCTCCCTTGTATTTTGAGCCCTTCCTGGCAGCTCCACAGAGAGCCAAGTTACCACAGAGCAATCAGGTCAGAGGATCTTCCTTGTTCTTACCATCTTTGGCCTCCCCTGGCTTGTGAATTTTCCCCCAGCAGTAGGCATCACCCAGGGTCACTATGATGCCCATTGCAACAAGGAAGGCCAGAAACCTCTTCTGTAATAGAAACACAGAGCTGAGGCCATGCATTTTAAACTGCATTGATTAGCTCTGTTTTCAAAAGCTGTCACTGAACCTGAATCAAAATTAGAAATAACCTTATGTGTATATGAAAATAGTGGAAAAGTACACTCCAGATATTTCCCTGCATTTTTCTTTCAGGTGGGAAGATGCAAAATGGCATGATATCACCATGTCAGCAGCATCACTCCCTGCCAAAATACAGTCTCTAAAAATCACACAAAACTTCAATAATATTATAAACTTGAAAGCCCTGCCAAGCTCTTGTCAGTGCTTTATTTATTGCCTTTGAGTCAGCTTTAGCTCTTTCTCTAGCAAATCTTTGTTGACCATCCCATTGCTTCACTTCTGGGTACAGCAATTGCTTCTCATTTTGCAATGGAGAGGAGATCTCAGATCTAAATCTATTCCAGCAGGTTTTTTTGACACAGGTGGCTGGTCAGGGAAGAGAGAGATAAATGTATGTCTTTGGGCAAAATTTGAGTGCTGTACATTGTACTTAGCATCACCTGAGCCATCTTGTCAAACCATGCAGACACAGGTTGGGACTTAACACAGGACACACCTCCTTTTCTCTCGTGGGGGCAACAGCTAGGCATCTAAAGAAGCTTTCAGGTATGTCC
>NW_005054300.1:10496624-10499326 GCF_000277835.1 Geospiza fortis
ACTTTGTAATGATTGTTTTACTGGAGCAGAGGGACTAGAGAAGCAGGAGAGAGCACAGATTTATTTTGATGGGCTGCTCCAGCTGAATAATGTAAAGGAAAAGTTTTGGAATAGCCAGAGACTGAGGAGCAATGGAGGAAGTTATTTAATTTTTCTTGATAGCACTTGCAGACTAACAGGAAAGGATTTGAAATGATTAGAGCTTTCCAAGTTACTCTTCTGAACTTTGGAAGCTGAGACTGTTGCTGCTTGAAACAGGGTTTAAAGTAGCAGTGAGAGGCTTGGCTTACTTGAATCACAATGCCATAAGACATTGAAAGGTTCTGAGCCTCAGGCAGAAGGAGAGCCAATGAGAAACTCCTCTGCCTGCTGTGGAAAAAACTTGATATTTTAATCCTTGATTTCCTCTTTTGTTATGGGACAGATATTTAAAGTATAGTGAAAGCAAGGAAGAGGAGGGTTTATGGAGTGGTCTGGGAAGGGGGAAATGCTTCATTTTCATTGTGGTTCTGTGATGTGGAGTTCTTGAGGCTTTAGGCTAGAACAGAGACAGCTATCATGCTGAGCACCATAGCCAGAATGAAAGAAGATAAAGGGAAAGACTGAAACTCCTAAAGTGTGCTATTCATGGTGCCTGAGTTAGGTGTTTGCAACAACACAGATACTCCATGCCATGTCACTCATGTCTTTATAGAAAATACAAAAATCCTTCATGTGTTGTGCTGTCTTCTGATAATATTTTATCTTTTTTTCCCTCTAGTATTTTCCTTATCATGCTACTCCTAGAACTGCCAGTCACATGAGCTCAGGCATGCTCATCTCTCTAAAGATCAAAATTTAAGACCTTCCACTGAAACTAAAGACAAACATAAGGGGAAGTCTCTGGTGTTCAATCAGGTGTCTGAATGTGCTTTATGCTGCAACAAGCAGGTGATTTGTCAGCTAAGTTACAGAAACTTGGCAATAAAGCTGAAACACAGAAAGAAGCAAATGGTAATTTCTCCCCTCTTTATGAATCAACATATATTACAGACACTGCTGCCTCCTCTGTAGAAGCTATGCCATTCCTGGGATGCTCGTCAAAGGTGCTTCTTGATGTCTGTGCCTTTGGGATTATGTGAGCACAAATCACAGGAGAACCAGGCCATAGGACTTTGTTGGTCTATTAATCATTCCCTAACTGTTGATTTAGATTCTGCAAACACCTTTGGAGGCTTGAATAGCTGGAACAAGACAGAATTTGAGGGATCAAAATGAAGAACAGAAAAAATACATGGACAAAATATACACATATTTTTCATTGCAAAAAGACATTTTTTAGACTGTGCTTCACATTTATAAGTTTTAAAAGCATGGTCCTGAATGTCTGCAAGACTCTGAATATTTTCACAAACATTTCTGAGGAAAGGATAACAGCAAGGAAAGACTGTAAAACTTCTTGCAAAGAATTCCAATGCAAAGAACAAAATTCACAATAATCTTCACAGAGGTGCCTTCCTGTCTTTGCATCTTACAAGTTTGAAATACAATATAGCCAGATTTAAAATGTGTAACTAGATAGTTCTCTTAAATGCTCTCCTTTTGCAGTTTTAAAGCAAATACCTATCTGTATCCCCATTACAAAAACACCCAAACCAATCGAAACCTTTGACTTACCATTGTGGAATGCTTGGCTTCCAAAGAGCTCTAGGTTTCCTGAGAAAGCTGAAGTTCTTTATGTGGAATCAGAGAGCAAATATTTTATGCTGCCTTTATGTTGTGCAATTCAAGTCTAGGTGGAGGGGGGAAAAAGCCTGCTCAATGCAAATGCAGTTATTTTGTAACATCCAAAGAAATCTCTGAAATTTTTCCAGCTGGCAATGAGAAAATGTTTGGTTTTGTTGAGCACTGACCTGGGTAAATTGCTGACTCCAGAACTTTGAATTCCTTGGAAGAATTATGATTAGAAAAAATGCCTTTCTGGTGGAAAACAAATATTGATAGCTAAGCTGTAGACAGCATTATCCAGCCAGGTGATTTTTAGGTGGGGCAGAAATGCATGCCAAATCCTGCCTGCTATCAGAGGGCTGGAACATGCTGAGTGGTGCATTAGGTGTTACTAGCAAATGGAGCTTCTGCCAGATCTTTGCATTCTCACTGTGAGTGCTGGGGTGTGCACTGAAAGATAACAAAGGTGCTTGGCCACTACCAGGATCAAAACCTCTGAACATTGAGACCTTAGCTGAGGCTGGGTCCCATTACAACAGCTTTCTTCTCCACCAAAATAAAAAATTCCTCTCAAATCAAAACCCTGCTGTTACTCCTGTGGAACTGTTCTGTCTTTGACCTGAATAATTATAGTAGAGTATAGGATCACTTTTAAATGCGCACTTTCCCAAGTGATAAACTTCAGAGTGCTAATCAAGTACTCTGCTTTCTCTTGTTCCTACAACCTCTTTTCAGAAAGAACTATCCACCTGTGGCCCTACCTACATTTAAAATACTTCATTACACATGCTGCCAAGCAATTTGAAACTCATTCCTGTGGGAGACTTATTGGCTACAGGAAATTTAGCCTATGGTTATAAAGTTTAGAGACTGAAAAATTAAACTGAATCATTTGGGACTTTTTTTTAGAGTAAATTAAATACAGAGTTATATGCTTTTCAGTGATGGCAAGAATAATTGTAATTTTTTCCTGTGCACTATGTATTGCTGCATAT
>NW_005054300.1:10499382-10504542 GCF_000277835.1 Geospiza fortis
AGAATTTCCTGAGCTCCCTGGAGGAAGCTAAAGCTGAAGTCTGTGCAGGTTTGATAATTCTTTAGTAAGAAAGAGATAATTGATGAAAAGTTCCTAAGCATTCAATTGTCCAACTAAACACCTGACTTTTGGTTTTTTTCTGATATAATCACTACATTTTAAAATTTCAATTTAAAGATAGTTATGTTTTCATTGAAAAAATTGAATAAATATCCTTTCTCATCCTTTGCTTCTGGCATGGTAGATAACAGTACTTTGTTATCCAGCTCTTCATCTTGTCCGTGTTTAGAGTCTGTTGAGTCAGCTTAAAACCTTTCTCAGCTGAGTACAGCAATTTTCATCTTCAGTTCTGTAGCCCAAATTTATTTTCATTCATGCCACCCATTTCTGCACAGTCTCCAACCTGACTGTATCTCATTTCAAATCTGAGTATAAAACAAGGTGTAAAAGCATGTAAGTGTTGTGGGAACAACCTCAGATAGTATGAAGGACATAATGCCATTCCTGTCCAGGCTTCTCATCAGCTGTCTTAAGCTGAACCATATTGTTCTAGATAGAAGACACTTGCTTTCCATCCCTAAATTCTTCTCGGGGCACTGTTGTTAATACAAATTTTATGCTTTACAGAGTTTTTAAAAAATCCTATTTCTCCAAAATGAAAAAAAAAGAAAAGAAAAAACTACCTAAAGCACGAACTAAGTAAGCACAGTTTATTTCACCATTAAGATGACCAGTCTTATTTATTATTTGGCACATTAAATATTGTTTTCAAACTCTATTCGTGATGATTGTGTATCTCTTGATATAAGGCTTTCATGCAAATGTAGAGAAATCATAGGTGATGTGCACCATCCTATGTCTTGTACCACTGTAAAGTCATTCCCATCCTTTCACTTGCTGTGTGCAGGCTTTGCTACCACCAGGTCACCCTGGGCTGAACAGGAAATTTGGTGCCAGTTCTTTTGTGGCTTTTTGATAGAGACCTCAAAGCAAGACTGGTTTTGCTTTCAAGATGCTTGTTAGGCACAACACCTTATTCTCCTGCCAATGAATCCTTGCCAAAGATGCTGGGGCCCTGCCAGCTGTGCTGTGGCCTGTCTGCTGTTGGTTGACACTTCTGGGTGCCTTTCAACCTCCTGCCTGAGGATACACGGATGTTGCTTTAAAAGAATTTAGTCCCTTCCTAAAATCTTAGATCTGGATACATCTCCAGTGAATTCCTCTTTTCAATACAATTTTTTTTCCAGGATAACTGCTTCCATAGCACTGCACTAATTTCACCAGAGCATGCAGAGTTCTTAACAGGGAATTATAGGAAAGATGAGGAGGGCAGTGACAGGACAAGGGGTTATGATTCTAAAGTGAAAGAGGTCATGTTTAGAACTGTTATTGTGAAGAAATTCTTTACTGTGAGTGTGGTCAGACACTGGCACAGGTTGCCTACAGAACTTGTGGATGCCCCATCCCTGGAAGTGTTTAAGGTCCGGCTGGATGGAACTTTGAGCAACCTAGTGGAAGGTGTCCCTGCCAAAGGCCAGAGGTTGGAACTAGATGATCTTTAAGGTGCCTTTCAACCCAAACCATTCTATGATTTGGTGTTCTTACTTTCCATCAAAAAAGCTGGTGTCCTTGTGGTAGATTAATACTCAGTGAGAGAATAAGTTTTTTGCAAAGTTCACTCCTGATTCTATGGAACTTACATACATCATGCAGATAAATATTTGCACATTAAGTCATGCAGATAACTAAACCTCCAATATGTTGGAAACACAATCTTTAGCTTAAATAGGTTTGAACCTACTTGAAGAAAGTTGGAAAACTCCCATTAACTTCTGCAGCCTTCAAACTAGATCTTAGGGCTTGGGTCAAGCAAAGCGCTAATGCATATCCTTAGTCTGAGCCCTCTGGATATTCCATTGGCTGCAGTGGAGCCATTCTTTGCTCTCAAGCACATACTTGGTGCAAGGCTTTCCTGGGTCTAACCTGGAACATAAGTTCACAGCCATCCTGGCTCTATCTTGCTTTATCAACTATGATACCTCAATTAATATGAGAACTTTAATTTCTTGATCTGTTTACAAAAGTGGGAGGGTAGCACTACTTCATCAGTCCTACAAGTTTCAAAGTTTTACAGAAGACTAAAGTAGAAAACCACAGGACTGTGATTCAGGATTTTTTTTTTATTTCTTCATTCTGATGCTGACTTGATGCATGATTTTGGGTGACTCCCTTAAGTGTGTCAGAGATTTCAAGTTTCAGAGCTTATGACCTAGAGGAATTCAGATACCAGAGACAGCAGAGAAGTCAAGTTTCCCTATTCCTGACATAGTAGGTATTCCTACACCTCACCAAGGATCTCCAGAGTAATAATGCCCGTTCTCCAAGCTCATGATTTTACCACCAGACATGAACTTTCCAGATCAAAGAAGGATCAAACCATGAATCAATGAAGTCATGTGTCTGAGTCCAGGTTCATTTGTAGGGCTAGCTGTTGTGCTGTGGGTTTAGCTTTTCTCCCTTAATTTCTAGTTACCTGAACTGAATTTATCAGACTGGCTATTTATTTTTTTTACTGCTTGCACAGCTTATTTCAGTAAATAACTTGAATCAATATAGCAAGGTCTTTTTAGCTGACATGGGTAATCATAGTTGCTTATTTCTTAGGCGTTATAATTAATTATTTATAGGAAACCTGATTTTGAATTCCCTGAAATGAATAAGTACACTAATAAGCAAGCAGTGTGTTCTGTCATTGCATTAACCAGCAATGAACACCAAGCAGAGGGGGAAGTTCCTCTGGAGATTTCAGACTCCTGTGCTGGTCCAGGGACAGCACATGTACTTCTAGCTGTAGATCCTCCTTTCTACACTGTGCACCAGAGTCTGAGGCATCTTCAAGCCCTGACATTGCTTGTCACCCCCAAGACTTTTTGCAGCCTGCAGATAATGCAGGTGCTGGGGCTATCTCTTGGAGAATGAGGAATTCTGGAAATTGCAGAGCTAAGCAAGCACATCTCTCTGCCTCTATACTAAGACATACAGCACTGAGCAGGAGAACAAGGAGTGGCCAGGGAAGTGAGGAACAATGCACAACTTGTATTGGAGTTCTTTTCCATGGAATGCAGAAGCTTAACTTTTAATTGTAATTTGACTTTTTTTATGTTTGCATCCTGTTCTAAGGTTTTAAAAACATGTTTACTTTCTGTTAGCTATTGGGAAAGCTCGCTGTGATATTCTCTTTACTTTGTAAATATTTGTGACTAAGGCAAGGCTTCGTGGGTGTTAGAGACCTCAGTCCTGTACGGTCTTACATGTTCTGGTTCTTAATCTGCAGATTAGTCCCTGATGACATATGTGAATTTTTATACCTTTATGTCACATAATCATTTAGAGAGTTCTGAGGGGAACAGCAAGATCCCCTCAGTGATTTTTCTTGCTGCTTGTCTCTAAACTTTAAATGGAACCTGTCTACATTTCTCTCCAAAAGGAATTTTAGCATGAAATGCCTTTTGTAACCCTGTCTGAAATGTTTAGGACACGAATTCTAGAAAGCAGATTTTTGTTGTGCCATTCATAGTCCTCTTGGCTCAGAGACTGCTGTATCACAAATAAACAGCTTCCTCTAGGAACCATTCAGGTTCTATGTAGCTGCCATGCTGGGTTCTTTATGGAAACTGATCTGCAAGGCCCCCAGACCTGAAGCTGCCCAGTGCTAAGACCCGACATTTTGCAGCATCAGTGCACAAAGAGCACACAGATCTCATATTTTATAATGCACACATTTCTGTGAAAGTAGAGCTTTGCCTTATCAACAAAGGGGATTCACATGTCAGTGAATATGGAAAGTAACCAAAGGCAAGATTTTCTGGTTGATGGAATGTTACAGAGGAAGAAGCTACAGCAAAATACTAAAGGCTTTGAGAATAATTTTATATTTATATTTATATTATATTTCTATTTCTATTTCTATTTCTATTTCTATTTCTATTTCTATTTCTATTTCTATGTAAAACTAGGCTAGGCTAGTATTTTTCTACTTGTCCTTTGTTAGTTCCTGTTTTATTATCAGTATATTAAAATTTAAATTCTTTAAATTCCACTAGGTTTGAAGGTCTGAGCCAGTTCAGTAATGGTGTCTTGTCATAGAATCACAGAAAATAGAGTTGAAAGGAGTATTTGTGATACTTTGCTTTAGAAGTTTCTGTGTCCCTTACCTAGCAATGTATTTCCAGTATCTGAATGTAGCCATTGGATCAATATATAAGAACTTGGAGATCTTGCATATTTTTTCTTATTTGAGAATCCAAGTAAGATCAATCAGTGCCCTGGTTCCTCATGAGTGGTATCAATGTAGTCAAGTTCAAGAAATAAATAAACTCCATGTGCAAATATAAAGGTCCGATTATGCCAATGGATTATTTAGTCACCACCTGGAAGAACAGTTTATTTTATTGTCATTTCCTTTCTCATGAATTCACTTGTAAAAAAGACCATATGAAATACAGTGGTATGACAAGGCTTTTTAATCCATTGGAAAAAAAAATTAGCAAGAAAGTGAAAAAGCTAGTGGGGGGCGTTTAACCTCAAAATGCCTAGGGATAATTGAATTCCAGTTTGGCGATTGGCACTGTATATTTGTTCATATCAGTGTGTTTTCTTCTAGCAGATCCTGAAATTCTGGGACGGAATGGAGGAGGCGGAACGGGACGGGACGTGACACGCCGGGAGGGGCTGCGGTCGGATGGGAGGGGATGCGTTGGGACTGGAGGGGATGGGAGGGGACGGGATGGGAAGGGATGCGGTGGGATGGGATGGGAGGGGACAGGACGGGACGGGACGCGGTGGGAGGGGAGGGGATGGGAGGGGATGGGATGGAGTGGGATGGGACGGGACGGGACGCGGTGGGATGGGATGCGGTGGGTTGGGAGGGGAGGGGACGGGACGGGACGGGATGGGATGCAGTGCGATGGGACGGGACGGGACGCGGTGGGATGCGAGGGGACGGGATGGGAGGGGATGGGATGCAGTGGGATGGGACAGGACGGGACGCGGTGGCTCCGCCCAACGTCCCACGCGCGCCGCCTGGCGCCCCCTGG
The DNA here is from genome assembly GCF_000277835.1 of Geospiza fortis. Taxonomy (NCBI): domain Eukaryota; kingdom Metazoa; phylum Chordata; class Aves; order Passeriformes; family Thraupidae; genus Geospiza; species Geospiza fortis. Next base: position 10,504,479 of record NW_005054300.1, read on the forward strand.
CGGCGCTGCGGTGCGCGCGGGCAGGGCGGGTCACGTGACGGCGCTCAGCTGACCGCGCGCAGCG
>NW_005054300.1:10504889-10525696 GCF_000277835.1 Geospiza fortis
GCTCTCTCGGTGCTTTAACCCTGCGGTCCGGGCAGGAAAACTCCGGTGAGGGCTTGGCTCGAAAGGAGATGCGGAACGAAGTGGCTGAGACTTGGTCCTGTGTGTGTGTGTGTGCGTGGGAGTGGTTCAGTGTAATGTGCGTGTGTTTTGGTCCTCAGTTGAATTGTATGATCAGTTCTGTCTGTCTCGCAAACGGTGCCAAAAAGAAAAAGAGTTGGATGCTGACTATTGCTTTGTTGTTGTCAACAGCTTCTGCATTTTCTACAAGAATTCTCACAGCAAACCATTTCCAGGACACACGAAATCAAAAAACAGGTGGACGGATTGATCAGTGAAACAAAAGCTACAGACTGCCGCCTTCATAATGTCTTCAATGACTTTCTTATGTTGTCCAACACACAGTTCATAGAGAATGTGAGTGTGTTCTAGTACAACATCAAACTTGTACTTCAAACATTGTCATTGTCTCTTAATGTAGGATTGATTTAGCTTTCTGGCAAGCCTGATGCTGATTTAGGGATGAAATTACTTTTAATTGTATTTTGTTAAAAGATATCCTAATTCCCTTGTGAGTGATGCACTATCCAATACTGGCAGGCTGCCTTTGCCTTTTCAGCAATACCTTCCTTCCTTCCTTGCTAATATGTGACCAGGAGATCAGAGTTTCGGTTTTAGAACTATGAATGAGTTGGGAATTCTGGGATGTCTTGGATTATCTTCACAAGTTGTAGGAATGTAGCATTTGTCAGCATTTACCTGTTTAAATATGAGGAATGTTATACAATGCTGTAAATTTGCTTAATGGTGTTATTTTGCTGTAAAAGTATTTGGTATTAAAGGTGTTGGCCTGCAGGTAGTTGTCCCTTTCGTGTGGTCATGACAAGCATGTTTTCTGGTTAATGTTGCCACTTTATAGATATCTCTATTTTGAAAGATAAAGGTAGACTTAAAAGCCTTTTGCAACACTGTATCACTAGAAGTATGTGTCTAATTAAGTTGGAGAGCTTTAATAGTATTTCAGATTTTGGAGGGTTTTTAGCACTGAGTTTTATCGAGTGTTTTGTTTTGATCAGCATTATTTCAGGCCATACATGTCTCATCATAGCATTATTATTGGAAGGGTGGTGGCAGAGGAAAAGATGGAAAACTGGATTTATATTCTGGGGGCTTTTGGTGGTAGTGGGTTTTTTCAGCGCTGCAGTGTCTTTTCTGACCTAGCTTGGCTGTTCAGCATAATGATTCTGCTGAGAACAGTTTGTACCAAATATTTTAAATCTCATGTGCTTACAGCTGTTTGTTCCCAAATTGAGGTGCACAGAATTAGGTCTTCATTTCTGATTTTCATTTTAGTTAGTGAGAGATCTGTGTCTTCCCAGGGGATAACTGCACCTGTGTTTGAGATTTAGATTTAGGTTTGCAAGTTTCATGGAGATCTTTTATTCCCCTTTTTCTCCTTGTAGCTGTTCCTATAAAAGAGTGCTGGATGTGAGGGATCATCAGAATAAACTGAAGGTTGAGGGTTGTTGTGAACCCTCTCTGTGAGTATGGAAGGAAAGCTACTAAATAACAGAAAACTAAAGGAAAGTAGACAGCCTCTAAGTAAAATCTAGGTTTCACTCTGAAGGTGTCTAAAACAGCTTTACCTTGGGAAGGTTAAAACAGTGCATTTTTTATTATGTTCAGATTAGTCTGTTAGCAGACTTGAATTACCTCAGTTGCATTGAGAAGCTGCCGAAGGTACCTTCAGTACCAATGCATGAAGGTACTTGATATCATCCATGGCTTTGTTTATTACTGTGTAATGAACTAATGTGTAATTAATTACATATTAACAGTGTACTTTGAGGTGGTACCCATGGTTTAGCCCCTGTAGTAGTACATTGTTCTTACATGAATTAATTTTGCTTGACTTTTCAGAGAGTTTATGATGAAGAAGTGGAAGAGCCTATTCCCAAAGCTGATGTTGGAGACAAAACAGAGCAGGTACTTAACTTCAGCTGCCTTGAGTGCTGTCAGTATGTTTGCAGCCATTGTCTACCTTCTCATTTTCAAACTTGGTTTGCTTACATTTACAGCTTACAAACCAAACTCCTTCCTTTCTCCTTGAAGTCTTTGTGTTGGATAGTGTATGTCACTTAGTCATAAAGTTGATAGTGATATTGGAGGCTACTGCAGTGTGTGATCATCTCTTAGGGCCTCCCCAAGCTCAGTACTGTATCCAGCAGATGAGACTTATGCATTGATTTTTAAGTGGTTATGCATGTTTTTTCAGCAAGAAGGCCTTGGGCAACCGTACTGGATTCACAGGTAGTAAATTGGGGAAGCAGAATCTGACTGAAATAATTCCTAGGAATAAGTACTCAGAAAGCTTTATATGTATGTATGTGTGTATATTACAATCTAGATGTATTATACCATAAATGTCTCCATAATAGCTTAGGAGCACGAGTAAAACAATACTGTGCTTGTGTGGATGTTTAGAACCTCTGTTTTTGGAGTGATGAAAATGAATTAAGTCAAGCAAAAAAAACTCTTATTGTCCTTCTAATGCACATAGTGAAAAAGCTTTCATTGTGCTGATTTGAAATTAACATTTTGAATGTGTGTTGTGGTAAGATTGAGTCTTAAGTAAAATGCAATGAGCGTGTGTTTTTTTCTGTTACTAAAGGAAAAGACGCGGGAACAGAAAGAAGCTGATCTAATCCCTAAAATTCAAGAAGCAGTGAATTATGGGTTGCAGGTTCTGGACAGTGCATTTGAACAGCTAGACATCAAAGCAGGGAACTCTGACTCAGAAGAGGAAGAAAGTAACGAAAGAGTGGAACTGATACTTGAGCCAAAGGTACAGGGACCTGTTCTTGCTGGGTTTGTTTTGCTTTCTTGGACTTGCTCTTTGCTTCTGTCAGCTGTATTACTTACTGCCTTAGTGTAAAACTGATGTTACCTAAACCTGTTGCCTAAAAAGAGGGTTTGATGACTGCATCTGAAGAAGTGCTCTCTGCTGAGCTTCTCCTTTTGTAACCTGCCTGTCTAGCAGTTAGGTTAGCATTAAGGTATGGCATCCTAAAGGAAGTTAGTTTATTGGAGTGAACTTTCTCAGTTCCGTGTGGGAGTGGGATGTACAAATTTCATGATTTTTAGGTACAAACCATATCTTTATGGGTTGTTTTTACCGTCCAAATAATTGAAAATCCAAGGTCCAGGTTTTCGGATAAGACTCATGCCTGTAGGTCTTTGCAAGGATATTCTTCTGTTACATGGCATGCAGAAAACAAGTTGGGACTACACAAACAGAAGTAGCCACTTTGTTTGATGGTGTTGAGGGAAATAAACATCAGCTAGCCCACCTAGTCATATGTTGACTTGAAGCATAGGTTTGGTGGGACTCTTAACAAGCTTGTATCTTCCTTGAGTTAAAACAAGGGAGGTAAGACTTCTGTTCTGAGGGCTGTTCAAAGATGTCAGAAAGACCTGATGTTGTCTCTTTCCAGGATCTCTATGTTGACAGACCTTTACCTTACTTGATTGGCTCTCAGCAGTTTATGGAACAGGATGATGTTGGCCTTGGAGATCTCTCTAGTGAAGGTATGTGCTGGCATGACCTTTTGTTTCTATGCAAGTAATTAGGTCCTAATCCAAGATTTTTGACTGTTTTTGATAACCAAATCACTGCTTTGGTTATCCTGTGTACTGTTCTTGCATGGCTAGATGCAGGCTATAATTAGCTGGGGAAAAAATGTTGATCATGCTGTAGCAACCACGTTTCCAGTATACTCATTTACTTGTGCTTTGTGTATTAGAAATGCAAAGTCTTAAAATTTCGTCAGCTTTCAGAGTTCTTTCAAACCGCTCTCTACCCACCTGATTTTAGTTTTCTTCACAGAGTCTTTAGGGGGCTTAAATGGTATTAACTTTTTTGTTTCCATTTAAATTAGAAGGATCAGTAGATAGTGATCGTGGAAGTGTAATTGACAGTGAAGAGAAGGATGAGGAGGTAAGTGGCAAGTCCCAGCTGCTTTGCACAAACATTCCTTGCATGTGAGGCCATTAACTACCTTGCTTTTTAAAGTTGGCTCTCAAGATAATACTGCACGATGTTTTTTCCCTGTGTTGGTTGGGATAAATGTACTTTGTTATTGTTCTTATGCAGTGGTTTTCTCTGCAACTTTCCAGAGGAACATTTATGTGGTAATAACTCTAGCTGTTATTAAAGTAGAATACTTCAAACTAAAATGTTTTATTCTAGTCCTATTTAATTTTGTGAAGCAAATCAGATTCTTATAAAGAATTGCATTTATGGAGAACAAATCTGTTGTAAATTACAGTTACAAAGAGTGGGATGGAGACTGACAGGAACAAGTTTAAAGCTTTAAGTGATGCACCTCCAGGCTTAGCCTCATAAATCTGCTGCATTGGAATATCAGTTTCTGATATGTTTTGCCTGCTTTTCCTGGGATGTCTCTGCTTTGTAACTGTGCTATGGAAGCAATCCCTTTCTCCTGAGGTGTTTGCTTTTGGTGTCTTTGCTCACTTAAAGTGAAATCCCTTTTGAGTTACTTGGATGCAGTCACAATGGAGCCTGCTGTCCTTGCTGAATTAATGACTTTCTAGTGAGCTCCTGTCATAAAAGTGGTCAGCACTGGGGGAACAATTTCTTGGTCAGATCATGGTGAGGAGCTCTGCATGTCCAAACTTCAGCAAGCTCAGAGTTTCTGAGCCCTCTCCCTTAACCACTGGATGAAGTAATGTGTGATACTTGTCTCTGGGTCTCTTATGTTACAGGAATCAGATGATGAATTTGGAAACCCTAGTGAAGATGACCAAAAGACGGTATGGTTAAATGCTCTGGTACATACCTGAAAGACTTCCCATTTGTGGCCCAGTGAGCATGCATGAAAGAGGAGATGAGAGCTCTAGACAGTTATTATTAGCAATTTTGTGAGACCTGATTTTTATAACATTTTATGGGAAGGTCCTGGGCAGATGGCACTATGTTCTGAAAATGAACCTGTGTTGGGCTTAAAGACATGCTTGCAAGCTGTCATTAGATACAGAGCCTTTGTGAGATGGCATTGCCTGATATGTGTTTTCCTCAGCAATAACTAGGGAGACATGAGAGTTCAAAGACTCTACTCCAGGAAAACTAGGCTTCTGTGGGTTCATTTGGTTTATAATTAAAAATCTAATCTTGCTGTGCAGGAGGCAAGGAACAATACAGTTTGAGTATTACATGGAATCAAAGATGTGAACAGTATTAGATATTTGAACAGTATATCCATTTGGATAATGAATGAGAAGGGAAGAGAAATGTTGAGATGGGAAAATTGAAGCCTGACTTTAGTAATTGATTTTAGATGAAGGAATCTTATCCATATTTAGATGTGCTACTGCAAAAGACTTTGAGGTGGGGATCCTCAATCTGGCATGATTTAATGCCAAAAGAGCAATGATGCAAAAAGCAACCCTTCTTTAATCTACTTATTAGTAAAACAGTGTTGCAAAAACACTCAGATGTTACTTTAAGCTGACCTTCATAGGGTAGCTTTGTATGCCTGATGTATTTTAAGATGAGCATGTATCTTTGGGTTGTTGGTGATTTAGTTCAATTATGGGCGCTTGCCTGTGCCAACCCCCAGCTCTCATCCAGTTCACTTCATCTTTTTCAGCCTCTTACTGATGTGACTGAAATCAGGATGTGAGCATGTAGTGTCTCTCATTCTGCTGTGCACCCTAAGGACAGAGCAAGATGATACGATTTTTTTACTAGTTGATCAAGGAACACTAAGGAATACTTAACTCAGTGTTCATGTGTAAAGACTAAATACCAGGTCTTTAGTTTGTGCATGGTAGTGGTACACACCTTGTGAGGGGGGAGCCTTTATGTCCTCAGTTGCAGCATTCAGTAACACAGCACAGGGTTGGGGTGTGCTAGAGAATGCAGCAACTCGCTTGGGGCCAGAAGCACTCCTTCCTTACCTTTCAAAAGCTGTGAAGTACTCCAAATTGGCTGTAAGTTCCCATCCTTTCTGTGAATTTGATTTGAATATTTTATCTAAGCAGATGAAGTTTTGTGCTTGTTTTGTATGTGAACAGGATATTAATTGTTTTTTAGAGGATAGCCCAAATGAGTGATGAAGATGATGATGATGGCTGTGATCTCTTTGACTCTGAAAAAGAGGAGGATGAGGAAGGAGACTTAGATGAAAACACAAAGCCTGTGAGTAATTGCTGCTTTCCTGGAGTGGGAGATCTGACTTTTTATTCAAAAAATTTGTCCTTAGAGGGATTATAATGGTAGCTCTCAAGTACCTGGAATGGAATCCTGTAGGAAGTGCCTCCAAAAATCCTGAGTTGTCTTTTAACATAATTTTTCAGGTGTTATGCCTTTAAACTCAGGGATTCTCATAGCTTAAAAAAGTATCAAAGCTGTCTTGCAAGAATATTAAGAAATGGGTCATTGCATTTTTGTGAAGTGAAAGCCTTTTGTTTCTCCTGCTTACAAAGCAAGGTGACATTAACAACTATGTGTTCATCAGAACTAGAAATTCTGAGGATTTTTTTAATTCTTGATGAATGCCTAATCTCTGCTTTCTTAACAGAAAGCTGTACTGCTTCTTCTGAGGGCTTCAGACAAAATCTAGACAAGATACTGTACAAGTGAGGCTATAGAATACAGTATTTATAATTGTAATTGCATCAAGTTGTTAACTGGATCTGCTGTTACTTGTCCCTGCTACTCAGAAAAAGAAGAGGCCAACATCATTTGCGGATGAGCTGGCAGCTCGAATCAAAGGAGAAGTGCCAGTCAGACGAGATGAAGAGTGTTCATGTGAGTTATCTCCCAAGTTTTGATAAGTGTTTGTGCAGTAATGGGGGACTTGTGAAAGTGTGGGACAGGAGATTGTGGGTAACAATACATGAAGTTACACAGGTCTATGATTTGAACATGTGTTAGGTAAAAGCATGACAAGAGGAATTGCAGACACTGTTTTGTGCTCTGAGTAATTCTTTGCCCATAACTCAGAGGACTGAATTGGATTTCACTGAGAGTTACAGTGGGAAACATATTGCTTTCAGGTGAGACAGGTCACTCTCAAAACACACAATATTGGAAATGTTTTCTTTCCAATCTGATTCTCCCTCTGCATGTTTGACCACATGTGCTTTCTCCTGTTTCAAGTAAGTTTGTGGAAGCCACTGGTCACTGTGGTCTTTCAGTGAGCGCTATAGTAGAAAACACCTCAAGCAGTAGATTGGTGTTTTCATGTGGTGTGAATTGTTTGTTTTCTTTGCTTAAATGTAGTGTTTTGAGGAGGTTTTCCTTGCTACTGTCACTTATGATATTTTAGGCTAAATAATGCGTTTACTTTTGTGTTGCTTTCAAAGGCAAGATGTCTCAAGTATTTAGTCTTGGAGCAAAGCAGCAGTGGAAAATAGCTGGCTGAAGTTGAGTTGGCAAGGGCTTGTGAGGCTGCTGTTGACCTGTAAAATTGAGAAGATGAACAGACAAGAGCTGTGTGTGTGTTCTTGCACAGTTCAAACAATCAAACTAGGTCTGCTGATACCAAGAATATAAAACCTACCAACTTAACCTGTTCAGTTACAGGGAAATCTTCCAGTCATTGAAGTAACCTTGTAAGGCCAGAGGAGGTAAAACTCTGGCTTTGCTTTTGGTACCTGAATGAGGACAATAATAAATCTGGAGCTATTTGAGATGCCTGGAGGTTCTGCAAAGGTGTGGAACCTGTGCAAAGCTGTGTTGCTTTCTGCCATCTCAGGTGACACTAGTCTGCATGTAGACAATTGTGTTGAACCCCTAGTGCCTGACAGAATTATTCTATTACAATTTCAAGTACTAGTTTTAGAAACTGTATTTCATAGAATTGATTCATCAGGCTGGTTCATGGAAGCACGGAGGTCAGCTTGGTTTGCTATTTTTTTAGGTTCTTTTTGCCATAGATTGATCTCAGACTGTAAGTAAAGGTTGACTGGTTTTTCATTCTAACTTTCTTCTTACAGCCCTGTCATCAGAGACCAAAACAAGGAAAACTCCAAAAGAGAAGAAGGAAGTTAGAGTTCCATCAGATGGTAGGACATCCTCCTCTTGTGCTTTTGAATTTTGGGCTGAATTATAAGATAACACTTACGAAATCGTGGCTTTTGCTATAGAAGCTGGGTGGGATATCAGTGAGCATCCTTCAAGGTGAATGTGTAAACAAATCTAGGTTGGGATGTGCATGTAAAAAAGGCTGTAAACACACTTGGTGAGAGTTCCTCCTTCATGTGGCCTTCTGCAGCAACCACACAACCCAGTCTGTCTTCAGCAGCTTCTCTCTGTGTCATGTTTATGAGAGCAGATGGAACCAAAGCAGTTTTTATTTTGGTTGTCTCTAATTTCCTTTCCTGAAACTTGATCAGTCTTACCAAAGCTCATGTCTCTTGTACTTTCTAGATGAAGATGATGACATCTTCAAGCCTCCTAAACTGACTGATGAGGACTTCACACCGTTTGGTTCACGGGGTGGCCTCTTCAGTGGTGGAACAGGCCTCTTTGATGATGAAGAGGTGAGAATACTTCAGATATTAAGAAAAATAATCTGATAGTGCAAGGCAGCTTTGTGTCAGTGCAGATTTGAATGAAGCCATCACTGGTTACCTCTTGGTGACTTACTATTCGGACTACTTTCCTCATCTGTGTAGACACAGGACAGCCAAGAAGCAGATCTGCGTGTGATTGTTGCCTGTATGCAAACACCTGGGCTTGATTTCTGCTATCTAAAGTTAAACATCTCTGAAGGGTGACTTAGCTTCACTTTACTTGTGCGTTGGAGGAGGCTGTGCCATACCAGCAGGCAGACACAGCACGACAACAGGCAAATGATAACAACTGACCAATGGCAATTGATCACTGACACCTCTGCCACACCCCTACTCTTTCTGGAGTGTTTTGTCTTCTTTCTAGAGTTTTATACAGAGACCATGCATTTTGAGTCTCCAGGTAGTCAACCTCTAATACCCCATTCGCATAAGAGGGAGGCTTTCAAGAAATCAAGTGGTCAGTACTCAAAAAATCTGGAGGTTTCCTGGAAATACAGGCTGTGATTGTTGGAGATTGGTACAGGGCACTGCAACCTAAACACGGGAACAACTGTGGGAGTGTCCTGCAATGTTTTTGAGCTGTAATGTATTTCCCTGCACATATGTTTTATCCACATGAAGTTCAGGAGTATTTTTATGCTTGCCCTGACCTGAATTTTTCCCTCAAACCTTACTGTATAAACTTCAGTGGGAAAACTCAGAAGGGCATAATCAGGATCTAACCAGCTGTAGAATAATTAGTGGAAGTCCTTGAAGATGTGCAAATAAAAGGTCATTCCTTCTCTTCAGCAGACAGACCAGCGATCAGTAAATTAAATTTTAGAAGAGTACTGCTTTTCTGAATGTATGCACTCAAGTTAACACTTCAGTGATTACTTCTTCTGTCTTGGCTTAGAAGTGAACATTCAATATGGAAAAATCAGCATCTGTAATTTCCTACAGAAACAAATTCACCACTTCCCTCCCTTTGCATTTTCATCTATGAGCAGAGTGATCTTTTTGCTGAAGCACCAAAAGGAGAAGAATCAAAAGAGAGAGAGGAGCAAGCCCCAGTAAGTGAAGGTAAGAACCAACAGTTGCCTCCTGTAGTCTTGTCTGTGCTGTGATTTATTACTGCTAGCAGCTAGACTGTTCTCAAACTAGAAAGCCTGGGGTGGCAATTACAGAGCAAGTCTCTTCTCCTCAGCAGTGTTAATAGAGAGCAGCTGTGTTAAATTTTACATATGTTTGTTTGCTGTGATCTGTTACACACACATACTCTCCTAGAACTGAAAGGATGTCCTTACTGCTATTGGCAGAGCTCTCTGCTCTGTGCTGGGTTCCTGCTTCTCAAGTGTACTTTACAGGATCCAGTTGTGGGTTTGAGGGGAGCAGAGATTTCTTCTTGAAGATTAATTCACCTGAGTTTCTCACTAGCTGCATATCCTCAAGGACTGTGAGCACACATTCTGTACTGCAGAGCTTTTACTGAAGCACTGTATTTAATGAATTTGCAGATTATGTGTTGGGAGACTAAGCCATTTTGTTTTCAACGTATTGAAGTGGTTTTGAGTGTGTGAATGTAAACTATTGTAAATAATGATGTATGTAAACTTGTAATGTGTGTATAAGCTTCAGTGTAGTAGAGCTGTTCTTTGGAGTTTAAATTGAAAAAACTAGACTGTTACATATATTTGCAATAGCCCAGAAGTTCAAGAAGAATGTGTAAAGAGTTCTGAGCTGTTGAGAAATAAAAAGCAGGTCAGACAACTTCTTGGATTCCTCTTTCTGTGGTAAAGTTCTGAAGGCTTTGACAGCATAAAATAAGTGCATCCATTTGTATTGTACTTCCTATGATTTCAGCATCCTCTACAAAGTCCTTAAAGAAAGTTCCTGCAGGTGCAGTATTTCTGTTTCCAGGTATGATTTATTCAATAGCCAATTGCTTCATGCACAAAATGCTCTTTTCTTTAAAACCTCCTACTGAGGTTTTAAAGAAAAAACTATCCAAATACAGCAGCACTGCATTGCTTGATCATATGCTTAATGACAAATACAGATGCTTCTACCATGCTAAGCCTAAACTGCAGCATGTTTTATGGATAATCAAAGATTCTGGAGGAGTTTTGAAGGTAGGTGTCACTGATGGCAGATATTAGTCAGCTTCAAGTGTTGTGCTCTGAACTTTTAAGAATGTGTGTCACTTCAACTGACATGCAGCTTAATTCTGCTGTACATGCAGTCACAGCTTCCACCTGTAGCCTGAGAAGGAACTGCATTTTGATCTTTCACATTTTATCATATTGCCTTGGACTAGCAGAAGAACAGTTCAAACATCAAGTTCCTATGTTAAGACCAGTCTTGTTTTTCTGGTTTTGATTAGGAGAATCTGCATACATAGGGAAGAACCAGATCTATAACTGGGAGCTAAAAGTAAAAAAGAATTGTACTAAGATCTTTGTTTCTTATCAGAATCCAAGCTGATCATCACCAGTTGTTTTTTAATTTACTGACAAAGATTTCTGTCAGTGTGCAGGCTCTTCACTTGATTGAGGTATCTGAATTTTAAGTTTTAGCCTTTCTTAATAAAGGTCTATTTTAAGACTGGTTTCATTTAACTGAGACCTCAGTCAGCAAAATTTTTAGAGTAGGAAGTACACAAATGCAGAGTTTTTACTCCAAGGTCAATGATACATGTTAACAATGGACTTCTACATAATTGTGAAACTCAGTAGCGGAGTTCAAAACAGCAAATTGATGTGTGGGACTTTTTTATCCTTTCTTCTTGGAGATACTGTTGTATAAGCAGTGAGTTTAGTCTTTAGTTGCTTCCTCTCAATAACTTGTAGACAGGCTTAAGTCACCAGAGAAAAGCCAAGATTAAGGCTCCTTTGCTATTCCAGTGAACAGTTTTTTTAGGGACTCAATAATCTTTAATAAATAACTACGTTTTGTGGCTGTATTCCTGTCAATCCTGAGGCACTTTATAATTGCGTAATACACTTTTTTTAAATAAGAACCTGCTGCTGATCAAAATTTATGCAGTCTGCTGACTTAACCAAATAGCAGTAGTTGTACTTTCTGCCAAACTTTCTTCAAGTATCTCCCTACTTCTGTCTCATTTCCAAACATCTACACATGAAAAGCCAGAAGACAGGCTGAGACCATTAGGAGTGTTTCAGATGATCACACACTCAGCCCTGAGGCTGGACATTTCCACAGAGAGGCAGAAGGAGCAGTTGCTCTGGCTGGCTCTAATCAATCACTGCTATAGCTGGTATGTGCAGGGACCTCACGGCCAAAGCCAGCCTTGTACTGCAGGATGGCTGCTGGGCTCACATGGCCAGTGTGCCTCCTGGGAAGAGCTCAGCCACCTGTCCTTCCCTCTCCCCAAGCACATTACCATCTCACTGGGCCACAGTGGTGTGGTGTACTAGTTAGTAGCATAGGATTCTGGTTTGGGAAGTCCATAGGGGCAGCAGTGTGGGACTACTGAGATTTCTAGCTTCAACACAGAGCCTGGCTGCTGTTCCTAGGGAAGATGAGCAGGTTTGAGGAAGAAGTGGCTGCAGTGAGAGTGAGGAGCTGTCTGTGACTTGGCTTTATCAGAATGTGTCTAGCTAATGCTTTTGATGTGGCATTGTTGCAGGAGCGCCTTAAAAGTTGCTGAGATGGAAACTGTACCTGGTGTCACTTACTATGGCATAAATTCAGCTTTTTGGTAACTCTGGAAATGTTATTTTGATTTTTATTCTTCCCCCATCTGACTTGCAGGAGGAAGTGATGTGTTTAGTTCCACTGTAACTGGGGAAAAAGACAAGAAATCTGCAGCACGGAGCACAGAAAAAACACCTAAACAACCTGGGAAAGTTGTTCTATTTGATAATGATGATGATGATGACTTCTTTGTGGAAGCAACTAAAAAACCTCCAGATCCAGGTACCTCTAATCATTTGTGGTGAAAGATTAAACACTGAAGGTCATCAAAATTCAAACTGGTAGAAACCAGTGGGTTATAAAATTCAAACCTTCATCCCTGCAACTTCTGTTTGGGTTTTGAGGGGTTGTATTTTTGGTTGATTTTTGGTGTTTTGTTGTAGAGGGTTTTTTTGTCATTGGTATTTCTTTTCATCAGAGTGACATGGGGCTGTTTGTTTGTACATGCTCTCCCTGACTTCTCTCTAAGGATGCTCCTTCTGCCACTAGAGTGGTATCTAGACTTGATTTAGGGAATTGGTACAGGCTTCATTCACACAGCCTTGAACCTTTGTGCCCAGCATTCCCTATTAGCAGGGTCTAGGCCTGTGCTAAGCCAATACAAAACACTGCCTTTAGAGATGCCAGCTGGCTCAGCTGCTTCACTGCATATTCTGTCACCAGTGCTTTCAGGCAAGTGGTGTTTCACTTTGGGAGCTTGTCTGATTTTTTCTCTCAAAGACTCCTGATGTTGGTAATCATTAAACAGTATGGTATCTTTTGAGACTCTTTTATCTTCTCTTGTTCTGTATTCCTCATTTCCTGTTGGTTTTGTCTCTTTATGTAGTCAAATCTACAGCTGACCTATTTGATGATGATGAAGAAGGTGATTTATTCAAGGAGAAACCTGCCATTCCTTCTGTGGTTGCTGGCACAGCTAAAGAAACAGAAAGCCATAGGGAGGCAATTGTGATAAAAAAGGTAATGTCATATAAATGGATTGTGTGGCTGAGGTTTTAGGAAAAGTTTCTAGTGCAGTTGAAACAGTCTTTCCATATACAACACTAAGAAAGTGACATATTTATGAAATAGGATAAGGTTCATAGGGTTTTCCATAATTTAATACTTCAGTGGTCCTTAAATGCCTTTTTCCTTTTAAACTTGGGGTTTATTTGAGGTTTTTATTAGTGTGGGCAGTGACTGAAAGAATCTTATTAAGACAGGATTGAAATGAGAGCAAGATGAAAAGCCTCTGATAATAAAAATGTTTATGAATTTCATGGCTGAAATGAAACCAGCCTGAGTTAGAAATCTTTGGTGTCGCAGTTCTATGCTGCAGAAACTGTCTGCTCTTACACCAGCCACTGACAGCAGCTTAACTGGTAACCAATAGCTTGTGTGTGTATTATGGGAGAGGAGGGTGGGTGTCACAGTTCTACCTAAGCAGTTACAAAACTTGGAATGTTGAGAAAACTGTTTTTCAGCTGAAAACTCCTCAAAGTTGTAGAAAGCTCTGAACATGATACTGAGCACATGCATATGTATGTGAGAGAGTTAGGAGAACCTCCTAATACCCACTGCACTTTCAGAACAGTACCTTCAGGAAAGTACTAATCCTCTTTGTTTCTATAGTAGATACTGTATATACTCATTTTATACATTCTGTCCAATGAGTATATGAACATAATTAGCTGCAGTGACTCTTCTCCCCTCTGAACTGAGAAGTACAGTGCTGGGGATGTCTAATATAAATTGCTGTAGCACTTTCCCCATATTGTCCTATGAGAAGAACTTGGGCACAGGGGCCAAAGCCAGCTTCTATTTCTGCTGCAGTGTAAGAGTATCCATGGTCAGTGAAGCAGGAGCAGTGAGAGGGATCTCACAGCACTGGACTTTCCTAGGGAAAAGGATGAGAACTGATTCAGCAGCACCCCTCCTACTCAGTCATGAAGAGAGGGCTGATGTATATTCCTAGCTTAATGACAGTAGTGCTTGGGTCTGGGATTGTTCTAAGTTTAATGGCAATATAGCTGGTGGCAGGCTGGGGCTGTGCTGTGATAATGCAGGAAATGATGGCTGGCCTTGTCCTTTATAAAACACAGCTCGTTAAAAGAAACATTTTCCTTTAGCTTCCGAGGCCTGGCATGAGTTGCTGCATACATTCTTCTGCTGAGAAGGATGGTGTGGCAGAGGGGAGGCCTGTGGTAAGACCTGAAAGTCACTTGAGCATAGCACAAGAGTTTTGGACTTCAGCCCATGGGTGACAAGCTTGGGTTCTGTCCCTTCAGCTGCTGGGATTTTGCCATCAGCGTGCCTCTTAGCAGGGATCTGTCATGGGTTAGGAAAGGTACTTCCTAGTTCAGTGCCTCCACTGCAACCATCCCTCTCTCCCTGGGGAGGGCTAAAGAGGGGAATTGGATGCACAAAAGGTAAAGATCAGAGGTTGAGATGAAACCAATTTACTTGAAATAGCAATGAGATAAGAAAACAAACAGTAACAGCAGCAATACTGATGACAGAAGGTACAAAAAAGAGGCAAATGATTCCACTGCCTCTGCCACGCTGAGCTGACTCAGAGGGAGCTTCTCCCTGGGAGAGACCCCCTTCCCCCTGTCCTCAGCAGTGAGGTGAGGTGGTATAAAATAATTTCTGAGTCCTAGCCACACCCCCTCCTGGCTACTGCAAAAGAAAGTGTCATAGCTGTGCCAGCCCTTACTGAATCTAAATGGGTGCTGATGCAGTCTTTTTTTGTCCTAAAGAGTCAACAGTCTTCAGGTGAGGACTTCAAGCCTTTGTCTGAAACACCTCCAAGAAAACAGAGGGGCCTTTTCTCTGATGAGGAGGATGCTGAGGTGAGTATTTCTTGGAGAAATCCCTACAGAAATCCTTGGCATCTCAGTCATCCTGACTTCAGTCCACTCATATCTGGGGACTCTTTAAGCATTTTGTAGGATTGGGAAATCTGACATCCATGCACGTACTCCCAGCTTTCTGAAAGTTCCTTCTTGCTCCAGGAGTGAAAGCTGATTGTTTTCCCTGTCTTCAGGGAGTTAAACATTAGTGGTACACACAGGCATAAATTAAAAGCCTGAAGACAGGAAGGAGCAGCAAATTAAGAGTAAGAATCATTGAAGACTGCATATGTTTCATTTTGGCTTTCAGCTAGCAATTAACCAGCAAAGATGAGGAAAATCCCTGTGCAGTTGGAAGTTCATCAGATAAGGCATCCACTACTTCATAGACATTCTAAACATCTTTTTTCATAAAGAAAAACACGAATGTCCCCTCAGAGTTCTTAAACATATGGCCTTGCTTTGCAAAGTGACATTTCTTTGGTTTGCACAGGATTTGTTTTCATCAAGTAAAGCTGTGAAGTCCAAAGCTACATCTCTCCCCACCAGCAAGTCCATGACAAAAGCTCCACTTTCCTTGTTTGATGATGATGAAGAGGTAAGTACCACTTCCTGATACTGCCTGTATGGGGGAACCCACCTGCACTGGCTGTTGCAAATGCAGCAGGAAATATTGAGAAATTTACAACACTGGCCTTGCAAATGGAGCACTAAATTGCTCTTGTCTTGTGCAGCAGTTCTGAGCATATGGACAGTACTGTGGAGAAGAGTGGGAGTGGGGAGTCCTGCAAGTTCTTGAGGTCTTTTAAGTAGTTTGCAGTCAGTGCATTTCATCTGTGGATCTAAACATGAAGGATATTATCCCTCTGATTGATAGGACTAGAGAACACTGAGCAGTAGAACAAATATGAGCTTCAAGAAGCTGTTTTATCCTAAACCTGTGGTATCTGTCACATGGATGACTTCTTGCTTCTCTTGTCATGGCTGTTGAATTCCTTTTTTCTCACTCTTCAGTGTGTAAGAATCGTGACTGCTAGTATGGCAACAGAGGTCAGAGCACAAGTTTGTACAAGAAACCTTAAAAAAATTTGAATTAAGGTGTGCTTTTTTAATCTTTTTACCCAGTGGTAGTTGTTCAGCTCACTTAATGCCTGTCTTCAGAACAGGATTCATTCATTCTCCATTTCATTATACATGTTAGAAACAGTGCCCCATTATGTTGGCTGCTGTGCTACAGAATTGCTGAGTGGTGGTTTTTAGCTGCTGATCACGTCTTGTGGTGGAGAATCTGTGAGTCAGAACCAGGCTATGTGCTAACAGGCTTCTGGTCTATCAAATGCTGTATGTGTAGGATTCCTTGTAACAGAATATGGTGTTAAACTTGAATTTATCTTCAAAAAACACCATTTCTTTATCCTATTTACATGAGAAGTGAATGGCAACAGTATCTTATGTGCTGATGATTTCTCAATGAGCTTTTCATTATGGCTTTGGCTTTTGATTTTTTTTATGCTATATTTTATTTTGTTTTAAGGATCTCTTTGGTGTGGGACCTGCCAAGAAGCGCCAGGAAAAGACATCAGAAGAGAGAGCAAAACAGTCAGGGTCTCTCAAGAAAGCTTCCAGCTTATTGTTCAGCAGTGATGAGGAGGTACAGAAGAGTGAGATTTGATTGAAAATAGTTACTGGGCTTTATGCTTTATAAAACTTTTGAGAAGGGAACCACAGACCAACTCTGCTGTGTCCACATACCATGCCTGTCGCAATCCCTTGATTTGTTTGCAGCTAAGGAGGCTGCAACAATTAAAAACTTAAAAATTAAAAACTTTTCTGGAAACCTCTGAATTAGCTCATATGAATAGGATCCAGACCATTCTTAGTCCTCCTACCTCTCAAAATTACTCTGTTGCATAGACTTTATTACTTGTCCGAAATTGCTTGTTTAGTAGGCAACAGTAATATTTTTAGATGCATTTTTATATTAATGTAGAATAAACCAAGTTCAAACTTTGTCATGCCTGTAATCTCTTTCACAAAGAGATCAAACAAAGGCGGGAAACTGGGAAAAGCCACTTGAAATGCTGGGAATAGCAAAACAAACAAGCAGAAGTATCTTGTTTAGTGCGTAGGCTTGAATAAGTGGTAGATGTGGGAGGATGTGGGTGCCTGGGGAAGAACTGCTGTAAAAGAAGTAAGTGCAGCATTGAGCACTCTAGTGAAGGTGTCGTGGCTGTATATGTGGTGGGTTTTTTCTCTTTTTTCTTGTGTTTTCCCATACATCAAACTTGCTAACTATTTAAGTGGCTCCAGTGAGGTTCTACTGAGTGGCCCTACTCTTGTGACACTGCAGTTGACACTGACCTCAGTTGTCAAGAGCAGCTGTAACAAAATGTGTGTACTGTATTTTGCTGGATTAGTATCGTGGGCCAGAAGGTGACCAGGCCCTTTGCAAAGCCTGAGCAATGTCACATTACAGTGGCTAAAATGCAGGCAGCTAAGTCAACTAGTAGAGAGATGAAAGGGCTGCCAAGATGACAAAGTGTTCCTTATAAAGAAAATTGCAAAGTGGCTTTGATGAAGAAAAGAAAACTTGTTCCTTCTTTTTAAGGAACATTGGAATGTCTCCAAGCCAGCTAAACTTCCTTCTGAGGATGGCCGAAAAGAAGACCCTGCAAAACCAGCGAGCACTGTCAGTCAGGCTAAAGATGTGAAGACAACAAGTCTCTTTGAGGAAGAGGATGAGGAGGATTTATTTGCAATCACTAAAGAGAGGTGACTGTCTCGGGAGGGGAGTGGGGAGGCATTTATTCAGAACAGCCCAGCAGCCCTTCCAAAACCAGATGGACCCAGGCATATTGCAAGTGTTGGTTCCTGGTACTGTTGCTGAGGAGGAAGTAGGGATGTGTGAGTAGGAAGGGGCAGTGCTGGGCTCTTTTGTAGCTGTGGTGGGTCATTCTCCTTGCCACCACTGAACTGGCCTTTCCATTTCTATCCCAGTGATATAAAATCCTCTTGACCTTTTTTTATTTCTACTTCTGCCAAAAGCTTTGTAGACAAGAAAGGGTGTGTTAGAATTATTGGGACAGTGAGGAAGCCAAGTGATATATCTGGGAACACTTGCTGCAAATGATGGTCCTAAATGATGCTTTTAAACAAATGCAGTGCATGGCCACTGAATTTTCCACTTTCTTCCCTCTCTCACTGCAGCCAAAGAAAGCCACAGAAGCCATCATTGTTATTTGAAGATGATGATGTTAATGGAGAATCATTCTTCAGCTCCCAACCAATGCTACTCCCTTCAGCTGCTAAGGCTGCAGTGGTAACTCCCCATTCTTTTAAAAGTAACATGGAACACTTAGTCATTTTACAGTCTATCATAGTTGTTAGGTACTGAATATAAGTCTAACTCATTTCACACAATGGTAACTCTAGCAAATTGGGAATGGGAACAGGAAAGACTGAACTCTTACATGTACACTCTTACTACTATTAGCCTAATGGAGACTTCAAAATTTTCTTGACCACTTACCCTAAATTTGTTTGGTTTATGCTAAAAGCCCTTCCTAAGGATGTCCTGAAAGCTCTCAACATTAAATAACACTAAAAGGAACAAACAGCTTACTGCTGACTCAGTAGCCAGGATTACCCTTTCATGTTACCCTACCCAAGATGATTGAGATGTGTAAACAGGCTTCTTACTGGCCCTCCCTATTGTGTGCTCCTGCCATCCTCTGTCTTACAAGCTTAGCCTGTGATGTACTGCCTGTCTGGCTGTGCTTTGGAACTGAGAGTATGAGATGCAAGGGATTAATAGAGTTGTATCTGTAGTAGGGATTTGTGTACATGTGCTTCCTGGCACTCTTCAGATTCAAAAACTCATAGTAGTGGAAATTAAAAGTCACATACCAGAATGTCCCATGGGAGGAAAATAAGAGAAGTCAAGCATGTTGCCAGTGTCCTAGACCTCTGCAGTAGGCAAACTGAGACTCTGCTATCCCACAGCAACATACACATTTTATATATAACCACCAATTCTGTGTCACCAACATTCTCCTGATTTTGCAGGAGAAAGTAAAACCAGCTCAAGCACCACCTACCTTTAATGAAGAAGAAAAGGAGGAAAAGGAAGATCTGCCAGATGAAACAGTGAAGTCTAAGCAGGTAGAAGATACATTGTGGTATTCAGAAAAGCCTAGACCAGCTCCTGTGCCTCAAGGAACAGATGTTGCAGGGCAGCAAACAAAGGAAAAAGTGAGGGATTTTCTTACATTAGTCTGAAGTTTGGTAAAGATTCAGTTAAAAAAACCACAATCAAACAGTGCTGCTCTGGCATGGAATTCTTTTTCTGGATTGGAGGAAAAAGTTCCTCTGTCTCCATTTAGCAAAATCACTTGTCAATCAAACAGCAGATTGGTTAAATGACATTTAAAAGTTGTTTCTTAACTGACGTCCTTGAGAGGGATTGGGTTTTTTGGTGGGGAAGGAGGTAGGCAGAATCTGTTTCCATTTTCCCTTCAGAGTGGGTTGGGTAATCTTCATTTACATGAACAAAGCTTACCCTTAAAACATAGCCTATATTAATATATAGATTTTTCTTCAAGCTCAGTAACTTTGTTTCATCATAATGTGTGATGATTTATAAAGTGATGAATGTCATTGTGGCCTTCAGGATTGTGAATTTCTGCTGGGCAATACTGTTACAGAACAGTTTTGAGTATATTATTGCAGAGGCTTCAGCAGAACTGATCTTGGGCATAGTCTTACTGAGTGATTGTTGAGGAATTACCAGCTGATGAATTTCCATTGTAGTTCTTACTCTTCACACTTTTCCTGAGCACATTTAAGGTTCTGGTAGTGCTGTGCACTCTAAAGTATCCCAAGTGGTATGAGCTAGGTAACTCAGAGATAGTGGCAAAGCTGATTAGTGCAGCCTTGTGGTGCACATGCAACCTGACATAGAGATGAGGAGAAAACCTTACACAGGAAGCAGCTTATCAATAGTGCCACGGGGTAGGGTACAGGAGGAAATTTGTCTTCCTTTCAGAGCTGAAAGGTGTGTTCTTTTCTTTATCAACTGCCTCTTGCTAAGCTGCATATTGATACTCTGTCTGCTTGGTAAAAATTAGTTGAATACAGTTGCCTGCTTGGAAATGATTGCAGAACTCTGACCACTGGTGGTATTTAACCAAGAAAACTTAGCAGGGTTTTTGGGCAAACCTGCAATAAATAACAGGCTGATGTGTTACTTTTGTTTTCCTTTGGTGGAGCCTTTTACAGTAATATCTTCAGAGCCAGCTGACCATTCAGATTTGTTTGCAACATCACCACCAGCTCTGGAGCAAGATGTGAAAAGCCAAGCTAAGAAAGTGTTAAGCTTATTTGAGGAGGAAGAAGAGGAGAGACTGGAAGATGATGACGGCATAAAAAATGCACAGAAAGGAGTTGGTGTGGTGAGTCTAAGGATGTTCTTGAACTCTGGGAAATGGTATTTCCATCTCTGCTCTTCTAGGCAAGGTTTTGTTTACATTTCTGTACAGATGTTTTAGTGCAGCTACTTGATTTTTGCTTTACAGAACTGACTCTTCAGTTACTCCTCAAGGTCAAAGACACTAGGAAGTAAAAGGATGTGGCATTTTAAGCCTTGTGGTTTATCCCTTTTTTTTTTTTTTGCATTGTTACAGT
>NW_005054300.1:10525706-10541790 GCF_000277835.1 Geospiza fortis
TATCTCCATTTTTTTAAAAAGTTTCCAGCTACCATATTATTAGTCTGGCTTTTCTGATATAGCATGTATCATCAAGAGGTGCGCTTGGAATTTTCAGTAGCAATATCCTTGAATCCATGGCAATATTCTTGTTTCTACTTGATGCAAATGTACTGAATTTTTTTCTGTAAGTTTAAAGTAGTGTCAAAAGGTATATACTATATACTACAGTGTACCACAAGGTTTTGTCATCTTAGTGTGAACATGTGAAGTAATCTGCCAGTCCTAAAAGCTATGTACACTTTACTCAGAAGCCCTTGGAACTTAATGAAATAGATAACTGTTGTAGAAAAATCAGTTTAGAGCAGCCCCTGAGTTAAAATGGATTGTTAGCTTGGGCCTTTGTTTACCACTTGTGAATGAATACTGTGTTTGGTTTTTTGTGGGGAGCACACTGGGAGATGATTGAAAGAAGTCACATCTGTCTTATGAATTTGGAAGAATAGAAATCTATTCAAATCTTTCCTTCAAAGTTCTCATCTGTCAACATATAGTAGTCACAAAGTGATTAAGGTGCTGAAGTACAAAAATCAGAATGGTAATTTACGAACTTAACCTTTTTGATAGGCAAATCTGAAAGGTGCAACTACTTTTCTGTCTTATTTAAACTTAATATGTTTTGTGTGTGGGTAATTCTAGATTTGCATTAGGTTTTCACATATCGGCATAAACAGCAGTTCTAGCGCTCTAAAAATGTGACCTGGCTTTTGATACAAAATTAAAGCTGGTGCAGAGAGAGACTGAGAATGTAATAAAGAAATTACAGTAGTAAAAATCATAGGAGAGGGTATATGGATGAAAGGTGGTGTACTGGAAATTAAATTTAGGCAGCCCTTTGGGGTTCCTGGAGACTTGAATAGGAATGGGTAGAATCAGGCTTTACCCTTATGAAGACCACTCTTGCTGCCTAGATTTTGTGTCTGGTGTCATAGTACTGGACATCCAGTCATGCTCTGAAGAGGCATCCTTTAATTTGAGTTGTTTTAATAGAGACAGATGAGTGGAGAAACACAGATATGGGCCTTTACCTGGACATTTGAGTGGGGCCTTTGCCTTTGCACCTGGGTGCCTGCAATGACCACAGTCATACACAGGCATTGGTTTTGGTGCTGGAGCTGATACTCATTCCTTTGCCACGTAATGGAAGACTTACAGGGTGATGTGGGTAACTGCATTCTTCCCCACAGCAGCAAATTTGAAAGTACAAGTTCTTGCCAAAGGCAGTATGTTCTGTTCTTCCATGTGGGTGTTTGCTTGCTTGCACAGGAGAAGAACAGGGAGTCTAGCAACAATAGCTTTACAGGCCTTTTGTTAAAAAAAAAATCTGTTTTTTTATTCTTCTTTGAAAATGTCACTTAGGAAGATAACCAAGAGATTCTCTTCATTTCGCTACTGTGTCCTGCATCCTTAACTGAAATTTTTGAGGCATAAAAGTCTTACTGGAATATAAACCTTACTGTACAATCGTGATAACATACTGAAAAGTTTTTGTTTTCCTTTTGAAGGGAGCTTTAAAGTAAGTAGTAGCAGCTGGATCTTAGATCAGCAGACACAGATATTGTGGTGAATGCCTTCTCATTAAATTGAACTGTAAATACAAATATTTACATTGTAAGTTTTGCAAATTTGGTCAAAATAAAACATAACCAGCAGTTAAAGCTGTAGTTTTGTTACCAGTACAGGGCTGTAGTGTAGCCTCAGGGGGATTGTAACCTGCCTTATCATGAAGCAAATAACCTCCTCACAGAGGGAGTTTTTCACCGTGTGGACCTTTCTCCTCCTTCCAGGCTTCTGAGAAAAGTAGTGGGCCCAAAAGCACTGGGGTCTTTCAAGATGAAGAGCTTCTCTTCAGTCACAAACTTCAGAAGGACAATGACCCAGATGTTGACCTCTTTGCCAGTCCCAAGAAGCCAATGGTGAGTTCAAAGCCCTCCTCTGAACCTCCTGTTTAAAAACAGTCTGAATTGTTCATTGTACTGATGTTCCTTGTTTGGACACAGCTTAGAAATCACTGATTTCCAGGGAGGGCCAAATGCTAATGTCAGTTATATTCTGACATCATGGGCTGAAAGAGATGAGCTTTGGGTCTGTGACACACCTTTTCTTTATCTTGTGTTTCTTTAGTCTGCAAACCGTATCCTGAAGCCATCACCTGGAGGAGGTCTTTTTGGGGATGATGATGAGGATGATCTCTTCAGTTCTGCTAAAACAAACATTCCGGTACTTGTTTCTCTACTGTAAATGCCTTACATAAAAGAAATGGGAAAGAAGTGCAGGGAAGGGATTTTCTCCATTTGTATACCCACAAGAAATTAAGTGACTTTTCAAATCTTTTTGAGAGAACAGAAATGGTCATTGTGACCCTGAAGACATAGGGAGCAAACAGATGCCTTGGGTTTCCCAAAGCTGGGATGAAATAATTGGATTCTATTTATTTTTGTGTACACCTGGGACCGGCTTAGGTGTAAGAGAGCACACCTGAGCAGAAATCAGAGAAGTTGAGGTTGATTTGTTTAATTGCTTAACTTGGTGATATTACTTCCCTGTGCTTTATGCATGACTGATGAGCTGTGCTCTGAGAATTGTGTAATTCAAGTTTCTGCAGGTTGGTTTGATCTCAGGTAATGATGCAGTGTTAAAATACTCAGGGTCACCCAATTGCTTTTAAAGGAAGAGTAGGTGCAGTAATGAACTAGACTGTGTTACAGATGGTCTGAGGTCACAGTCCTAACATACATTTTAAACTGCTACTTTTAAATACAGTTATCTTAATTAAATTGAAACTAACTTGTACTTTAGTCTATATTCATGTCTATAGCTGGAAGTTAGGCTAGAAAACTGACAATAGTTCCTGAAAACTATTTCTTTGAGGACTCTGGACAGAGTGGTCTTAAGTAATTAGTGCTTGGGGGACGATATATGGAGCCTGGTTGCTCCATAAAATATAGAAATAGCACAGTTCCTTAGCTAGCCTTGTGCTTTTATTCTCTCTGCTGTTTTGTTCATGAGGAAATATGTATGCATTTGAAAGTTTATTGAAACTGTCATTATTAATTGTTGGCACAGACAGCAAAGGTTGAGGTAGACCAAAGGAATGGAGGAATGGAAGGCCTTTGCTTTGCACAGCCATAAATCAATACCTATTGTTGTAGTCAGCTGACCTTGGCAAGATGCCAGACACTCACCAAAGCCCCTCCCTCACTCCCCTCTGCAGCTGGACAGGGCAGAGAAAATATAACAAAGTTATATTTTATATAAGTGAATTGAGATAAGGACTTTGAGAGATCACGCACAAAATACTTACACAGGCAAAGCAGATTTGAATTAAAGGTATTAATTGAATTTATTTCTAGCAAAATCAGAGTGGAATACTGAGAAGTAAGATAAGACCTTAAAAACACCTTTCTCCCATCTGTCTCTGTTTCCCAGCTCTACCTCCTTCCCCCACTGGTGCAGGGAGATGGGAAATGGGAGTTTAGGTCAGTTCATCACACCTTGTTTCTGCCACTGCTCAGAGAGGAGAGTCCTTCCTCTGGTCCAGCATGGGGTCCTTCTCACAGGAGACAGTTCTCCATGAACTTCTCCAGCCTCAGTCCATCCCACAGGGTCACTCTTCCATGGGGTGCAGTCCTTTGGGCATAGCCTGGGCCGACCTGGGTCCCCCACAGGGTCAGAAGTTCTACCAGGAGACCTGCTCCAGTGTGGGCTCCTCTCCCACGGTTCTGCAGGTCCCTGCCAGGACCCAGGCCTCCTGTGGGTTCCCAGCCTCCTCTCAGGTACCCACCTACTCTGGCTGGATCTCCTTCACAGGCTGTGAGTGGATCTCTGCACCCGTGCGGATCTCCATGGGCTACAGGGTCACAGCTGCCTCACCATGGTCTTCACCACAGGGGAAGGGGCTGCAGGGGAATCTCAGCTCCAGTGCCTGGAGCACCTTTTCTCCCTCCTTCTGCACTGACCTTGTGTCTGCAGGGCTATTCCTCCCCCATGTTCTCACCCCACTCTTTTCTGGCTGCAATAACTTTTCTTTTTCTTAAATATGTTATAACAGAGGGGTTACCACTGTTGCTGATTGGCTCAGCCTAGGCCAGCAGCACATCCATCTTTGGAGCCACCAGGGATTGGCACTGCTAGATACGGAGAACGCTTCTACCAGTTTCTCACAAAATCCACCCCTGTAGCTCCCCACCTCCACTACCAAAACCTGGCCATGCAAACCAAATACAACTATGCACAGCAGGATCAAAAGATGTGGCCAGTTTTCTGTTCAGTTAAAAGCAAGATTTTAAAGATTTTTGCTTGTGTTCTTTTGGGGTTTTGGGTTTGGTTTTTTTTGGATCTGCACAGCATGCTTTTTACCCCATTCATGTTGACTTGTCCTCATAATGCTTTCAGAAAATGATGGAGAAGAAAACTCTTCAGACCAGTGTTGGCCCTTGCTCAGTGAGCAGTAACTTAGAAAATGCTTTAAGTGCCAAGCAAGATGAGACTCTGAAGGCAGCAACTACAGAGGCAAGTACTTAAATCTTGTGTCTTGAACAGCATGCAAAGAAAAAGGAGATGTATAATCCTGTTTTAATTGTCTTGGAAAGATGAAAAGTAATGCCTGGATTGACTGGCTGCCAGGCAGCGATGTGTGACCAAACTTCTCTGCTTATCAGCAGGTGCACTGTTAGTACCAAGAAGTTTAAATGTTATTGATGTTTTATTCATTGTACATGCACATTTCACTTTAGAAAGTGAAATGACAGTGAAGAGCTACACCCTAGGTCCAGTTGTACTGAAAACTAGTTGTTTCTTCTTCTCTGAAGTGCCAGTGTCTGTTGGGGTGAATGTGGTCTTTAAAGATAGCCTTTCTCAGAAAGGAGATCAGGGCATGCAGGAAATATCTGTGTCAGTTAAGACTCCTATCTTGGAGTCTCTATGGTGAGTTAACAAGGCTCCTGTCCTCGATCTTGCAGAATCAAGAGTCTCTGGGGGAGGTGATCTGGACCAGAGTTCTGGTCTGTGTCTCATCAGAGCTGCTTGATGGATTTTCATGTGTACAAGATTAGCTTTTTGTTGTGGGGAGTGGGAGTTTCTTTTTTTCCCCTGGGCTGAAGAACATAGAGCACACTTGTAGGGGTAGTAATTCGCATGTCTTCCCTTTTTGTAAAGTGTTCCTTGAAGTTTAAAATCAGGCTCATCTTCCTGTTTTTTGTAGCTACTGCAGCTACAGCCTGCTTAGGTGTGGTTTCAGCCTGTCTGAGGTTAAGCTGAACACCACATGCACTTAAGTAGAGAACAATCTCCTCAGGTACTAGGATTCCTCTGTCGTGCTCTCAAGCCCTTCAGACTAGTGTCGTAACTCTTGCAAAGTCTCAGTTACTTCAACCTAGCTGAAGGAGCTGTGACTGCCCAGTCATACCAACAGCTCACAGAAGCATGCAGACTACAAACTTGTGGAGAGCAAGCCCTGGGAAGTGCACCTTAGCTGATTTGATTCATTCCTTGAGTCCTAGAATTGACCCAAGTCTTCAGACCAAACAGCTGCTCTTGCTCTTTTAGCCTAGTCTTCTTTCTAGCACTACTGGCTTGGGTTTCTTTAGAGGAACACTCACTTCTCTAAAGCTGGTTGTTTTTTTTTTTGAAGCCTGAGTGGAACAATTTTGAAGCTCTCTTGGCTTCCATGTGGGCTTCATGGAAGTCTGTAGCCCTGTTACAGCCAGTCACAAAGAGATAAGTTAGATCATTGCCTGGCAATATGGCTTCATATCACCAGGGGACAGAATAAGCAAGGAGAGAGAAGGTAGCTGTCCTGCCTGAGGGCAGCTGTCCTAGTGGTGGCAGTGACCTGGAGAAGATGGATGTTGTTCAGTTACCATGGCAAAGTGTAATATTGGGTAGAAGGGACGGGTGAATGAAATGTAATGAAGATGGGGCCATGGCATGTGGGAAGCTGAAACTGAAAACTTTGTGACTATAGCTCTAATGGTAGAATGTTATGATAACAAGGTATCTTCAGAAGAAATTGGTAAGCAATTAGCTGCTTTCTATACATGTATTAAAATGAAAACTATGGTTGGGTGATAACAACTTGTCAACTTGTTTAATCCAATGTAATTTTGTGCAGAAATCTACAGGTCCTGTTCCCATTAAAACCAAAGAGCCTTCATCTCGGATTGGAAAGCTACAAGTAATTAACTTTACTGGCACTTTAACTTTCAAAAAAAAAAAAAGAAAATCTTCCTTGCCTCACTGATAGCTTTCCCTGAACCAAAATCTTACTGCTTCCTTACCTTATTCTTGCAACATTATTATTTTTTTTCAGATGGCATATTTTTGATTGCTTTTTCTGTATCGCATGTTTAATATTATTTCCTCCTTCTGTTTCAGTCTTGACTCTAAGCAGCACTATTTACTTATGCTGGGGGGGCAGAGGGTGGGCTCCACTTTGAATTGCTATTGTTCTTAGCACTATTAAGTATGTTTAGAGACTCTTAGGGGGGACTATGGTTATGTCCCTCTTCTGACACAAAACGACTAATAAGTGTCTATATCACAGTATCATTCAAAGTCAGAATCATTGTCTCCTCAGACAGAATATTGATCTACATAGGTGTTTGGTCTGGCATAACTTGACCCTGCTGTTCCTGAAGCTCTTACACAGAATAATAGTTTTGACCACTCCACAGTTTTAGTGAGACAGAGCTTGTGGGAGACACAGAAGTTCTTATGTCTGAGAAAAGCCAGGTACTTCAGAAGTAGAACTTGATTACCAAGATAAACTAGTTCTTGCTGCTTCTCTCGGGCCATGCCTGCTCTGGAGGAGTAGTAATGTGATCTCTCTCTGTGTGTATGTTTTTGTTGTCCCTGTTTTGTAGGCTAACTTAGCTATTAACCCTTCAGCCTTACTACCTGGTGCAATGCCTAAGGTTTCCAATCTCAAGTCACCCTTACCAGTGCTGGACACTCCATTACATGAGCCCAAGGAGGTGCAGAACAGTGAAGCCTTCTCTGCTGCAGGAAGCAATGAAGAGCTGGGTGTAAGCTTTGATCAGCCCATGCAAGCAGACACCTTGCACAATGCCAATAAGGTAACCTTGGTATTTAGGATAAGAGGAAGGGGTTTAAAAACACAGTCTGTCCTCATGCAGGAGTTTGTTTTGGTATGCAAGTTCTGCTAACAGTGTGGTTTATCTGAATATAAATGGGACTGTGAAAATCTAATCCCTTCTCACTTCCGTGGATCACTGAAGAGAAAGTCTAGCTTAGCACCTATACTTAGCTCAGTGGTGCCTTTTAAAGTACATGAGTACCTTTTCCAAACACTGGATTTCCCTATTGGTTGAAGGTATGCTAGCATAACATCTTGTCCCATCCCAGGAGACACCAACCCAAAAAAATATTAAAAAGACATCTTGCTAGCCTAACTATAAAAGAGGTTACAGGCAGCTGCTTTCACAAGCTATCCAGAGCACATCACTGCTGTAGGTTGACGTTTAACTCCTCTGTGGATAAAAATGTCACACTGTCCTGAACTGTAACTCTCAATTCTTTTTCAAGGAAAACTTTTGTTTTCATACAAAGGAAAACAAAAAGAAGTGTTACAGCTTTTGATGTGGCAAATCTCTGCCTCATACTTTCTACTTTATGGACTGCAAAAGGCATATTCTAATTAGAGACTTAGTCGTTCTTTTAAAAAATGGAAGTGTCAGCCATGTAGTTAAGATTTCATCTAGGTGCCTATGATTTTATAAGTCTGAGTGGGGTTTCCTGAGAGCAGCAGTTTGAGTAAGATAACTTAAGATTTTAACTTTGTTTCTTTCTTCCTCTAATGCTGATGAGGCTGTTCATTACTAGACGAGTAGCAGAGATGACTTGGAAAGATGCAGCAGCCGCCAACAACCAGGGCTGACATGACCCCTTAGTGACAGATGGGTTGGAAGCTTGTACATCAGCCTGGTGGATTGCTATGTAGGCATAGTTGTTTCCAATAACAGCGTGTTCCAACAAAGCTCTCTATTGTGATACTTTTAAATAGATAGGCCTGCAAAGAATAGACTGCCTGTAGTTGCATATTATCAACCTTGAATGCTGATTTTAGTGTAGTGATGATGCATGTTTTTTACAGAAGTAATCTGAGAAGAAGCATCTTGGTAACTATACAGGGAATGCTTTTTGTGGCTCAGGTTAGATGCCGTAATTTTGGCATATCATTGCTTCTTCAACCTTTCAACTTTGAGTGTAAATATATCTAGTCAAATGCACTTTTTTCCAAAGGCTGGAACAAAGCAACCTGCTCAGCATTCTGCCTGCCCTTTGAAAGAGCAGGGCATGAAGCAATTAACAAAAGGGAAGGAGAAGCTGTAGTGATCCATTTCCTACCCATGTAAATACTCCTGTCCATGTGGGAGAGGGGAGAGGCTGTAATGGAAACTTGCAGGGGGCTTCCTTAAAAGCAGCAATTAACTGCAATAGGCTATACATAAAATGAAATTGCATGGAAAATACAATTAGTCATGGCTTGAACTGTGCTCTAAGAGCCCCTAGATTAGCAAGATAACAGGCTGACTAAGGTATTACCTAAAGCCAAGGGGCTAGAGTGGCTTGCTGACCTGTTGTGACTCTATTTGCGGGTGCTATTGTTTTTGTACACCAGTTCCATCGCTGTGGAATGACTAAGGGCAGCAAATCAGAAATCCTGGGTTATATTTCTAAGTCATTCTCCTAATTACTCAAATTTCCTGTGGGGCTTTTTCCTTTTGTATGACCCTACTTTGCTTTTCCTCCTTCCTTGCAGACCAGGATCAGGGTTCCGGGGAAGCGCAGACCCCCTAGCAGATTGGCGCGCCGTCTGGCTGCCCAAGAGGCTGAAGTGAGTGAGGACTTGGACACTAATAAAGAGCCACAATTCTCTCTACCAAAACAGATGTCAGCAGTAAAGAACATAAAGGAGCCTCTTGCTGCTGAAGCAGAGTCCAAGGAAAATGGCTTTCTCTCTAGCTTGTCACTACCAGCTCACAGCAGTGTTTTGTCTGCTGGGACAAACAAACTCCTTCCTCCAGAATCCACAGAAAATGGGGATGATCTGTTTGAATCTGAAGACCTTTTTGCAAACAGCTCAACATCCAGACCTGTTGTACAACCAAAGCTGAAGGAAGGAATGCCAGACAATATGGCTAACGAACCCATAAAGGGCAGGGAGAAGAAGGCTGATGTGGGTGACCAGGACAGCAATGATCTCTTCCAGCCTGTACAACAAAAGTCTTCAACAAAAAGCAGCCCTATACCTTTTTTGGAGGAACAGGAAGATTCTCTCTTCACCTCTCAAAAAACTGGAAAAAAGGAGTTAAAATCTGCTGTCCACCAAGCAGCTGACCCTACTGCCCAAGATATCTTTGAGGTAATGGCTGAACCTGCCATGTTTTTTGTTTCCCAGGTCCATATGTAGACCCCTCTACTTTAGACTTAATGGAGGCTGCTGAATAGGATGGGGTGTGCAGGATAAGGGAGTGAAATAAACTCTCAATCCTGCTCCACTGCTGGGATATAAAAACTCTTTGGTTCTTCAGCCCCTAACTAGCAACAGTAATTTAAAAGGTGGAGTCTTAACACAGAGCTGGCATGCAGTGAATGTGCTGTGACAGCATACCTTTTTCAGAATAGTAAGGTATTTGGTTCTTATTTATTAACTGTCTGTTCAATTCCCAGCAACTAAACAACACTTTAAAAAAAGGAATAAAATTGGTGGGCTGGGCACTTGATACAGGCCTCTGTGAGCTGTACTTGACCTGTGTACAGTCCACTACTAAGGCACTTCCGCCAAGTCCCCCATGAGGAAAAGAGTCTCAAACTTCTTGCTAGTTAGGTTGGCAAATACCTCTCAGATTGCTGAGTTCAACCTTTGTCTGATAAGCCCAGGAAATCCAAGTCTTCTAAACATCTCAGCTGCTGTGTACAGATAATTTGACTATTCTCTTGAAGTGTGTTGTGGATTGATGAGATCTTTCTCTATTTTTCTTCAAGGATGATATATTTGCTACTGAGGCAATTAAGCCAGTGACCAAAATTAAAGAGAAAATGCCAGAGACAAACCTGTTTGATGATACCGTTGATATTTTTGCGGATCTAACTGCAAAACCAAAAGAAAAGAAGACCAAGAAGAAGGTGGAACAAAAATCCATATTTGATGATGATATGGGTAAGTGTATGTATAAGCAAAATCTTGCTACTAGTCTTGTACTATTGTAGCACTATTGTCCTGAATTGCATTCATCTAAGATGTTTTAGGACCTTCTACTTTTCAACTTCTCTGAAATCTCTAGTCATCTTTGGATTTTAACCTTGGATGAGAACTTTGTAGATTTGTAGAACTAGCATGGCATTAAAGTAGTTTAGGAGAGAGTATAAAATTGTTCTGAGAAAAAGTTTAATTCCTGTAGGGAATTACTCCAGACAAGTTTCTAAGAGATTCATCTCATGTTATGGCTCTGAGACAGATTCCGTATTTCAATTTGCACAGCTTTTTGTATTGCATTTTCAGATGAATCACTGTTACAAACAAACTAGCATCTCTGTCCATCCCACCTTCACTATTGTGTTAACTGCCTTGGAACTCATAAGCTTTTGTTTACATTCATGTACCCAGGACAATTTACAGATACTACACCTGAAACCAAATGTTTGCTATGTAAAATTTGTTGAAAAAACAGCGAGTAGTAATGTGAAATGATGCACAAAGCATGCTCCTTTCTTCTCCGTCAGCAGAGATACTGAAAGTAGTGTGATTTTCAGCTCTGTCTGTTCTCAGACTCTTCATGTTCATAGCTCTTTGAGATTGCATGTATTTCTTTTCTAAGACAAAATTTCTTCTCTAGCTTTGGTTCTTGTCAAGTCTTCATTCCCTCTGACTTACTCAAATTGAACCTGACTTACCACTGTTTTACTTGGACTGCTGCTAAGCACTCTAGCCTGATGGCTGAAGTCTGTAAATGTGCTAGAAAACTTGCTGGAGAATGAGCATCTTGAGATTTCAAAATCTTCTTGATTGATATAAAAATAAGACTTAAAGATTTGTTAGAAAGGTATTTGAAATACATATTGGATGATATTTTTTAAAATCTTGTTTTAATAATTTACATTTTTTCATGTAGTCTATAGTAAGTGAAAAAATTTGCCAAGCAGTTACCCCTTCCAAATATTCAACAGAAAAATCTGAACTGAATGTTGAAAAAAATAGTTGTAGAGTGCCACATGAAAATAGCCACAACAGAACCTGTTGTTTGTACTTCCACTTTTGACATCAACTCTGGTGCTAGAGCTTTGTGTTTCATGTCACAGCTGATCTTGATGCCTATTGCACCTAAAGCACCTGCATCTGATGGACTTCATCTTCCTGTAGAGCAGTGACTATTCAGTGGTACAGCTATAGGTATGTGGCTCCTTAGTGCCCGTGGAGCTTCACAACACCCACAGGAGTGCAGGGACGTGCCTGAAGATGAGGATGTTCTGCAGTAGAATTGTGGAACTGGCACTTGCCTACGTTTCAACGTTAAGGGCTGGCTTAAGTGATGGTGGTAGCACTTTTACAGAGCTGTACGTGTTTGTCTTAGGAGAACCTTTCTGCTACAAATGAAACAGTAAATTTCAGCTGCAGTTTGAGGGGGGATGAAGGCTGCAGGCTCTTTTCTTTCATCCTACCACACCTTTCAGTCACTAGAGTCCTTAATCACCTTACAGCTGATGTCACCTCTGCTTATGTTCAAAATGGTCACTGAGCTTTCTTGCACTCTGACAAATACTGTTTTCCCTGGGCAAATTTTTTGTACTCTTTAAGCCTCTTTATAAAAAATAGGAGTGATACCTCTACTGCTTATGGCAGTCTCTCTCTACTGTAAAGCTAATCCATGTAATAGCTTCTTGCTTTGGAGTGATGCCAGTAGGGGATTACTCTGTTTTGCTGCCTTTCTAAACTGCTCTTGTGCTGAAATGTGGTCCTGGATTATTCCTGTGTAATCCCTATGATCAGCACAGTAGCAGACACATGCTGAATTGGAAGTAGTGAGAAGAGACAGGGAAACACTTTTTGATAGACCACTTTGTGCTTGGCCTCTGCTCAAGGTTAGGCTACGTGCTGAAGATTGAAATAGTAGTTTTTATAGTCTGGACTAGTAATTCACAGAATATTCTGACTTGGAAGGGACCCACAAGGATCATCAAGTCTGACTCTTATATGAATGGCCCATATGGGGATCAAGCCCACAACTTTGGTGTTATTAGAGCCATGCTCTGACCAGCTAGACTCAGTGGCTATATTAACCTCTATATAACACCCATATTTTCTTAATAGGGATTCAAGACCAGTTATGTGCTATTTACACTGGCCTTGTGAATCACTAGTGTTCCTCATATCTAAGGCTTGCAATTTTTCGGTTTTATACTCCAACTACATAATCTGAGTATCCTAAATTTCTTAGTTTAGAGTACAAGATACACTGTTGTGTACACTCAGCAAACCTCATGGTAACCCCTCAGCATGTGTATGGTAGCAGCTTCATCTCTTTCATGAGCACAGTCCTTAACACAGGCAGTTCTAGCCACAGCAAGACTGTGAGCTCTGCAGCTGACACAGGCTATCTGTGTTGGATTATTTAATTTCTGTGTATTGTTGTCCTCTGCCTTAATGGCAGTGTGATATTTTTCCCCTTTGTGATCCTAGTTATTCACAACAGATATGCTTGTATTGAGGAAGCATATCTTGTGGTGCAAGACCTTGATTCAAGACTGTAGACAGACTTCTTGAATATTATCAGGAGAGTGGTTATAGCTGTCTGCCCCCTTGCATCTTAGCAGTGGTCTGTTCTCAGGGGATTTATATTATGTTCTTACTGTGCTGTACATTAGACTCATGGTTAATGAATATCACCACAGTAGTTGCTAGCAACTACCATCTTTTCCTCTTTGGATTTTCTTTAGCAACAACCTCACAGCTCTTGGATCTCTCAGGTTCCTCAGACACTAATGTTCTAGGTAAGAGGGATGTTATCTGGCACTTGCATGATAGAATTTATTGTGGAGCTTTAATTTATTAGTACTTTACAAATGCTTACGAGAGCCTGAACATGTTATAAAATACAAGTATTATGCTGTCTACCAAGAAGAAAAAAAAATCTTAAGAGCTAACAGCTCCCACATATGTCCTTACAAATGCATCCAGAATTGCAAGTGGCAGGAAAGCATTTGTTTATCACAGAATGTCCTTGGCAGTCACTGCTGTGTGATGGAGTCTCTTGTGTACAATGTTGCTTCTGTTTAGTAGTCACTTCTCATTAAAATCTATTTTTTTTCCCCTCTTTAGATGATATCTTCTCTAGCAGCCAAGTCAAGATACCTACTCCTAAAACCAGATCTTCCCAAGCAGCCTCAGAACCAAAATCTGAAAGCAAGATCCTGAGCACATTTGATGACCCGCTGAATGCCTTTGGAGGCCAGTAGTCAAGGGGATGTGTTGCAGAGAAGCAGCCTTCCTTAGCCCTGTCCAGTACTAATACTCTGGATTCTCTAATTCAGTAGAACTGGAATGAGATGGACATGGATATTTAAATTAGATTACCCATTTAAAATGGTTAGTATTCTCTTGTGCTAGTCTAATTCTGCTAAATTATATATTTTTTAAAAAATACAGTAACCTCCTGCTATCATGTTTCCATGGTGCCGAGATGAATACAGCCTGTGCAATACCTGCAATGAAGTAATCTATTATATAAAGTATAGTTTGTTTTATTGAACAGATCTATAGATAAAATAATTGATAAATAGTAAATGGAGTCTGTTAAACTTGATCTGTCTGCACGTCTTACTTTCCTCTTTACTTCTTGCTTAGAACGTGTGCATCATGACTTGAATGCTACCAGAACCATTACTGTGCCTTGTCTGGGTCAGCTGCCACCTACTGAGCTAGTGGGAGGGTAAGCCTGGGTTCAGTACCAGCTACAGCTTTTCTTACAGATGAAGCAGTTAGGAAACCTCAGAGCAGGACTTGACACCAGCTCTAATGAGATGTTTCATATAGGCAGCTGATGTGGGTTGTAAAAATAGCAACAGTTAATGCTGCTTTGCCGGGGAGAGTGTGTTACAAATGAGCACCGCGTTGTCCATGAAGACAACAGAAACCTAACAGTGTCTTCTGTTCAAGTTGTAGGCCTTTAAATGAGATTTTTCACCTGCATGGAGCTGCCAGAGTTTTGCAAATAAGTGTTTTCACCAAGTCCATCTGTAAAGAGCACGCTTGGTCACTTCCAGGCTGACAAGCCAATGCACATACTTTGTGGAAAGACTCTTCTGTGCCTAAAGGCTTGCTGTCTGCTTTCCCTTCTCCTCCATAACACAGTGTAAGCTGTATACAGGAGGTTGCTGCTCTGGAGTCTCTCTAACCGTGGAATGTATTTGGTCTAACTTTGCTTCCTGTATTTTCTAGATTCCCTTCTGAAACAGATGCCATTAATCATACTGGATACCCAGTGGTAGACGCTTGCTCTCCTGCATGCATTCAAGCAGAGCAAGTGCATACATGCAGGAGGATCAAATGTTTATTTTATTGTACAAGTGACTGCCTGCAATTCTGACTAGATTCACTGCTTTTATGATAGTGACTACTTTATCTTGGACTCTTTAAGACTGTTCTGCTGTGAATTTAAAGCATGTGCTTAGAGGACTTCTTTGAGATCAACTCCCACTTGCACTGCAGTTCCCATTCTGAGACATCTGCTTGTCTCTTGTTTCTCAAGATGAACTTCCTTTATCAGGCACAGTAAATACTACAGCTGAAACATCTAGCACTAATGAGGGTAAAGCAGAAGGAAAGGTTGGAAGGGATAAAGGAGAAACATGATGTATTGATTTGCACCATAGGTGGGCCTGGCAATGATTCATGTTAAGTGGGGGTTAAGCTGAGAGTAGCAGCTTGAAAAAGAGTGTGGGGGCTATTTGCAAATGGGTGTCTGCAGTGAAAGCACTTGAACTTTATTTATAGGCATTACATCTGCTGCATATGCCTCGTATGTGATTTGGACTGCTTCTTTACTCCTTCTGTGCTTAGAAGGGCTTCAAAGATATGATGACGAAGAAAAGGATGGTAAATTCTTTTGTTTCTTTTCTGCATCTTCTTGGGCCTTCACATTAATAACTTCTATTAACATTACAGAGAGGGCTGTTCACAAGCTAAGAACCCTGAGAGCTAAAAGCTCTTGGAGTAGGAAAAAAAAAGCTCCTGCCTTAGTGTTTCGTAAACTTTCATGTGAAAGCTCAGCAGAGAAAAGCTCTTCATAGTGCAAGTTTCTATGATGTAGATCAGAACCTTTGTTCACACCTAGTCTTTCTAAACTGGCAGAGAGAGAGTGTTTGTGCCTTTCCTTGTCTCTCTTCATATTAAAATGAGGTCTAGGCACTTCACTTCTGGGAGGGCTTGGTCTGAGAGGTGATATTTTGAACTGGGTTTTGGCTAGATGGTTTGGTTTTGGCCGGTGTTGGTTTTTTGGTGATTTGGGGGTTTTTTGGATGTTGCTTTTCAGGTTTGGTTTTTTGAGTTTTTCTGCAAATTTGATAAACCACAGTTGCCTATTTCCAGAAGGGCAGAGCTGAAGGCTCAGTATTAAACCCACTACATGCTTCTCAAACGTCATCGTTTCAACTGGGCCTGAAACCTAACAGTGAGTCAGGGTAGGTCTTGCATATTTTAAAACCTAAATGGAAAGTAAAGTGGTTAATGTAATTAGCACCTGCTAATAGGATGAGCTTGTTTTCTCTAGTCTGTGATCACCCGAGGGCCCGCTGCTTCTGGAGCTTGCCCTGGCCCACCTCTGGCTGAACTGGGAGCGCAATCGAGCGCTGGCCTTCAGTGGAGGGTGCCCCAGAGCAGTGCCTGGCCCTGCACGGGGCAATGTTCGTGTCCTGGCTGGGAGCAGCGGGGCGGCTGCCCGGGCTGGGAGTCGGCCCGCCCATGCCGCCCGGGGCCAGTGCTGCGCTCCGACACAGCGGCAATGCCTGCGAGCCGCTCCGGCGGAGG
>NW_005054300.1:10542564-10546861 GCF_000277835.1 Geospiza fortis
CCTGGCCCCTGCTCCGCTGCGGCGATGGACGCCGCTGGCGGGAGCACGGCCGAGCTGCCGCCGCCAACTGCCTTTCCTAAGGCCGGAGCAATCCCTGTTCTTACGCCTTCCTGGAGTCCTGCTCTTGCTCTGACACTGCGGAGGGCTCGGCTCTTGTCAGGAGGCATTGGGCGTCTGGTTGTCACGTCGCTTGTGGAAACAAAAATAACAAAGGTAGTAGGTTGCGTCTGGAATGCTGGCTGGAACTAGAGCCCTAAAACTGCAACGTTGGTAATATAATTTGAGGTTATCTTGCCCTACCTAGGTAATAACTTCATGTTTCTTAACGTCCATTTTACACAAAATGAATTTAAATTCTCTTTAGCAGTTACGTTTAGATGTTGTCAGAACTATATTTGTTTGCTTTATAGGTGAAAAATCCTAAAGATGAACAGCAATGCACTACACGTGTCTTCAAAGCTGCCTTGGCTAGAAGTGGAATGTAGTTTCCTGACAGATCTTCTTACAAGGAAGTTGTAAATCCGTTCTAATGGCCAACAAGAAAGAGCCTCCTTTTTTTAATAAAGATAATATGGGACCATTTCACTACAAACTTCCTTTCTATGAAACTATGGAGCTCTTCATTGAAACGCTTACAGGAACCTGCTTTGAACTGCGAGTTTCCCCCTTTGAAACAGTTATTTCTGTGAAAGCTAAAATTCAAAGACTGGAAGGTACTATTCTCTCTTATTTCAGTGTAAACTTTATCACTTTAGAAGAAGTCCTGTTTTAAAAAGCATAATTGCTAAAATCAGACCAGAAAACTTAAATGTCATGTTTAGCAATATGTATAAAAACTAGGTGCTTAGGTTTAATTGAAGTTGAGTTGTTTTTCTGTTCTTTCTGTTTTTTTAAGTTCATGGCTTAGGCTTCACTGTAGTTGGTATGTTTGCTCTTCTGGTGGGTTGGTTGGGGTTTTTTTTATGTACAGTTATTAAGATTAATTGTAAAAAGTCTGTGGATTCTCTGACCCAGGTTGTTTGTTAACTAGCAAGGTTATAAATTTGAGCAATGCAATATATGTATATTGTAACTGAGCATACTTTAGATTTGCTGCTGTGTTTGTTGCTGATCAGGTTAGTCAGTTTATGGTTTTTTTATGATACTGCAGTCACAAGAGCAACTGCAGTGCAGGCAAATCCCAAAGGCAGCTTTAAGTTACTTATTTAAATTTTGTTTAGGTGAGTGATCTTTTGCTGGTAGACATCTGGCTGAGCAATGCTTTGTCTTAAGTGATGAACTTGACACGTTTTTCAAAGTGAAAATCTCCTTTAAATCATGAGGCCAGTCCTGATGCTTATGCGAGAAGAACAAGTGTAGGTTAGTCCCTCTAACCTCTTTTCCTCTATGGTGAGGATGACCTTGCATGAGAGAGTGTGATTTGAAATATTTATGTATTCATAGTCTAAGTATTGCATCCTCTATCTTCTTTTTCACTTTGGAGGGGTTAAAGAACTGTACAGCTGTAGAAGCTGAGAGTGTCAGAGCTGCTAATTTTAAGAAAAGGGATCCTCTCCTTCCCTAGTCTAGCTGTATGTGTTTCTCATCCTTCTGTCTGTGTGGAACCCATCCACACAGAGATGTAATATAATACTGTTGACTGGAATCCAAGATACTCTCCTCCTCTTATGGAAATCTGCTCTGGTGGATGGAAAAAACCCCAGACAGCTGGCACAAGTGTTAAAACACACAAGCATTGCAACAACAGAGGGGACTGTTTACTGGTAGGATGCACACAGCAGAAGCTCCACTGTGCAGATGACTGGGTCTTACATCCGTGTAGGTAGAACAGTGCAGCTCTGGGGATGGCCTTTTGTTTGCTGTGGGCAAGGCTGTAATTAATCACAAGTCAGAGAATGTGTCAAGATGCTCCTGGAGGCTCGAGGTGAAACAAGAAAAGGAAAGGGGTTTTCCTACCTATAACTGAATATAGGTGTAGGAGACATGGGTAGAATGCTAACAGTGAATTAAAAGGTAGCATAGACAGTGGAGAACAGAAGAAGGCAGGCTATCTGGGCAGTATCAGTGGTGCTTTAAGAGATCACTGGGTCGTGTGAGGAAGAGGGATTTGAATTCCTTGTAGTCCAAAATATGAGACTGTGAATAGCTGTACTCAGTTATACCTACTGCTTACAAAAGTATCCTCATTTCTTAATAGAAGAACAGCTCAGTAATGAAGTTATAATCATGCTTATCTGGAATTTCGTTTGCATGTTGTAGTTCATAGGATGGTAAAGTAATTATGGCTTGGCTGCCTGCTGTATAGAATTAATAATAAGTAAATTTCATTAAACATGGAAGATGAGTTCACTGGTGCTTATCATTGAATAGTCAGCACTCAGTTGAGATACTTTGATACTTCATAGTAAAGTTAAAATATTTGTTCTGATTAATGATTTGGGGGAGGCAGAGTGAAAACAAATTGATCAGTTACATCTGGACGAAACAGATACACAATGACAAATTAATTGTATGTTGCATTTGGGGTTGCTATTGCATGTAAAATAATAATTAACCGTTTTTCAGTGACAAAGTTCCTATTACAGTGCACAAGTTCGAGCAGTAAATCACCCAGATGGAGCAAAAATTCAGAAGTAATTTTGTTGTGATTTAGCATGGGAGGGAGAAAGCTTACATCTGTTCCTGGTTCTGCTGCTGGTTTTCACTTTTTATTATTGTATTGTCTCAGCTTTCATGGGATGTGAATCTCTCTTATTTAAGCTGCACTTCTGGTTGGAGAATGCCTCCTACAGTGCTGGAAGACTGCATGAGGTCCCTAGTTATGCATATTTTCTATGTTTGGATGTGGGGGATGATAGTATATAAGCAAAAAAAAAAGAAGCATTTTGAAAAAATGAGCTGAGACCTGAAAGCTCCAAGAAAAAAATCTAGAATTGTGTCAGAAGTTAACAAATTGTTGAAATATTACCAATATTATTAGCCTCTAATTTTAAGAGGCTAATAATAAAATTAAAACAAGACTAATTGATCTTTTCAACATCTGGAAAATCAATAGCTGTAGACTGTCTTCACCATAATAAAAAAGCATAATATGGATGGCATGTTTGGAATTTTGTGTACTTCAGATACTGTTTGTCATTCTTGATGCCTGCTAGTGATCTGATATGGAAAGGCTTTGTTTAGACAGCTGTACTAGATATTGGTACCTTACTAAGAAAGAGCTCCATGTTTCCAGTTATGTGTTTTCAGTGGTTTTAGTCGGTAAAGAATATACATAAAACTTACGGGTTCTAACACATCTGAAATTTCAGTGCAAGTCTTCTATTCATAAATTGAAGTTATAGCATGTCTGATGTATCTGTGATTATAGCATATCTGATATGATGTGTGATTGTTTTATAGCATATCAGATCCAGGCATTTGTCCTCAAATATGTCCTGTGTGAAGTAAGCAGGAGATTTGTTATAGTGCTGACTTTGGAGCCCCAGGGGTTAATCACTCCTGGTCTCAGATTCACTGACTGAGCCCTTTAAAAGGGTTCTCCTGGGAAGAAATAGCTCCCTTTGTCTCTGCTGGAGGCATAAAAGCTGGAATACACACACAGTGTTGCTAGCAGTGCTACCTACTCCATTGGTTTTATTTGTTAATCAGTGTTGATGGACATGGATAGGATGGTATCTGAATTTCAAGGTGGCATGAAAGACTGAGCTTTAACATGGGTAGTTCTTGAAAAAAATCAACATTTCATTGAAAGAGGAAGTAATGGGGTTTTTAACCTGAGTTCTCTTTGCTTTCTCCATTGCACAAGTCCTTGTAGCTGATGGACTGGCCAGAGTTTAGTATTCATTCAGAAACACCAATTATTACAGTGTTTTATAGACAGAGCATTCAGGTAGCATATTTGTAGTAGTGATTAATTAATCTGTTAAAGAACCATAGATAATACCTGTAAGCATGTTTGTTGGGAAAGATAGGAGTGAGTCTCAAGGGAGGAGGTGGACTTTCGATTTGTTAATGGTAGTGGTGGTATTATTGTTGTTAGCTTGCAGGAATTTGAATTCTTTGGTATGGAGTGTTAGGGCATTCATTTATGTAGTTAGCTTTAAAATAAAAACCAACTTGGTCATGGTTTGTTAGATGAGTACTTGCAACTGAATTTTATGAGTTTTATGATCTATGTACATTGAAACGTTGACCTTGTTAGATGAAAATTTAGATGTTCTCTTTTTCTTGTATTATTGTAAAAGGGAAAAAGAGAACTAGCTTTCAGAGCATATCTTGATTTCAGTGTTCAGTC
>NW_005054300.1:10546872-10557505 GCF_000277835.1 Geospiza fortis
GTATGTGTGTACTCAGTTCATCATGTCAGTTGTTATTTTTCTTTGGTCTTTTTGCTGTCATTATTTTGCTGCCTGTGTACAGCAGCTTCACATCAAATAAAAAGGAACTAGAAGAATGTCAAGCTGACTTTATATGGATGTTGTAATTTCTTTCAATATTCTGTGAATTCAGAGTATGTCATAATGACATTTGTTACAATTTGCATTAGAGAAAATAGGTGGGCTTCTGCCAGGACTGAAGTAAGTGGATTGCACAAGTGTCATGAATTTTTAACGGAACCAATCCTGCTTTTTTCTGTTTGCTACTTTTCCCCTACATCTTCTATTTACTTTATGATTTGCCTGTTTACTGTGCTGATAGAGAAGTTCACGAAGCATTTTTAAGCTTGTGCCTTGTCTGAGCTGGGGAAACATTTTTGTGAGTGCAAGACTGCTCATAGTGGGTGGCTGCCCAGAGCAGCACCTGGAAGCTGTAAAGTAAGGTCACCTTTGTCAGGAAATTTTGTTGGCCTGCATTCACTTACTGGTGATTTGCTGTCTTTAGTCTGTTCTTGGTCAGTCCCTTCGACAAAGAGTAGGTCAGTACTGACTCTGTTTATGCTGCCATAGTTGCTGTCATTCAAGTTAATGCTGAGGGGTTTAACAATTAGGAAAATGGTCTGGCCACTGCAAGTTCTGGGCTTTTGCACCTCTTAATAATGTAGCCAGTTTGTGGTGGAAATAAGACTGTCAGCCCAGCCTTTCTGTAAACAGAGGCTTCATCAATTTCAACATTGAATGAAAGATAAGTGCAGTTTGAATTTTGACAGTGAAATATATGTGGCATTTTTAAACATAGGAACTTTATACCCATAGCATAAGATCAAGGTTTTTACCTGAAATCTACAGGGATTTTAATTTTTTTTTCCTGTGTCAAACTTGACAATATCAGTTTCTGTGGTGAACCTACTTAGCATGCCAAAAAGAAGAGTAAGGGAGGGAAGCTTAAGGCTGTATGTGAGCTGCTGATTCAGAGACAGGATAGGGTAGCTGCTTCTCTCCTCTCCTTCCCCTGTTTTAGTGGGTCACATTGTCAGTGCACCTGCAGCCATTTCAGTAGGTAATCTGCAGACTCTTCTGTCTCCTGTAGCATCAGGTGGCCAGCTCATTTCCATTTGAGCATTGAGATGTAGCTTATTGCCTTGTTTACCTCTCAGTACTGATTTGGGACAGGCCAGTGACACCATCATGTGCTGCTTAGGGAGAGGGTATAGTGGAAGGATATCTCACAGTTCTCATTATTGTTGGCAGTTGTATATGATGATCTCATGTGCGAATGTCTCCACAAGGAATCCTTACTGTGATCCAGAAAAGGGTGATGAATATTTTGCTGCCTCTGAAGCTATAGAGCACATACTATTTCCTCAGTGTATAAATACAGAATTCTAAGAAAGCAGTATAAAAAGGAATAAGTAATAAAGATGTGTCTGTTTCCAATTACAGCAGAGTATCCTCTTTTCATCTGTTCATTTCATCAAAAATACATTGTCATTGTTGAATGAGCAAAACCATGTTTCACTCCAGTACTGCCAGCTGCAAGCCAGCCTTTTTAACAAATGCTCTCTCAGTTTATCAAAGTAATTGGAAATTGCTCCTTGGAGACTGCTGAAACCATAACAAATGCAGACAGTAATCAGATTGTTTGTAATCAGAAGAGTGCAAAACAACACAAAAAACTTTAATGGAGACTCACTGGCTATTGCCAGCTTGTTCTTTTGCTTACACTGCAGACTTGAAACATAACCAATAACCAGCTACTATATAGCCAGCAGTGTAGTAGCAATTGTGTTAGTCTACTGTATGAGCATACTCTTCTTACAAATGTCTGTGGACTTCAGAGGATATAAGATTCCTGTTAAATGCAGTCAGGGGGAGTAAAGTTGTGTTGGTTGGTCAGAACAGGGAGGATCTGGGTATCAGCTGTGGTGAGAAGAGGAAATTGTCATCTTCTGTAAAGCCTAAAGAAAAACAATGACAGTTCCTCAAAGTGCACTCCCCCTTCTGCACAGGGATGTTTCCTACTTGCCTGTTAATTGTGCTTGGACTTTGGTCCCATCTTCTTCCTTGCCATCGATGGGTATTGGGAGCTTTGTGCCCTTTCTCTGCCTAGCAAGGGACTACTCTTCTGATCCCTGCCACAGCTTGCTGAGCATTCTCACAAGCCTTCAAAAGCTTAAATGTTTTTGGGAACTATCTGAAAGACTGATCTTTGTGTTCCCCTCCTGCCAGATGTATTTAAGGGAAGTCTTACTGTGTAGCACTGCCACTTGCATTTCCTTTTAGTATCTGAACATGTAATGAATAAAAATATTGGATAAGATTATTTTAATGTAGCCTTTAGGAAAATACATTTATAGATTTTGTTTCTTAGTATGAGAAATAGTGTTTAGGACTTCTTGAAAAAGTAGTTCTTGGTCTTTATAGATATGGATTTTAATTAATATTTGTCATGAATGTACAGTGAGATCTTAATTACCTGAGTTTCACTAGACAAATTGAACAACTTCCTTGTCATGCTGGAGGGAAGGTTGTTTTTTTTCTTGGTGGTCTGAGATGTCCCATCCTTTTGTAGCTGTGTTCATTTTTATTCTATCCAAAATTCGGAACATGGTAGCATTCCAGTAAAAATGTGTGAAGACCTCAAGTTGTACCAGCTTTTGCTTATTACCTTTAATGTGTATTACATCTGTATCTAACTGAATTGACTATGCAGGCAAAAATTGTGTAGAATTTAGATTCTATTTGTATAGAACACAGATTTTTAATAAGAACAAATATTCAGTATGCTTACTTTCTTTTAACAAAAACAGCCAAATCAACCCAGAACTTGAGTTGAAAGTGAGTATTACTGGATATTGGTAATAACATTCTGATGGCTCGAAAAAACACCCAGAACAAAAGAAAAGTGTTTGTAGGATGGAATTTAATTAACTGCTGTGGTACTAAACTGTACATGCCAACTTTGAGGTCCCAAACCAAGCAGGGATAAGAACAGATTTGCACTTCTCACCACTGTAATAGAGCTGGCACCAGTCACCTTAATGTGATTATGTCTGTACTGTGAGTAATACAGAATACCAGTCTGTGATTAAATTATTCAGCAGTTTTGTAGGTAGAGTTTTGTCCTGTTTTTCCCATCAGTAGACATAAAGTTCTGAAGTTCAGATAGCAGGAAAAACCTCCCTTATCTGATGACTGGAAAAAGCAGGTATTCAGTAAACCTGAAGCAGTTGAACACTTCTGCACACTGTGCTGAGCCAAAAGGTTGAACTTTGTGTGTGAGCTAAAGCCTTCTGAAAATCTTTGGTTTTAATAACTATATGGAGGTTGGATGTCATGGCTGAACACTGCTCAAGTGCCTGTCCTTGTCCTGCTTCTTCTCTTCTTTCTCCTGTGATCCAGTTTCAGTCAATCAGCCCCACACTCTTCAAAAATCA
The DNA here is from genome assembly GCF_000277835.1 of Geospiza fortis. Classification (NCBI taxonomy): domain Eukaryota; kingdom Metazoa; phylum Chordata; class Aves; order Passeriformes; family Thraupidae; genus Geospiza; species Geospiza fortis. Next base: position 10,550,349 of record NW_005054300.1, read on the forward strand.
AATCTCCCCAGAAGTCTTCTTGCCCAGCCTTAAGTTACTTGTTTGTTTCTTTTGTTTAGGTATTCCTGTCTCTCAACAGCACTTAATTTGGAATAATATGGAACTGAAGGATGACTATTGTTTGGATGATTATAAGTAAGTATAGAATAAAATTTGTTTCTAATTAACGTTTCTAAATAATTGTTAGCATGAACAACAGAAAATGCTATAAAAATGTATTTGTTGTTAATTATAGCATTTCAGAAGGCTGCACTCTGAAGTTGGTTCTGGCCATGCGAGGTGGACCTGTTAACACCAGAAGAGGTAGGTGTTAAGGAACTTAAAGATAGTGGTTTTCATGCAATGTCTTATAACTGTAAAGAGCTTAGGTAAGCATTCTCTTAGGTAAGCATTTTGGACATTGAGACTTCAGTTCCAAATTAATTGGAAAAATACTTAACAAAAATGGGGGGATTTTTTTTCCCATCTTCTCTTAGCATATCAAGTGCACTTTGTTTACTCTTAAATTAAGTATATGTGTATGTACAGAATCGTCAAGTCATAAAATCAGCAATTCTTCACTTCAAGAAAAAATTATCCTAGAATGTCATTATATTTTTTAAAATATGGTCATAAGAATCAGGCTTTGCTACAGTCAGATGATAAACTTGGTTATTACATGGATCATCTGTATAGGAGTGAAAATTAAGAAATTTCCTTGATAATTTTCTTGGGAAAAATTGGGAAAAAACTCAGCCTATCTTCTAGGTTGGGAATTCCTGTTATAAACTGAGCTGAGCTCTCAGAGGTGATCAAAAGAACAGTGATAATACTTCGGGTTTATTTTGTTTTTTTAATCTTTTTAGTTCCTGTGAAAGATCCTATCAGGGAAATGGCTGAATACATGGATCCTGCTAGAGACAAGGTCTGGGAGAAAGGGCCGTCCAACAAACAAGTTACCTTCCTCGTGTATCGCGAAGGAGATCGCTTGAATTTCTTCCGTGTGGTTGACCGGGGCGATGGCACTTTAACACCACTGTCTGAATCTTTGAGGTAAAGTTCATTTTAGTCTTTGTATTATTCTTCAAGAGTGGATTGCTGTGTAATTTTCAGCTGTATTTGTTGGTTTTATCAGAAGAGTATCTGGCATATGGAAAGAATTATTCCCTAAGCACTATTAAATTGTTGTAACTGTCTGAGAGCACAGTAGTGCTTTGTGGTCAGTGGTTGTGCTGATGGTTCTTATCACTGTGTGCATTCATATAGTGAGATAAAACTGACTTCATACTTCAGGCAATTTTCAACATTCCAGCCCTTTCTGAAAAGGCACATGTTGCAGGAGAGTCAAATCAATATTTTATTAGATATTAAAAACTTCCATTAAGCACTTTCTCTAACATCTTAATGCATTTGTTTAGTTTTGTAAACACTTCCCTGTTCACATAATAATTTTTTTTCCTATGAGTGTGACTTGACTAAATGATTAGTCAGGAAAATAGTAATTACCAATACAGCCAGATTTTGGATGTAATTAGGCCTCAGGTTAGCTACTCTTGAGGTACCAATCTTGTGTCAGTTGCTGTCAGAATCCAGTGATCTTGTCATCACAAGGACACGTGTATCACTTTACCTGCTACATTGTAATTGTAGTAAACAATTTGACAGTTTTTCCTAAAACTATCAAAATGGATACCTATTAAAAATTATTGCATTCTATTTGTATACTGTAGCTTTTAGGTAGGTACTTTTATCTGCTCAAGAACTTAACATTTGTACAGCTGTGAGGAATGGAGTCCCTTTTCTGAGAACTAGCTGTGTTTTCTGCAAGGCTAAGGCTCAAGCTTCTTTAAGTGGCTATTCTTGTTTCTGTGTGCAAAAGGAAAGCAAGAGCTTTGTGCTGGGTTTTTATTGTTTGTCTTCTGAGTGATACTACTCTTAAAAATTTTTATAAGACATCCATACTTAAAAACCACAGACGGAAAAAAATATCAAAGCTGAATTCCCACATTCAGTCAAATACATTGGGTTTAAGAAATGTGCTGGTGCTGGTCAAGTGAACCAGTTGGGTTGGAAGCCACCTGAGTTGAAAACATTCAGCTTGAGTTGTTTCTGTTTTTCTGTGCTTTCTATAGGAGTTCACTTATTAGGTTTTCTAGTAAGGCAGATAGTAATTTGGAGGGGAAGAAAATCCTATTTCTTGAGTTTGTTACCATGGCTGGGTGAGACTGTGGGAAATGGAAAAAGTAGCAAAGGGAAGAGAGAATGGAAGCAAATCAGACCTTTTTGTTTGATCTTTACAAGTAAGAGTAAAGGGTCACTTTGAATACTACTGAAAACTACTGGTTTTCTATGCTGACAGGTGTGTTCATATGTGTGGGTATATTGGTGACTAAGCATTTTGAAGCACGTGGTTATCATTCTTTTTCACCTTGCTGATACCTGGAGCAGAATTCAACTGGAATTTATAAATGAGACATTGGTTTTGGTCTTGGTTTTTATAGTTCTCCAGATAATTTTATTTTATATGTGCTTGATTTACTGGGTAAAACTTGACAAAAGTATAAATGCATACAGCAATCATTGTCTCTGGGTTGGAAGAGCATTGAAGCTGTGGTGGAGGGCTGGCAGACACTGGTGCCAAAAGGATTTCAGCAAGCTAATAATTTATGAGACATATATTTTACAAGGAAGAGCTCAGGAATATTGACACCTATGGACAAAGTAAATATAAAATTTACGCATTGTAAAATGGGCTGAAAATATCATTAATATCAAAACTCCCTGTCCAACTTCTATAATCTTACAATCACATTAAAGCAAACAAAAATCCTTTTGTCACTCTTTTTTTTTTTGGTGTGTGTTTTTGGCCCCAGTTTGTCAGAAAATGGAACAAAAAGATAACAATTATTTTTGCATTAAAAAAAATCAAAAACCAACCAAACATGAGAATACCACTTTGCTTTCTGTCCTTTCGTAGCAGGAAGGGACATCCAGCAAATTCTTTGGAATTGATGATGTAAACCTTTGTAAAGATAAAATTTAAAATTTTGAAATTATTTTTTAGTGTTGGGTTTTTACCAGGAGAAATATGTATATGTAATATATATGCTGACTGTTACCACATAGAATTGCTCAGGTTTTGGTAAGAAATGTCTGGTCTATTTTGCTGACTCTTGGTTTGAATTTGCTTCTTTCATGCTCTTCACACCATCTCCCAGTCTCTCACTGTCTCTCCATTCCAAAATGCCTTTGGAACTTTGTTACATTTTAGGAACTGGATTTGGAGAGTCAGTGCAAAAAATGCTGGCTCTAAAGGCAACAGAATATTTCTAAGAATCAGGTAAGATGCAGCTCTAATTAGTGATATTTTCTTTTTGGTACTGACTTCCACTTGACTTTTAGCTCTTCCTTGATCTCTTTTGGAGAGTAGAAACTTAAGCTAAATCTACTAAGACATTTGTGTGAATACAGAGGAATTAGGGGAATTGCCTGATTGTGATGATTTCTAGATGCTGACAATGTAATGGAAGAACTAAAACACTCTTTAAAATGTACTACCTACAGTGTTGAAAATGCATCAGTTTGTAATGAATTGGACAGTCCTAATGGTTCTTTCATTTCACTGTCAAATGTTGAATGTGTTACTGATCAATCCTTCATTGCTTCATAGGAAAAACAAGTTAGATGCTGATTTTTAAAACTTTGAGGTTTAACATTCTGTTAGAATGCAGAATGGAAGAAGGAAATGTCATGCTATAAACTTCCAGTGATTAATGAGTTAAAATATTTTGTCTTGGGACTAGCAATTCTAATCTATTTATTTTTTTTCCAAATGTGAGACTCTTTGGAATCTTTGGAAACCTAAACTGATCTTTTTTTTCTTTTTTTTTCTTTTTTCTTTTTTTTTTTTTTTTTTTGAAAAGGAGAAATAGAATATCACATCCACATGGGTGACCCCTCCATTTCCATTTATGGTGAGAACACCCCTCAGGATGGATAGAAATTTGGACTTTTCCTTCCATGCCAGTGTCTGGTTAATTGGAAAACTGATCAGCTTGTTGTCTGAGTCACACACTTAACAGCTTTGGCCATATCTTCAGGAGACATTTGTGGAACTGGATATCCCCTCTGTGGGGAAAATATATAGTGAGTGTGAACCAACTGTATATGCTATAACAACTTCCCAGAAGCGTGGCTGTGTACAGATTTCAGCGACATCACTTTGCCCTAATAAGGGATGCTTATGTGGATAAATGGATTTGAAATATCTTTGCATACAGTTTTACATAATGTTTTGTCAACAGATCAACTACGGATATGACTTCCTAGTTGTGAGAATACTCTGCATTGAAAATGTAATTAAATTACTTCATTAGAGGGTGAATACAAACTTTCTTTTATTTTCAGTGGTGGTTCAGTTTATAATTTATATGCTGATGATGAAGATGAGACAGAGGCATCACCTTCTGGCCAACAGATTATTGAGAATTCAATTACTATGAACAAAATGAAACTGCTCAAGGCAAAGATGGAGAACATGAATCTGAGTAAAAAGGTGAAATTGTGATTTCGATTTTTCTGTCATAAAATGACATGGGCTTTCCTTATGCTGCCTTTTCTAAAAAGTAGATCAGATACTCTGCCATATTGAGAAGTCAAGTTATCATGGGTAGATGATTTCTCATCTATTGTTTATGTAAATACTATTGTGTAAACATTCTGCTGAGGGGCATTGGCATTCCTTGGACCTACCTGCCTTCATTCAATGAATTGATTACTAGTCCTGGATTTATTTGCAAGGGTAGATTTTTTTTGGTAGGTGGGTGAGGTTTGTGGGTTTTTTTCTTCCAATACTTTAAGTAGCGTTGTTTTGCAGTACTGCTCTGCTAAAAGTCAATGTTTCTCTTAAAATAAAATTTCATTAGATATACTGTAACTGAAAAGCCTATAAAGTGAAATATGGGAATGATATTATCTTGAAAATAAAACTGGTGCTCACATGTGGCTAGGTTACCTAGACATAAAATTAAGAGATTATACTTCCTTACATTTTTTGTTGTGTTTGAGACCTGAAGCTCCTCTGGATAACTTTGATGGCATTCTGACTTCCTTTTTCTGTTTCTCTGATATATCACCTATTTATTGAAAGTATTTCCTGATTATAATCTTTGATTTTATTACTCAGATGTTGGGGTGAAGTCTTGATGGCTAGTAACATTATGATGGAGTAGAAAGAATGATCTGGCCTTACGCTGTCTGAATTCCTCAGAATATATTTTCAGCCAGGTCTTTTGAGTGCAACTGGAGGTGAAATACTAATTGTTGTATCTGTGTTTTTTGATTTTGCTTGGGCTTTTTTTTTTAATAGCCTAAGAAAACTGTCAAGGTGAAGCCTCGGCCTCCCATGACTCCTCGACCGTCGAGTGGCTCGGTGGCTGCTGCCCGTCACCGCTTCCTCAGAGTGCTGCCCCACATCGGACAGTCGTGCCTACCTCCTCCTGGGCATTTGCATCAGTCAGAGTCTCCCCAAAACGCACTTTCAGCACTGGCTACTTTGGCCACTGCTAGTAGAACAATGCCAGCCACTGCTAATCACTTCCTTAAGGAAGATGATGCTTGGCAGAGCAGCTCTTGGTCTCAGCCAGTCAATAGCATCAGGTTACCACCGAAAATATCTCGTGTTGAACTAGAAAATGCAAAGCTACCTACAAACAGTATTCTGACTCCTCTTTCATCCCTGCCTGCAAATTCAGAAAAAGCACCTGAAAATGCGACCTCAGCGAGTGAGGAGGATGCTGTTTTGTTTCCAAACCTAACAAACGTGGAGCTATATGGAAAAGAAGAACATCTACCTGAACCAGATGGTTATGCTTTTTTAACAGAAGGAAGCACTGCTGAACAGTGTAGTGAGATATATGACATAGGAAAGGTGAACCCAGAGCTTGAACTGCCTGATGGAGACAAAGATTCTAAGGTTGTAGAGCAACACAGAAAACCTGTTGGCAAAGTGCTGAGCACTGCAGCAATGGAGACTGGTCTTCTCAGTACTCGTGAATTAAGTCCTCAGAAGAATCTGCTTTTGTCTCCCCTGCGCTATTCAGCGCAAGTGGCACATCACAGTGCCCTGAAACCACAAGCACAGCCCAGGTGCTTTGAGGCTGGTAACTTGAGATCTGCAGCCTCCCCAAATGTGCTTCGATCATTGGAAGTACGTAGTATAGCAGACTCCTCTTTTCCTAGGACCACTAGATTTTGTAGTGTGAAAGTAGAGTCACTTGGCAAAAGACCTGATGTGATTTCTAAAGCAGAGACTAGGGACATCACAGATGTGGCTAGCAAGGCATCCAAAGAACCTGTGAGTTCTGTAAGTAACTTAGGATTTCTGGCTTCGCTGGCCCGAAGCACAAACAGGGAAAGTTTACAGAGTTCCTGTGGGACTGACAGCTTTCGGACTTCTGGTATTGCACTACCTACAAGCCTGCAGCATTTTCAGGAAGAAAGCTTTAGGAAAACTGCTCCTCCAAATGAAGCTGCTGAATATATTCTAGTGAGTATGCACATGTCCAAAGAAATCAAAGTTTTCCTGTTTTTGTGATACTGATGTTACAAAACTACTGTGTGTGTATTTGTGTCTTGTCAGGAGAGTCAGATGGACTGTGGGAGGTGTATTTAAATCCCTGAGTGTCTTAAACTGTTTTCTGAATGGCTTATGGTATCTAAACAGCCTGTTTGTCTAAACAGGTCCTAGAAGTAATTTTTCATTAAGATTAAAGTGGTTATTCAGTTCACAACTGAAATTATGAGTTACTGTAGTGATAGATTTATGAGTGTGTGTGTGTGTGTGTTAGAAGCATCCTCTGGCTTCTACTGCTCACTAATTGTCATTTATTCCAAAGTGTGCCCAGTGACTGGCACATATGTGCCAAGCTTCTGCTCTCTAATGTACTTTGTTGTTTTGGTGTATTTTGAAGTGTGGGGACATTTATTAAATAGCCATTGAGGGTAAGGCTTTATGTTTCAGAGTTGTAACTATGTGTGCAGAAGTTGTCTTGGACTCTTCGTGAGTAGATTGATAAAACATTGATATCAAATAAGCTGATAGCAGACTACCTACTTTTCCATTTAATTTCCATCTGCTAGTAATTTCCTTGTGGACATTTTTTTTTTTAGTCTGCACT
>NW_005054300.1:10557568-10566166 GCF_000277835.1 Geospiza fortis
TGACTATTTAATCTTCCCTGATCCATCACACATATAGAGGACAAAAATAATTTATCTTTGTAAGGCATTTGGCTTCTGGAGTTCTTGCTGTATTATGCTTCTATAGTTTGGTTTGTCTCTTCATATTTTAAGCAATTCTTAAACAAGGAGATGGGATCCAGATCTTAGATGGACCATAAATGAAATTCTTCGTTTTTAATACTTAGTGAATCCTGCACATCATCTGTAGATCTAAATGGGAGCTTCTGTGCTAAAGTTTCCAAATTATCAGTTCTCTGAATACTTCTGAGTCTATTAAAATCAGAGCCAAATTTATCAGTAGCATTGTCTTCAGTACAAAAAAAGTGGGGAGGAAGCAATAAGGGCATGGATGCTGCAGAACACTGATACAGTGCAGAAATTTTACTCGTTTTTGTGCTTGTCATTCTTTCCACCCTAGCCTTGGTAACTGTGGAGTGCTTAATGTTTGACATCTACTGAAAAAGGATGTGTTATGCATAGATATTAACTGCTTATGTGATTAATTCTACTGGGAGAAAAGGAATTGTCTAAATTAATGCTTTTAAAGCTCTTAAGACAATGAGCTAAGAATTTTCAGCACATTTAATTTTTCTTCTATGTATCCTTGACTTGCAGTTAGCAATTTTTCTTTTCTTTCTGTATGACCTTAGGAAGAGGTAGGTGTGTATTGCAGACCCAGGTGTAGAAAATGAGCTAGACAGTAGATGTTCAAATAGCTACAACAGAAAAAATTATGTAATTGTAATGTTGGAGCAAAAGCTGCTAAAAGAGTGGGTTGTGCTGTTTTTTCACAGCTGTGGGTGCAGCTTGGACTTGGCAGTCCATTAGTAAACAGGTCTGTCCTTTGCTGCTCCAGAGGTGCTACCCTGAGAGCCTTGTCTGCATATGGGGAAGCCGGCTAATACCTGAGTCACTTTGCATAGGACTGTGAAGAAGACATTCCTCCGGTGAATCTTGTGTTGAACAAAAGTGTATTTTCCAAAAGATGCCAGATATGAGTTAGTGTGGTCATATTATGCAGGCTCTTGAGAGAGATGTGGTAATGATCTGTTATAACTGACCGAAGGACGGATCACTTTTCACTGTAGTTGCTGTAGGGATGTAAACGTGAAGACAGGTGTCCAAGTAGGTCCACAGGGCCAGCTGTCCTCAAGCTCTGTCTCTTTCGCAAACTGGGCTAGCCAGTGCTTCTGAAATTGTGTGCTTTTAGATGAAGAAATTGTTAGCATGGACAAATGTTGCCTGGAAATTTCATTGCTAAATAGGAATGGGGTGGGAGTGGTTGGTAGTGATGGCTGTCATGTGTAGTGACTGCCTGGTGCTACTATTGAGTGTAGTCTGCTGCATTTCAACTTAGAAATGACTGTTGGGATTAAAGGTGTGCTGGATAAAAAATACTTGAGAATTCATGAGAACTTTTTGGGAACATCCTGCCAATATAGCAGTGGAAACACTGAAAGAATTTTTGAGAGGCTGCATCACTCACTTTACTGATCCAGATGTGGGAAATATTCTTAAGCAAGTTGTGGAGAATGAACTTAATTCCACAGAAAGAAGGGAGGAGAATAAGAAAGGAGAAGCCTTTTCTTTACATGATCTCCAGTTAATAAAACAACAGCCAAGAATTACATGGCAAAAAGTAAAAATAAAGTAAATTTTTAAGTGTAGAAATTTTACAAACATCTGCAAAGTGCCTAATGTAACCATATGGCTAAGTAGAGGCCTGTAGTCTAATACTGTACTGTACTTGCAATTATGGAGTACCAGCAAGATTTTAAAATGTTGCAGTACTTATTTGGCAAACTAGTATACTGAATATATTGGATGCTAGGTACTGGAGTGCCCAGTTGATTCTTTGTAAAGCCATTGTGCACAGTGCTTTCCTAGTGACACTTTGTTCATTTTACACCTGGGAAGACCATTAAGAGATGTGTTTCTTGATTTGTTCTGTAACTGCTTGTTTATGTGAACTTTTAAGGGTTGTTCAGAATAACAATTGTGATGCCTCTTTCAGGGGTGTTCATAGGCTTGAAGTGTGTTTCCTGTTTTGGCTTTCAGGGTTTATTTTTCTCCTCTCCTTTTAGACTTTGGAGTTCCCACCTGAAGTATCCTAAGAAATGCAAAATAAATCTTCATTTCAAAAGAGAACATTTAACTTGTTTGTGAATAAGTTAAAATGTCTTTGCTGTCTTTCTACTTCTGAAAGCAGGTGAAGCAACCCATCTTCCACCTGTGAATGGCTTAATTCAAGCAAAAAAGAAAATTTCAAAGCACTGCTTTCTTTGTGGCAAGAAAACTGGATTGGCAACCAGCTATGAGTGCAGGTAGGCTGAGTATCTAACCAGCTGTTATTTAAAATTGATAGCTGAGTTAACCAAAAAGTTTTCTTTCCTGTATTGTATTCCTTAAGCATAGCAAATCGAAAGGTGACCTTCAAAAAAGTTGCAATTCTCAGTTCAGCAAAACTGCAGCAATTAGAACTCAGGAATGTTGCCCCTCTTCTGCTCTTGAGGTGTATGTTCTTCCAGGAAGCTCAAGAAATAGAAGGTAATAGAATGGAAGATAGCAGGAAATGAACAAGATAACAAAAAACAATGACACTTTTTACTGGTAGGAGAAAAACTTATTACAGATACACATTCTGCAAAGTTTCTCATCAATAATGATACCTTTAACAACTTGAGGAAAAAGCAGGTTTGGTATAGTTTCTCAGAAATGTCCCTCTGATTTCTCCCTATTGCAGCACATCTTCACAGTTTGTGAATTTATACAAATTTGTATTCAACAAATTTTTGATGTGTGCTCTGCTTTTTGCAAGACTTCAGTTACCTTTGAGCATTTAGAGCATCTCAAGCACAGAACACCGGAGTGCTGGTCCCCCAAATCCTTACTTCTAGACAACACTGTGAGACCTGGTGCTTGGTTGTAGTCTTGGGAAACTGTAAAAAAAAAAAGAACAAAAAATCCCCAGACAAAGAAAACTAACCTCCAAACTGACAAAAAAACTCAACAACAACAACAAAAACCACAGGAAGACGGGACAGCTCTCTCTGTTAATCTTAGTTTTCAAAGTATTTTTCCCCACAAGGTATTTTTTTCTTAGTATTCTTTCCTATGAGCTAGTCAGTGTCGGGAGCTGCTGCCCTGTGTGGGCTGCAGGTGTGTGTTGGAGTTGATCTTGGTTCATGCCAACAACAGCAAAATGAAAAAGAACTTCTGCCACTGGGGAATCATATAGAGAATTTCAGGGTGAGGAATTGTCTCCTTACTGACTCTTCAGTCTCTGATTTTGAAACAGTTTTGGACACTGCTCACTTTCCTGATGAGCAAATAGCTGCAACCTCTTCTAAAAGTAACTAAGCAGCTTGCTTAAGGTTAAAAATGAAGGGGGTAATGGCTCATCTCCAAGAATAGCGTTTATTTTGGTTTCAAAAGTAGCAACCATAGGACCTTTTACTAGAAAGCAGGGTAAACCAAATAAAGAATATGAGAATACGAGTCATAAGAGAAAAGTTGTGACTATGGGATCAAGAACCAAAGAAAAGCAAATTTATTTCCAGGCACACAAAGCCTCAGGAACAGCTGCAGAGTTAATTATGAACCTAGATAGATAAATAAATAGGGGATTATAGTATACAACATCCAAAGTATGCTTTTCTCCTGGTGAGACTCTTAGCTGCAGAACTGTCAAGTTTGAAGCAAAAATCCTGATCTTAACTCATCAAAATTGCAACTGATTCTAGGTAGATAAACCCTATTAAAGTCCTTCAGGAAATTATGTTCCCTGTAGTTTGTCTGATGTCTTAACAGCTGACTAAATCTGTATTTATTAATCTTAAATGGCTAATTTGAGTTTATGCCAGACAGAATTGAGCTGAAAACATCTGTTTTGATTGCCTGAGTGAAGTAGTGGTTTTGAATTGAAATGCGTTATATGGATTTCACCTGAGGGAATTACTGTCCATGGTTTTGTCCTCTGAATTCTACCAACTATTATTGTGTGAGGTCCTTAAAAAAGAAAGAAAGTAAAGGAAAGCTCATAATTCTTAATTTATAAGCGTATTTGACTCCTTACTAGCTGGTTCCTGGAGCACTGATCTTGCTTAGCTTCCCACCTGAAGAGACTGTTGGGTCAAAACTAAAACATTGTGTGAAAAATGCTATTCTGTTTACCCCACCAGTTAATGTTACCAGTCAAGGAGTAACAATTCAAACAGCTCTGTCATCTAAGACATGATTAAGCAAAATGGCTCCCAGCATGTCAGAGCATTAAAAGCTTCTAAAAGCTTGTAACTTGTAATATTCTTGATTCTTCAGATGTGGAAACAACTTCTGTGCAACACACCGCTATGCAGAGACTCACACTTGCACCTATGACTACAAGAGTGCAGGACGGAGGTATTTACAGGAGACCAACCCCATCATTAGTGCACCAAAGCTTCCCAAAATTTGACATGGTTGTGCTGCATGTGGCCACTGCTGTTGAAGAATTGTACTGAATTGAGAGAAGCACTTGCTTAAACTGCATCATTTCGCCATGCTCCGTATTTAAAGATTTGCCAAGTAACAAAAGCACATGAGGATGCATCGAAGAATAATGTGAACACTACTGCAGTTAAAACTTTTCTTCTTGAGTGAATGAAAGGTTAAAAATTAGTTTCTGAAAACTTACACTATGATTTAACTGTTACTGCACGTGTTGTGTTTTATATTTGGAAAAGCTATTTCACTAGACAAGTCTTTAAAGATGCACTTTACTAACTTTACTGTATAACCAGAGTTGAGGAGGTGTTGTAATGAGGGTGTCACGTAATGTCTTCTGTACTCTTGTTTTTGTCCATTGTGTGGTATCTTCTAAGTTATTTCACTAGAAAGATCCTCCTCCCTCCCCTTTCTTCAAACAGCCTGTTTTGAGATTTTAAGGGGATAGTGTGTTCCACCCCTCTGTTTCATTCTGATTGATATTCGTACATTGTGTGTCCATTCTGAAAATTACATATCATTTAAATCACATTTTCTTAAAATAATGCTGTTTATATGACAAGTTTGTTTTTAAATAGAAGGTTCCCTGTTTGTTGCCATTAAATATAAGAAACAACTTATTTTAACTTTTTTTGTAATCCTAGATTTTTTTAAGACTTCACAACTTGCTTTGTTAAGATGTTGAATGCTGTTACTGGAAGAAATCCTAATAAATATTAAATTTTATTCTTGTTTATGCTGTCATAAATGCACAAAATAATTTCCCTCTTACAGTGTGTTCCTAAATTAAAAGCTGGGTGTATTTATTTTTTTCTTTTTTAGTGTGACCAAGACTGTGTGCTTTAAATAAACCTCCTGAAGTCTTACAGGTGTACCAGCAAAGGCAAAAGGGATGCACAACAAATGGCCTGTACTAACCTTTCTCCCCTCCAGCTAATAGAGTATAACAGCAGTTCAGTAAATGCATTTACTTTTCACTTCTAATGATTATGTAGCCTCTACAGAAACTGCTTTTGGAGGAATATACCTACTGAAATACTTTCTTCTTTCATTCCCTTAATGCTTGTGAAATATTTTTATAAGCATAAGTTGCATTAAGTGTTCCAGTATAAAGAGATTAATAAAAATCCTACGACAAACCACCAAAACAAAAGAAATACCCCCCATTGTATCTAGGTAATCAAATGTCATGGTCCCTGTCTTGTCAAAGTCCTCAGCTACTTAGTTGGTATTGAAATGATCTGTGCTGCATTCCAGTCAAAGTGTAGCAGCTTTAAGAGAGTGACAGTCAAAAGGTGGACAAAAAAGAAGAAAGATGACCACTGAAAGAGGGAGCAGTAACTTGAAAGATCTGATCTTTGGAGGAAATCCATTTTGTGTAGCCCACTTCATACTTCTTAAACCTGAAGCTTTCAGAGTGATGAGCTTGGAAAAAAATGTTCACAATCATCCTTCTGGGTATTGATAAGATAAAAATATCATTCTGTGTGTGTGACTTCTGTGCTTATTATTACTGGAGGAAGCTCCCCTGATACGACCATGGTGTTGTTACTGAGCCATGCTATGTACCATGAACTGCCTGCAGTTTTTTTCGTCTCCAGCAAGGGACAGTGTTTGATGCCAAAGGAAGAGAATAAGGAATGTGACAAATGCCTAAGTGTTTTCACAACAATGACAGCTCAGCAACATTCTCAAGACAGAGGTATTGCACTTCTTGTAGGTACAGTAGAGATTTGGTAAGAAGTGGAATTATACTTTGATCTGTGGTCACTTAATCTGATTTTGCATAAGTACAATTGTCAGGAAATTGTTTTGCAGTATATTGGAATAGCCATTCTCAAATTTTAGTACAACTACACAACAGATGCATGGAAGTCTCTGAGTCACATCTCAATTTTGACTCTCCCTTTCTGCATATGTATAATGAAGTGCACAACAGTGCTTTTTTAGAATATGCAATGCACTAATAGTCTAATTTCCCTGTGTATAGCTTCTCATAATTTTTATTATATCTCATTTTAATTATACTTAATACAAATACTTCTTGTTCAGAACTCTACTGGTTTTGTTCCCATGAAGTGTTACAGGCAATAATTTCCAACCAGTAGTATAGCCACAAGAGAACTTTAATTTGAAATTAACTGTTTCAGTCATTAATTCAGATTATTGGCTTTTGCCAAGTCCTGTGTTAGTTTCTGCTATGGATTAATTACTGTTTACTGTGTAAACTTACCTAAATGATTTGGGGTTTGAGTATTGGTGTACAATGCTGCTGTGCATCTGCTGAACACAAATGTTTAGCTTTTCTGTGTTCATGTAATTAGATTATTGTATTATAAAGAGTTTACGTACTGGAAGTTGAACAGTTACTTTGGTGTGTGCTCTTCTATACCTTCCTGCCAATTTTTTTTGCTTGTTTCTTTTATGTGTGAGGCAAAACTTGGCTGGTCTCTTGTTGAATGATCTCCAGGATTCTTGTGTCAAATGGATAGGCACCACAGAGGTGTCAGAAATGGTTTTGGTAGTATTAAATACTTCCTTTCTCCGGAATCTCTAGAAGCCCATGGTGATAAAAACCTGTCTGCTTACAGTTTCTATCTATTCAGTTTGCAGTCCCCTGGGATGTAATTGCAGTGATGCCTTCTGCTCACAGTCTTCAGTTGTAGACAAGGCCAGAATTGTTAATTCATATTACAAAATACAAAATGTTTCTCTCTAGGTTTTTTGCATACAATGAATTACACACTTTGCTTTCTTTTCAAGTACTTCCAGCTTTCATAATGGGGCACCATCTTTTGGGTGTGAATTGTGGATTTGGCATTGCTTCTGCCCGTAAGGAGTTGCTTTGACCTGCAGCTTTTGTGTTGGGTCATGTTTTTCCAATCTTTATGGAAATCAGGTTCACCTTGAGATGCATTTGACAGTTTTTCTGGTATCTACATTAGCACTGAGCCACACTTGCTTACATGAGAACACTTATGGAGCTGAGAACCACATCTGGAAGCGAATCCACTCGTTCATGCATAACTTCTCCTACACAAGGACGTTGTGGCAGATTTTGTTGGATTTCTCTTGCATTTGTTTTGTGTGTGAAGCTGCGGAGAAGCAACACCAGGGGGCAGCAGAGGCATTTAAAAATGGCAAAAAAGTTTTGGGTTTGTCCAATAACGAGATTTACAAAATAAAAGTGTGTTTAGTTGTTTATGACCCTTACTCAGCTCACTCTGAACAGATCTGAGGAGGTCAGCAGTAGCGTACATTCCTTTTCCTAATTCCAAAGGTTTTAAAAAAATCAGAATGGAAGAGTACCTCAAAAACTTGTTTCTATGCTGGGTTTCATGATACAATTTATTAGATAATCTTAATGTATTGAAGACTAGACAGCCCTTCTCTCTTCCTTCCCACTAACCCTGCAAGAGTGGATTTCAGAGGTGTCTGTTAGTCAAGCTATGTTGGATGATATGTTTAGTTATGTTTACCAGATATGTCTGGTAAAAATACTGCATGTCCCCATAATTTCTTACTTTAAAAAGGCAAGTGTTGCTGGTTTTTTTTTCTTATGGGTTCAGAATGAGGATATGAAAGTATAAATTCAGTGGTGTGTGAGGAATGTATGCCAGTAACTGCTCAAGTGACCACTCTTTACTGTCTTACCTAGCCTCACAATTCAAAAAGCTTTACAGTGGCAGAAATTTATCGGTGGCAGAAATTTATTTCTAAACCACACTTTAAGGCTGTTTCAATCCTTTTTAATCCAATCTTCAGAAAGACTGATTACTATGTACCATATATATGGGAAGTATTTCTATAGCTCCATAAGAATTGCGTTCTAATCACATCTGGATGGTGAATTATTGCTGAAATTAGGTGTTCTGGCCAGCACCAGAAATTCAAAACAGTACCTAATCACAAAAATAGTATTATTTACATGGTATGTGATTAAGAGTGTTAATGAGCAGGAAATGAAAACACTGAAGTTTTCTAAAAGGAAAAATTGGGGATTTCAAAAAACCCTCTCTTCTTTCTCTCTGTGTGAGGGTTTTTTTAGCAAATGCATATGTTTTTTTAAAAAAGTGAATAATCTTTTCTCTTTCC
>NW_005054300.1:10566176-10571258 GCF_000277835.1 Geospiza fortis
TTTCATAAATTTAATGTGCAGACAGTCTTTTTTTTTACTTGAACTAATGGGAGTTAGATTTATTTTGCTTGAATCTTGAACTTATGTGCTGGAACCATTGCCCATAATGGGCCTTATTTGCTAAAAGCCTGCACAGGCTGATGCAAAGTTACAGCACGGATATATAATTAAATACTTTTGGTTTTAAACATATAATACTTTTGGTTTTAGACTTGAGACTGAGAGTTGAATGACAGGATTTCTTTTTAGCATCTCCTCTCTTGCCAGCAATCACAGGTAGTTTGTTTTGGGAAGACACAGGACTCATCAAAATAGACTGGATTAGCCTGAGATCCATTCAGCCCCCCATCTGTCTCTGGGAATAGGAGGTAAGAGGCACTTCAGAAGGTGCAAAAATTCCCTAACCAAGTATTCAGGAACAGGACACTGGATCCTATGCTAATGACTAGTCTGAATAGTGAGGAACTTCCTATCTCAGTGTGATATTAATTTGGAGGTCCATAAAGGTCTAAAACTATTTTTGAATCTTGATAGATTCATAGTTTCACTTATTTATATGGATGATGTGAAAGGAATCTTCTTTCACTGCAGTTTTGAATTTCCTACCATTTTTAAATTGAAATTCATTTGGTCCAGTGTTATGAGAAAGAGAGAACAGTGACTCCTGAATATTCAGTATGTTCTGTCTTTGAATCACATCCCCTCTTACTCATCTTTTTTATGGTAGCAGTTCACTGTCTTTACTATTTCAGAGCCTTAATTATGCTTGCTGTCCTCCAAATCCCCTCTAATTTTGCATTATACTTTGTCATCTGCAGTTCTTTGGTTCCCATTTTCTTGTATTGTGTGTTTAGCTATAAGCTGCTCAAGGCACTGTTACAATGGAAGCCTCTAAAATTGTGATTAAAACAATACCAGGTGAAATATGCCCAGGGTTCTTCCAAGGAGGTCCCATAGAAATGCTTAGGATTATTAATCTTCATCTAGTCTGGACAGGATGCAAACAGCTTTTGTATGAGGAGGAAGGCAGGAAAGCACTGTAAGGGGAACATGTGGCTGAATTTAGCACAATAGCTGTGCTGCTGAGGGAGATGCTGTGTGGGGACTGTTACACAGAACCAGACTGCCTGTTTTTATACCTGCACCACATCTGCATGTCGGTGCCATGCAATCTGTTAATTGCAGCAGGGAGAGCCAGAGCTCTATATCAGCTGCTAAGAGGTAGGCTTGGAAAATGGCATTCCTCCTCTGCATATTTGGGATAAATTACTTTCTATACATTCCTTAATGGTCCGAGTAAGAAATGTGAAAGTGAAGCAAACTGGCCAGATCTTTTTTCCAAATTCTTGTCAGTAGAGGAGAAAGCTTTATTTTTTCTCTTTTTCAAAGCAGGGGAAGAACATGGTGAGCCCTAGACCCTGTTGCAGTACCACCTGACTTCGGAGAAGCATTACTTGTCCCTGAGCTTCACTTTTTTTCTAGTAGTGCATATCCAGCCTTGAATAAGCATTAAATTGACTGGGATACAAAGAAAGAGCCAATGTACTTCCTGCTCTTTTTTCATTTGGATACTAAATGACAATGACTTGCAGAGCTATAAACTTAAGAGTGTGACACCTTAACGTTATGGATTGGATTTCTCTTGAGCCAGTTCACCCATACCTAGATGACTAGTTTAACCTAGACAAATCACCTCAAAAGGTCAGTTTGTTGTTTTTGCCAGCCTTTAGTTTTGAGGCTCAGAAAGCTTTTACAGAGGATAGTGGTTTTGAGGCCTGGGTTAGGCTTTATTACTTCGAAAGCTTATCTGCTCTGAGACAGATTCAAAGCTGAATCCAATATTTTCAGTCTTCAAAGGCACACTCACATGGCTGCTGAAGAGTTGCTGAAGTCTGCTGGGGTGTGTTCTCTTAGGCCTGTTTGTCACACACCATGCCAGATTAAACCTGCTGTGTGTAGGGCTGGCTACAGCCACTGTCTGCTGCATCCACAGTGCACCTTACAGCACTGCACTGGGAGAGAGGCTGCAGTTTGCTTTGCAGGCAGGGATGCTCTTTTCTCCTGCTCTTTTCCATGTGAGACCTTAATGGCTCATGCCACTCTGTGCCTGAGATGGGTTCCAAATCATCATAGTGGTTTTCAAAGGCCAAGTTTTGGTAACATGTATTTACTATGTAAATACTATTTATATCCTGCATCTGAGACTGAAGAAAGTTTGATAAATTTCAGGCACTTTGAGAAAACGTTTTTAAGATGTCTCCAAAATCATCTTCTTGGTGCTCTGGCAGCGTTTTTGTTAAAGGTGATTTAACCTTAGAAATCTGGTGCCTTTCTGATAAAAGCTGATTCCTTAATCAGTCAGGAAGGATGTAAACTTTATTTGTATTTCCTTTCATCTTTCTACTTGAATTCCCATCAGTTCTGTTCACCTTCCCTAATGACTCCACTTTTGCCTTCTCCTACCAGAATCTGTTTTATTCACCTAGCACAGCCAGAAGCCAGCAGAACAACAGCGCAGGAAGGAATGAACCCTTGGCTCACCTTCAGTAAAACATAAAGTCATTGGAGAACTTTTGGAGAAATACCACTTTTATTTTGGCCAGTAATGTGCATACAGGAGAGTGAACAGATGGGAGAACACACAGCTCAGGATATGCAGCTTGAAAGAACTAGAGAACTGAGCTGGCTTGGAGAAAAGCTAGATCCAAAACACAGTGGAATTACAAAGTAATCCCTGAAATATTGTGGAGTTGCTATGGAGACATGCAGGTTCTCAGACCAACACTGTAGACTAAAAAGATCATTTATAATTATCTGGGAAAATGAATTATGCTTTTCCACATAACTACTGTATGTATTGGTAATAACTAAGGAGCAAAAAGGACACAGTTATACAACAGTTGTTACTATTCAGGGTTTCTGCCCCACACCACTTTCCAGGTCTTTGTGCTAAAAGGAGTAAAAGTATTTCTAAAAAGCATAGACTTAGAACCATATGCTAGATCTGTGCTTCTTCTAGAGAGGATTGGCGTCTCCTGGGCATAGAGGTAATTTTGTTTTGTCTTTTTAAATAAATTCAATAAAATTATGTTTATTGTTGATGGCAAGCAAGGCTATGTGTGTGCTCACAGTCCAGATCTCGTGTGCAGGGCATCAGGGCAGCTCTCTCTGCAGATCAATCAGATGTGCATTTCTAGGCACACATTCCCAAACTATGCTTTTTCTGTAACTCTGAGCCAGAGCTATTCAATTAACAAAATTGAACTGTTCCATTCTGTTCCTGTAATTTTTTAGAACCTTGTATCTTCTACTCAGGTTTCAAACAGCAACACTAGCTGGAAGAATTTAATATTTCCATTTGACTAATGGCCTTTAGCTTAAGCTTGTTCATTCTTTCCTATTTTTAAAATTAGCTGCAAGTTTGAGGGGGAGAACATTTGCAACAGCTTAGGTTTGTATTTTCTACTGAGGGCTGTGAGACATTCAGGATATTCCACAGTAGTGCTTGCCCTTCAGTATTGGGGCTTTAGTCTCACTTCTGCGGTCCTGTATTCAGGAGGCTGTTGCTGAGACTTTAAGCCAAGAACAACAATGTGTTAAAATACTAGACGAGTTTTCTGGGGAAACAGACCATGGAATAATAATTGCAAAACACAGGGAAAGCTTAGATCTGCAAAGTGGTTTATTGTGGATTCTTTCATTTCAGGCCTAATCCTTAGTTATTCTACTTTGCCTGGAAAAGCTCTGTTTTGTGCAACTATTTTTCTGTATAATGTCTACTTCTATTCCAGTGGTGTCTACAGGCCCTTTTGCTAGTCCGGCACAGCACTGAGTGTGAGCTATGCTGTTCCCAAAGTGGAATACCATCCTAACCCCAAAAATATTTAAAAACCAAAAAAAACCCCCACACAACAAAATGGATTGAGAGCATGATGAAAGGAAAAATCCTCCCTTGAGAAATCCCAGTGGCCTCGAGATAAGCCAGCAGTACTGGTTCTCTTTACAAACCTACACTGCCTATCAAGAGGACAGTGGTTATCATCACATATGCATGTTTCCATACACTATTTTATGAAGGGATACAATCTAAGTTGCTTGACTTCAATCTACATAGGACTAAATTGGAGTTCTGCACACTCTCCTTTTCCCGGGAAGACACACCATACACCCTGGGTGGTGCTTCTCCCACCTTCTCTACGTGGAGATGCTGGGTACTAACCCTGCAATGTAATGAGAGTGTTTCAGCCCAGCTGCTCTGCAAACCTGATGTAACATGTCATTTTTCTGTAGGGGATGATCTCTGCATGAAAAGGGGTAACCTTACTCATCTTTTGCTTTTGGCACTGTTCTCAGTGGTTAAATGTAATCTCCCTGGAGCCCTGTAAATTATTGTGAAGAAGTGCAGATTCAGAAGATGAAAAATTCAACTTAGGTTTAGTGAATGAATTTTCATGTCAAGTCAGGGGGTTTCTTTGTTTTCTGTTTTATTCTTCAAATAATATCTGCTTTCTTGTCTGTGCTTCACTGACAGAAACTGTTCAGTGAAGCTGCCTATTTTCCTGTTCTTTTTCACTTATCTTATTCCTAAGTGGGATGGACATCATGTCTGAACACAGAAAACTCTCCCTTGACTTATTCTCATAAAACTCAGTTTGCTTTTTCCTCCTGTAAAAATCACCTCAATAGCATAGTTCACCTATTCCAGCGTATCTCAGGAGAGAGATATCTTTGTGAAGAAGATATTAAAGTATCCTACTTGCATAACAAAAGTGTAAAATAGCAACACAGTATGGCAGCCAGATGTAGGTATGGGGAAAACTCGAAGCTTTTTGTTGACTTTTTTTTTTTTTCTGATAAATCAATACGTGCAGGGGAGCGATGAATATAAAACACCTTACGACGATGGCTATTAGCCATCTTCAGGCTTACAACATCCCTGCATTTTAAAAAGTTAAATGGCACCCTGTGAAGTTAAGATGCTTTATTGTACGTACCAAAGCGCGACCCGTTTTACCCTGAGCCCCAGTGACAGCAGCATCCCCGCCTGCGGCTGCGGGAGGCAGGGCTGAGCTCGGGACAGCC
>NW_005054300.1:10571831-10575836 GCF_000277835.1 Geospiza fortis
CCGGGGCATGGGGGCACCGTGGGGCGGGCGCTGTGCACGGGGCGTTCAGGGCTACTCCGCCGTCAGAGCTGGGGAAGCGGCACCTAATTCCCTGGTAAGAGGCTTTCCCACCTCCGCCGTCTTTGTCTGCACAGCCTCAGCTGCTGCTGCTGGCGCTGGGAGCATTAGTGTTGCTGCACTCGGGGAAACCGAGAGCGGATCAGCGGTGGGAACGGGACCGTATTTGCACCAGGTGTCCCGTTAGGAGGAGGACGCGAATTCGCTTTCTGTAAGCAGCATGGATCAGAGAAACAAACAGTGCACAAGGTGTCGTGTTCGTAAGGAATCGTGAAGTTTCACGGCGGACTAAGGAATAGTCGGAATTCCTTCATGCTTCTTGGAGCTAGTTGGCAGGCAGAGTAATGCTCGAGTTGTTCCAAACGGTAACACTTTAACTTCGCCTCATTTTGGTACGCTAAAAGTGCAAGCAAAGCGAGAATTACAATGTGCCAATGCCAGATCAGTTGGTCTCAAACTGCAGTGCAAGAGGGCCCGGCTCAGCTCTGCAGTGGGGAAAGGACTGGTCTATTTCCAAGCCTCGCAAATCTATGAAATAACCCAGCAGCATAAACATAGAAGGGACAATTTAGCTAGAGCTTGAGCGGAGGTGGAAAGAGATACTGGAAGGAAGATGGGGGTGGGAGAGAGCCGGTCTGACAGTAACGCTTCAGCTGAAGCAGCAGTAGTCTTTATGAATTTGTGCTTCTAAAATTGGTTTGGAGTAGTGTCAGATGAGGCTGAGATTGATCTAGCAATAGTCCTAGTCAAACATTTTCAGAGAAAAGTTTACTTTGAAAAACACTTTATTTATTAGACCTAAGATATTTTGTTTGAAATCTGTCAACATTGATCAATTTCTACTGATGCAGAGTTCTGTTAAGCCTGCATGAGGACCGGGGTTGCTGGAAACATCAATGTTCCTGGCTCAAGGGTATGAATAATACCTGCTGGGGCTGTTAGCGGCTTCTCAGCTGTAGCCCAAACTGTTTGGTGCCAGATTCTCCTCAGAACAACCTTAAAGCTGCTCCAAGAAAGTGAGACTTGATTCTGCTGCCATTGCTGAAAATGGTAGGACTGTGGAAGTCTGAACATCTGCCCTTTTGTTGGGAGCTTGGTGTGGCTTAAGTCTCATGTAAACTTAAGAAATTAACAATTCACTGAATATTTGTTGTTGGGTTTTCTGTTGTTCTTTTGATTTTTTTTCTTTTTTACTTGGATTTCAGCTAGCCCTAGCCAGAAGTTCTGCTTATAGAGATAAACTAGTTAAAAAGAAGTGATCTTCTGTTTTGGGGTGTCACATTGGAAGAAAAGCTGCATGCTTTTCATGCCTTAGTGTATGGATATGGGGCTAGAACTGTTGCAGGTGTTCAGGTGAGGTCTAGTGCTAGAGAATACACCTGTTCCCAGGCTGCTTTTGCACAGTCTTAGCTGTTATGAGAATACATTAATTCAGCATGCTGGATGAACTTTCTGTATTTTCAGGATGAGTTTGTTTTGTTTTGGTTTTTTTTATTTAAACTTCTGTTATTTTAGATCCAACATTTTGGATAAGCAGCTCTCACATGTTCAAGGGTGAAAGGCCTTCCCAGCTGCTGAGGCTGTCACAGGTACTTTAGGCAATGTACCAAAGTGATTTCCTTACTGACAGACTGATTTCCTTAATGCTCTTCCAAACACTGACATCAGTGGGGAAGGCAGGGCACTGCAGGAATGTGGCAACTTCCAGTAATAATGCTGCTCAAGGAAGGAGTTGAAGGTGGTTGTTACAAGCCCTGCATTGATCCTGCTGCATAAGAAAAAGCAGTCTCTTGCTATGGATCTTTTCTGCTGTGTACCTCAGTCAGCCCCAGTGGGCCTGACTGATAGCGAGCTTCAGTAAGTGTGAATAATGGAGTGTGCATGGCTATCTGCCGGGAAAAAATGAAAACAGGAATGAGGTATTTTCCTTTTTTTTTTTCCTAATTGTTTTTTATTTTGTTTTGCTCTTGTTTTGCCTTTCTACCCTCCCCCCCAAAAAATATAAGGAACTCTTGATCCTGTAGAAGTGTTTAACTAGCATTCTTTAAGAGCCAGTAGATGGACCATAAAAAATTACCTGGCATTGAAAGGAGGAACTTCCAGGAACCCTGAACAACCTTGTGCTTGGACTGTGTCTGTGTGTGGCAGACAAATAGTGACTAGCAAAGCTGTAGAAGGCTATAAGGAATGAAAAACTTGAAGTCTGGAAAAAACTTCCCTTCCAGGGCATAAGGTATTACAGGGGAAATCTTCCTGGGAGACGAGTTATCCGTTTACTGCTCGTGCCAATTCTTTCTTGCAGCTGCAGGAGCTGTGTGAACCATGTAGATTGCACATCTTATTCACTGTATTAATTTCCATAGTGATACAGAGCTCATGCAGGGTTTGCTGGGACTTCTGTTTTGCTGACTTGTGGAATGACTGCAAAGATCTGGTGGCAGCTCAATGTAGCATAGCAGAGCTGGCATTACACTTGCTGGGTGGGCTTTGTTCACTGTGAATTTTCACAGCTCCAGATTGTTGAAATGCTCTTTGCTGAGATAGGGTCAGTTTTACTAGTTCTGTTTGGATTTTACTGAAAACTTCCCAAAACAACTCTTAATTTCTAAACCAGATTATTTTTCACTGTTTCCCATAATGTTTCTGTGGGATTTATCAAGGTATCCACATTCATGTGAAGCATTAAAAAACCAAATAATGGATTACATAGTGTTTGTTTATTGATTCTGGGGTAGGTAAATGGACAAGAGCCCTTGGAAGCCTGGTCTTTTTGCAATTAAAGCTATGCTTTAAGAACTTTGTTACTCTTAAATGTAACTCATCACCAGACAGCCTGACAGTTCACCAACAGCAAGAGCTCTCAACCATCAGCAGTTGCTAGTGCAATTTCTTTTCCCCAGGGACTGAGAAGGAAGGCTGGCCTTTATTATATGTTCTGCTGGTTATCATGTTTGGGCTGATCTAGATCGAAGGTGTTTGTAAATGACTGTTAAACTTCTCTGTCTTTTAAAATTAGTGCCACTCTGGAGCTCAACATTTGGTACCTGCAGGCAAGGTGGGAGGGCTTAGTAGCAAATCTTGAATTTGGCAGAATGTCATGGTTGATTGGACTCAACTGAAAACAGTGTTGGAAATTTTAGATAAAATACACATATATTACCTATGTGTGATATGTATGTATGTCATGGGTGGAAAATAGTGAAAGGTTCTAGAAAGTGTGGCTGAGATTTTCCATAGTTATATGAAATAAAGGCAGTAGATGAGCACTTTATCCCTGGAGACTCATTTAAGGATCCCAGCTGTAAACCTTGCAAAATGCGTGGCCAAAATTCATATGGAATAGAAATATTTTATATTTTGGGCGTAGGTAAATCCTATGTATCAGTTGGGAATGCCTTGATATCTCCCTTCAGAGGGCATCAGGACAGAATTACATGTTACCCGTCCATTTTGCAGGTGAGGCTGCCGATGAACAACAGCACCAGAGTTTCTCCTTGGGAAAACATGCATGGACTTAAGATCATCATTTAACAGGTCACTGCTACCTCAGCTAAGAAGGAGTTTGTCTCCCAGTTTGATCGTGGCTTCAGTAAGATCATGTGTTTATGCACCATCCAGATAAGAGGTTCATTACAAGCAATAAAAGCGTTGTCATCTGTTCTTTCCTGAGCTGGTAGTTTGACTTCTGTCATGTCCTTGACACAGGATGAGAAACTTCTCTCTTTGAATCAAAGGGTTAATTGGTTAATAGGGGAAGGAAAGAAAGCTAGAAAGTGACAAACCAAAAAAGGAAGAAAAAAAAGAATATGGTTCAAGTTTACACATAAAGTTGCTCATTTTGAAAAAGTATACTAATCCTTTGTGCCTCTCTTTCTCTCAAATGTGCTTTATTTTTAAAAAGCTTTTTGGTTCCTCTGTAGTGTGTGTACTGGGCCTGCAAGGAAGAGT
>NW_005054300.1:10575872-10589817 GCF_000277835.1 Geospiza fortis
GAATAACTAGCTAGGCTTCCCCTGGGTCTGATCTGTTGATTCTAATGACCAGAATAATTTGTCACTCAGACTTACTTACTGCTAATAATTCTGTGCCATTGTGCAGCTTGAGGAAGGGAGTTGTGCCTCTGTTCTCATTGCTGGAGTTGAGTTTGAAGTTCTGCTTTCTCATTACACAATAAATTCCATGGGCACACCACACCAATGTGGGGGGATCCACACATTGCCACGACTCCTAGGACTGAAACTGCAAACTGGCTTCTGGACATGGGATTTAGGTGAATTTTACCTCTAGAGGATCATTTGAGTACCGTTAGCTGAAGGAAGCAACAAATTGACTCTGAACAACGTCCCCTATAGCACCAGTTAAATATTGAGGAAGTTTTCAGTCAGATCTTCTACTGTAAGCACTTCTCTTGGCAGTGGACCTGGCCTTTGCTTTCCTGGAAGAGGGAAGGTGATGTCACAGGATTATTGGTGGGAACCCCTCATCTCCAAATTACTACAGGGTTTACAAAAGGGATGTCTTTGGTTAATGTCACCCATAAAGGTCTCCTAAAGCATTTCTTTGTTGAAGAGACTCCTTCAACACTGATGGGAGCTGTAGGAATACAAAGCCTTCTCTGCCTATTTATATTTGCTTTCTCTGTCAGTGGCTCCTTGTCTCATCCAGGACAGAGGATTAATTTCTCTGATCCCTCTATTTCTAGTTGTAAAAGCACAGTGTGCTATTGGGGGTGATTCACTACTATGCCAATCCTTGTTATAATCTCTTGTAACTACGAATGCATCAGTCAAAAGAGAGAGGCTAATGGAAAAATGTGGCATATTTCTGTTTATGTATTTTTTTTTATGTGCATATAAATATTTATGGGAAGATTGATGGATTAGAGAGCAGGAAGTGATGCAATACAGGGCTCTGCCACGGTTTCATAACATGGGCCACATTATAGCAATAAGTTCTTGCAAATGACTCTGCTTGCACTATCTGACTGTAGTTTTGTCTCCTTGCATATTTTCCATGGCCTCCTTCAGCAAACCACTCTTAAGAGACTTGCATTTAACAGCATGATGAGCTCTGCTACAGTAGATAGAAAGTGAAAGTTGGCAGTGGCTTTTTGGTTTATCATACATAAGCGTAGTGAAGTCTGGCATACCAGAGGAATGTGAAGAGCATGAGGTGATGGGTTACCGTAGGTGATGACAGAGAAGAAAACACACATGGGAGCAGTCTGACTCTTTCTGAAGTTGTCAGTAGGCTTTGATTTTTCATTCCCTTCTAGTAAATGACGTGAGTTCCCCTTGCGGTTCTGCATCCAAAATGTCCTTTTAACTGTGATTATTGTTAGAGCTTTTAGAGTAATCATCTTGAGCTTGCCTGCCAAATCTGAGCTGAAGGTGCCAGGACTAGGAAGGACAGTTGTTGTCAGTGTTTTTTCTCTAGTGCAATCTGTGACCATTGATTTACAATGAAACTGCTTCTATAAAATGTGTCCATATTTGTTGTATGTGCACGCATATAATCCACAAAAACAGGTGGGCTGAAGATTTGCTGCTCTTTGACATCGTAAGTGATCTCTAGAGGAAAGGATTTTTTACACCAAACATGATAAATGCATACTGAACTAAATGCTGTGTTGTTTCAATGAGAAGAAAAAAATCTGATTAGCTTTAAAAAGAAGAGGAAGTTCCCTTGCAGCTAAAAAGGGTTTTTTTGTGAGAGGCAGGAAATCTGAGTCTTTTTTGCTGCTTCTGGCCTGTTTTCCCATTTCAGTTACTTCACTTATGCACACCTTAGTTCCCTGTAATTCAGCTGTCATCTGTATCGTGATATTTGTAAGGTTGTTGGATTTTTGTTTAATTTTTTTAACCTATTCTCTAAGGGGAAGTGGCCTTATGCAATCATACTGCCAGTAACTTCTGAACCCGTTGGCTGAATGTCACATAATTGCTGGAACTTCAGATGTTGCAGAAAGAATGGAATATAAATTGCAGTGTCACAGCTGAGACCTGCAGCCTCGCCCTGTGTCGAAGCCCATGGAGATGGCACTTTCTAAACATACGCTAGGCCACATGGATAAGTGGCCCCTATGAAACCTACAACCACAGGATACCAAATGCAGGATCTCAGACTGTGCTAATCCTTCTGCTGTGGAATGGCCTTCTTCCACTGCAAGGCCTTTTGGAAGCTTAGGAGAAATTCAAAGCATTGTTACCAAATTAGAGCTGGCATGATGCATCAGATTCTTCACAAAATTAATGTCTGAAAACTAAGGGGGTGGAAGGAGGAGAGATACCCTTGTAAAATTACATGATTCTTGTCAGGCTGCCTTGATCTTGGGAATTAGCAAAAAACAGTAGCAGGTTTGATTAAAATATGGAGGGGAGTTTTAACTTTGCTCTTGGCATAATAAAGCAGAAGCTAATAAAAACAAGATCAGATTTCAGCCTTTTAAACACATTGGTGTTCTTATACAGTGTTTTCCTATTGAAGCCTTGAAACATCATCTTTCTTGGGGGCATGAAAACTATATATTGCCTCCTAGCAGTTCCTTTGTGTGGGGCATGTATGTTGTTTCTGTGATTATTTTGACAGGGATGTTCAGCTATTTTGCACCCTTCATCTTAGGGTCAGACCTGACAGGGGAGGATAGCTCGTACTGAGACTGCTTAAGTTGAGTATTTCTGATGTTGCAGAAGTTCTCACCAATCATTGCAAAATTGCAAGGCTTGAAAGCTCTCTGTATTGTTCTGTGTGTGCTGCTGTATGCTTTGGCAGGGTATGAAAAGGAGTCCTGCTGTAGTACACCTGCAGAGCTCTGCAGTTCCTGAGACCTTTTAAGATAAGTATCTTTTTATGTGCCATCCTGGAAGTATAGGCTGTGATTTTTCCAGGCAAATCATGGAGAACTTGCGACACTGTTGTAATTTCCAAATGGCAAAAAGTTCAAAATTATTATTCTTTGACCTTTCCTAATCCATCTGATTACTTTCTTAAATGAAATGTGTGGCTTTGTTTCTAGCGAGGCAGTGTGCAAGTGATATATTAGAACTGCAGCTCAAAGCAGCAGGAGATGGCCCTGCCAGAGCCCTGTGCCTCGTACTAAATCTGCCTAGGTGCTCCTTGCATTTTACTGCTGCTCAGTAAGGCTGCATTTGAGATGCTGCTAGTGAAGTGTGGAAGCATCTCCTCTGTATATTTATACACCAAATGCAGTAAGGCAAATCTGACATATGCTTTGCAGTCTTTTCGTGGTGCTTTTCTTCCCAGGATCTCCTGTGTTGAGTGTCTGGTGTTTTGGGGACCCTGAAGCACTTGTATCTGCCCCAGACCTAGGCTTTTATTTACTGGTGGTGTTGGTATCAGCTTCTCCAACACAAGGCAAGGATCCCAGCTCAGTTGCAGTTGAACATGTGTGATTCAAGATACAATTTCTCACTCACTTTCCTTTGTTAGTGATACCCTCTGGCAAGCATAGCATCATGTGGTCCAGCAGCCTGAAAGCAAAGAATGCAGGATCAGTTCCTTATATAGAGAGGGAATTAGATACCTCATGCATTTTATTCTTGGCTGTGATCTTTCATTGTGTCTTGTTAGATATTTGTTATGATTGTTTGCTTTCTGTCTACTTGAGCTCTACTTGTCAGCTTGGACACGTGTTCAGTCTGTCTCATCCATCTTTGCCTACTGGGAAGTTTTTTAGTTGGCATGTTCTCACTATGCAGAACTCCAGGTGTTTTGCAGAGACTTGGTAGGGCTGTGATGCCCTGCAGGCATCATGCTGCTTGGCTGTTTGTCAGCTGCCTTTTCAGGTCCTCATTAGCTGCTGTATTAAGGCTCTCTGCTCTGTAAGACCTGCATGGGTTTGGCTTAGCCTGTCTTTACTGTCTGTGTGCCTTGTGGGAGGAGGCTGCAGGGATGGTTCTGCTTCAGGGTAGATGCTCTGCTCAAGGAAGGCATGTTTCCAGTTGCATCCTGATGTTCTGCTGTTATCTCCCTTTCCACATGACACTACAAAGCATACACTTATCCCTTGTCACACAGTTCACATTGCTGTTTCTATGAATGAGGGAAGAGAAACTCAGAGAGCTGATGATCCAATCTCTGAGTGATTGCTTTTGAGCTATATCCTGTGTGGCTCATGGGCAGGTCTTTGTGGTTGATGTAATCTAACTAATGCATATGAGAGACATCTGAGCCAGGAATTGGGAATTTAATAAGGTGATGAAACTGTTGGGTTGCAAGTCTGAAAGTAATTCTTGTCAGCAGGGAATGGGAGTGGAAAGCAACTTGACTGTACACGGTGCATCCCACCAAGGCCAGTGACATGGACATACTGCAGCACAGGCCTGCTTTTCTGAGATGCTGTTTATTCCCTGTGTCCAGCAACCCCTCTGAGTCAAGGACAGCTGGCAAGTTTCTGAGCCAAGCCTTTCTTCTGTGGCCCTCTGTTTCTTCCTTTATTGTAACGTGCCAAAAAAAGAAGAAAATCACTAGCAGGCTAAGTCATGCTTTAACTTGGTGAGCGATAAAACAGCGTGTTACACCGTCTCTGGGCCTTCTGTGACCCCTTCTGGAAAAGATGCCACTCCAGCCTGACAGCTTGCAGAGGGTTACCCCAGGTTGCAAATGCCTTCACCGCTGGCATGTGAAGATGGCTCTGCCTTTCCAGATTTCTTCATCTGGCCTAGTCACTCTTTCTAGGCTGTGAGTGAGAAACTTGAAGATGTTAAGCACTTTCTTGGGTGTATGATAGCTGCTTCGTCTTTGCTGGTAGATGATGACTTTTGAAGAGATACTAAATGTTGTATTGGAAATTCATGTGTAAAATGTGGTCTTAGAAAAAGCAGTAACTAATTTGCAACTGAGTGCAGCTCCAGCTCAATCAGACAATTGCTAAAAATAATCTACCTTCTAATTCCACTGGTGATCTCTAATTAGAGAAGTCTTCTAATTCATAACCTGCATATAGGACAAGATCAGAGACTGAAGTGGTTTTGCCAGTCTGGAAAGAATTAGTGTTTGGAGAGGTAATTCTGGGGGAAGACCAGCTGTCCTGACACTGATGGTAGCAACTTTGCTCTTCATTTATGCTGAGCCTTTGCCCCAGCTAAATGCTGTAGGGTGCAGTTTTTGCAACAGTGTTTTCTGTTTTAAGAGAGACGATGCCCTCCTTGGTGGGCATCTGCTTTCTAGAGATTTTATTTTTCCTTCAAAAAACCCCACACCTACCAAAGAAAACCCAATCCGTGAGCACAGAAAGAACATTATATGTGTGTTACATTGTTGTTTCCTGCTTGAAGCTGTTAGGTTGAGCATTTTAAGACACTTATGTTGCTTTGCTGCAGAAGCAGCACAGCAAGGAAGAGGGAGCCTTTTCAGCTGAGGTATTTCACATCTCCTGAGATTGGGATCTGAGTACTTTTTAGCCACTTGTCGATTTAATTTCTTAAGTTGACTTCTGTTGTCTGTAATGAGGCAGTGGGAGATCAGCTGGCCTTGCTGAGATGTGAAACTTCTGATAACTTCAGGAAACGTACGGGATGTGAGCTTGTACCAGATTATTTCTTTGTAAGATAATGTTGGTAATGTTGCCAGGTAATGCCAGTCACTGAATAGCATGTGTCCCTGAGAAACAGGGAGTGTGACTTCCTCCGAGCTCAAGGCTTTATGCCTCTTTCAGAGAGAGTGCAGCCCGTGGAGAAGCACCGTGCCAGGCACAAGGTCACTTGTGACGCAGAGGGGACCGTGCCTGTTCCCAGGCACAGTGCTGCTGCCTGTAGAGCCCAGAGACTGAAGGGAATGATTGGGTCCTCTAAGAGGAAAGCAGCAGTGTTTTGGTCACTTGTGGGTTCCTGTCGCTTCAGAAATAGCAGAAGACATCTTTGGGCTTTATATACTTTGTGAACATCTTGATGTGCTGTACAGCCCATGTGTGGGAGCCTGTGCTAATGATAGGACTATCTAGAATTGAACAAGCCAACTGTTTTAAGTGAGCAGAAAATGGAGGAGATTTTTGTCTTGACTTTGTAACATCTGTTGCATTGGGAACAGGAGAGAAAACCCCCAAAATTTTCTTTTTTTCAATTGAGAAAGAAAAAACAAACTTGGACTTGCCATTTAAAATTATTAATAGAGAAATACGTAGTTATCTCTCCATTAACCTAACTCTACAGATGTTCAAATTATTTGTCTGTAGTTGTTTTTCATCTGCTCTTTGGGAGAGCAAATGTCACTGAATATTATCGTAATTGTAGCTACTTAGAGAAGGAAACCAGAAAGTCAGCTGTTATGGGTCCTGGAAAACATGGAGGAGAGTAGGGTGGAGTTGTGTGGGTTTTCCTCTCTGCAGTGAAGGGTGCTGCTGATGTAAAATTCAACAGGTTTGATGATTGCCTCTTTCCCCAGCAGTCGATTTTCCATGAGGACTAATGATATTTTAGCTTGAAAAATAAATAAATTTTTTCTTCTAGCTTTCAGTTTCAACAGATACCTGATCAAAACTACTGTTTCTTCCAGGCTTTATCTTCATGAGTGTTTCAGGTTTTACATTAGTGCTCATATGCACCAGAGTTGCACTGGCCTTGTTTAGCACACTTGGCTCATCTCACCGGCTCCCGTTTAAACTAATTTAAAACAAAGACCATGTGCTTGGGGAAAAGACAGAAAAGCCACTTCTAAATGTGATTGGATTGAAGAATGTGACATGTCAATTGACATGAGTGATGTGGCCATGCTCCTGAATTTTATTTCCTTTTTTGGAGAACTTCATATAGCAGCTTCTTTTACTGCCTTGTAGATATGCAACAGCATCCCAGTATCCATTCCATTGTATTGCTCCAGTTATCACCAGGTTCCTTTAAAACCACCTTTCGTCCCACAGAATTTTGCTGTCTGCTGGCTTGGGCCTCCCCTCTCCCTTAGTAGACACTTGGAGATTGCTTTGAAACACATGCTGGAGTAAAAACTGGTAGTCATTTAAGAGTAGGTCAGAAGGGCACTGCGAGTCAGCCTCTTCTCCAGCAGCAAGAAACAGACCTGTGCAGTTCTAAGTGTTTCTCATTAGTAAGCACCATTTTCCTGTACCAGGGTACTTCACTCTGTTTCAGTAGCTTTCTGCAGCTGGCTGTGTTTGGCTGGCAATGAGCAGCTAGTGGGTGATAGCTGGGCTTTACTGCTGTAATTCTGGTGATAGAAAGCTGTGATGGGTTTGCTTTAATAGGATTCTGTACAGGTCCTGCGAGTGCATAGGAATGGATTGGTGGAGTTTTGTGCTGTTTCTTTAAATTTCTCATAAAATCTCTAAACTTCTAAATGTTTTTAGAAATGAAGGGACTAATACTGGGTGGGACACAAAGGGTCAACACTTGATTGCTGAATTGAGAACAGGGACAACGAGTGAGGATGCAACTGCTGGACACTGTTTCCTTGTGTGTGCAAGAAGGCAGTGATTTAAAAGAATTCACAGTCACGTATTCATCTCATGATTGCATCCAGTGGCTATTTTAGGTACAGTGGGGATGAATGGCTCTTTATAGACTGTGGTAAGGAATGCCTTGTCTGTGGGTTTCAGTAATGCCAGTCCCTTCTTTTTGGGTGGCACAGAGCAGTGTTTTGGGGGAAGGTTGGTCAGAAGCAGCACACACACGCCAGCAGGCTGCTGTGCAATAACATGCGCGTGAAGGGAAGCGGTGCTGCGCTGCTGCCAGCGTGTGTCCGTGTCAGCTCTGGCTCAGGGAGCTGGGCTGTGACTGTTTGTCAGCCATCTGGAAACAGTTGCCTGGCCTTTAAACTACACCAGGGACACTTAAAATATGATAGACACATGCAGACTTTTTAACCACCCAGCAAATCCCATGATAAGGTTGCAGCTGGAAGAGGCTGTCTTGTTCTGGCACTGGAAGGGATTTAGTTCAGTTCACAGACCTGGACTTTGTCTGTGGGCTTTATACAGCCTTACTTTTTAATGATAATGCTATGACACAGAGGTTCTTAAACTATAGGCATAGTTTCCATGTTGAAGTCTATGAGAAATACCATGTTTGTCTGCCGAGCAACTTTCTCAAATCAAGATCTGGCAATTTTTGGTGACAATGCAGGTGTGAAACTGAGAGAGTGACTCAGATGTGTAGTACTGTTATTGCTTGTCTTACTGTAGTGCTTCAGTCTGTACTGTTGGTTGTGCCAGGTACTGTACATTGACATGGTAAGGAACAATATCACCCCACAAAAGCTATCTGTGTGGCTGGAAGTGGGAAATGGAAGTACTGTTATCTTTCCATTGCACAGAACTGGCTAAACCAAAGGACTCCAATGATTTGCCTTCTTGAACCAGCCAGTGATCACACCTCTGTGTTGGTGATACTTGAAATAAAGATGGGCAACAATGTCAGTGAGATGTGGACTGTACTCCCCCAGCACATTGTTCTGCCTGGAGGAACAGGTCCCAGTACTGGTCCTTCCCACATTGCCTTTTGCACGGGGCATTCTTGGATGTAGCAAATGTACAGAGAAGGTATCAGAATTGATAAAGATAGAAATATAAAGCCTTTATGGAAGCATACTATGCCTGAGTATTTTCCCCAATAAAAAGTTCTCACTGAAGTCTGTTATACTTTAATGACTCATGGTATTTCCCTGTGTTTAACACGTATTTAGAATTTTTAAATCTGGGGGATTGCAAATGACTTCTGGTAGTGAGTTTGGCATCAGAAATCAAGTTACTTTAAAATGTGAGAATTTATGGTTGAAATCAAACTCATCTGTGACATGCAAGTTAGCAGAAGAATCAGGTACAGGATGTTTGGTACATTGCTCTTTTTACTCTGCATTTGAACTTCTGTATACTCTGGTTTTAGGCTCTCCAGTTGCTTTGGGCAAGTGCTAAAGAATGTGGTTTATAGGTGTTTCTTCAGAGTTTAAAGGCTTGTCATAGTGATCCAGAAATCTAGATTTTATTAAAGCTTCCACAGCAAAAACATGTTGCAACTTAAACCTATAAATAAAGAGTTACCTGACGTTTAACTCATAAATCATTCAAAAGAAATACATTCTTATGTGCATGGCTTTGGAAATTTCTTACTCACCCAAAGACAAAGAAGGAATGATTTCACATTTCTTCAGAACACAGAATCATATAATCAATAGCATATTCTTTTTACTCTGCCTTAAGATGAGTGTTTTGCCTGGTAGCAGTTAAACAATAGTGAAGAATGTTGATTTGGTGCTTGTTGTTTGTAAATGACTTTTACAACTGTTCATCTCTGATGTAATGGAAAATAAGTGATGTAGCACAGAATTTTCCTAAAAATGCCTTGCTGTTATCTCTGTACAATATAGAATGTGAGCAATGTTTTCACTGAACAGTGGTGAGATTGTTCTGTTTCATCACTGTCTTGCATTGTAAATATTTATACTGGTTGAGAAACCCAGGCTTTTGTTTTCTTCAATGTAAGTGTATGCATTTTTAAAATAGTCTTTAATAATTTTGAAGATAAAAATACAGAGCAATTTTTCCTTGGATTGCAGAACTGATTTAGAGTTTTATGAACACCAAAAAGATTATAATAAAGAAAGGGAAAGGATCATAAATTATCTATAGGTGTTACATTGTATCATGTGGACTTGTGTTCTAGACTAGAAATTTACCTGCAAGTAATTGTCTGCAAGTAATTTACCTGCAAGTAATATATGTATTAGTATGTCTCTTCTTCCATTGGATTATAATCTTCAATACATTTTCTTTTTAAAAATATCAATTGTCACATGGAGCGCTGTGCCAAATCCCAGTGATCATGTGGGCTTTTTCCCCATAGATTTGCAATTATTCTGGAGGTCTGGGGTGTTTCCTTGTCCCTGATATCACTTGCTGTCTTTCTGAGGCATGTCATAGTTTTGTGGATTTTGGTGTTTGCGCATGAGTAGGGGTGAGGGAAGTGGTTTTGTATTCAGTAGCTGTTCTGTGGACCCTTCTGTGCTGATTGCAGCATGGTCTGCAGTTGCAGTCAACCAGCTGCAGCAGTCTTGGTGGGCCAGTCCCAAACCTGTGTTCACATTGGAATCCATGTAGGTTACTGCTGTGCATTACTTTTGGACGTGCAGTGAAGAGAGAAGGACTGCTCTTCTCAGAAACTGTAGGAATGAGTGTAATACTGTGGCATGTTCTTCTTTGACAATGAGTATTGTAACAAAGCAAGTCTTCATCCATATCTTTTAGAAAAATTTTAAGTTGTGTGATGAAGACATCCTAATTTTTGATCTGCAGGGTGGCTTCAGTACCAAACTGAAGGGAAGAATGCCTCTTCTGGAGAGGGGCATTTGTTTCTCAGGAAGCCGGTCTCTGCTCGTGCTGGGAGTTGATAGGATCATGGCTAAAAGTGATAAGGCAAGCCTCAAACAGGCTGTGATGTAATGTCCTCACAGTCCTTGCAGTAATGTAAAGGCTCACAGCTTGCTGTGAGTGGGATTCATGTGCTAGACTCGCTCTGGTCAGAAGCAAGATGTCTTTAATGTGAAGGGGTGAGGAGAAATGGTGATTGAGGCAAGAGAATGAATGGCACCCCCTTATGCAAATAGATTTGGGAATTCAGTGGAGCAGGTAGAGGAATTTGCTGGCTGAGAAAACAGGAGCCCTGGCTGTTACTTCTCCCAGCCTCCATCATTAGTACTTTCCAATGTAGAGAATCAAACTCTTGCTTTAGTTCTTTTTCTTTTTGCTTATTGTAGTTTGAGACTGTCCCAGGTATTGTTACTGATGTTATTATGGTCTGCTTCATAAAAAAATATACAAAGGGAGTTTCTTAAAAATGTCTGTGAACCAGCAGACCGCTGATGCTAAAGAAGTTTTGCAGCTGTAGCAGGAACTTACTGCCCCAGGTGTGTGTGGAACACCTGGTGCTTTGTTTTTTCCACAGGACATCAGGAATGATCAGTGATGTTTCTGATGCAGGTAAATTGCTATTAGTAACAGGAGCAGACAAAAGTAATTTCTTTGTTTCTCAGGGGACTGTAGTGACTGTACTATTGTGTTATTGTAACAGAGGGAAGTGACATTTGTTTTCCTGAAAGCTAACCAAGCTAGTTCATAATTGCATTGATCAGCTGATTTAATTTGAAAGGAACAGTTTTTAAGGAACTTGTTTTTCAGGGGTCCAGATGCTGCTCAGCTTCCATTGAATAATGGGAAGGGGTTGCTAAGAGTTTTGGGACCGTTATTTACTGAGACTGTAGTTTAACTGCTTGCTTGTCTACTTGTATTATATTCATAAAAATAACTGTATTCTTATTTGGAGAGGAGTTAGCCAGAGCTGGCAGATACCTCTGTTTCTCTGTGGGTTATATGTAGTCTACACCTGTATATTCCTGTATATTGAGAAACGTTCAAAGGAAAGATAGGGAACTTGCAGAAGAAACTCTTGTCCCCTTTCTAAGTCTTTCTTTTGATTTCAACTACTCAATTACATGATTTAAAACTTTATTCGAACTTAAAGTTTTGAAGCTGATTAGTTGGGGGACAGTAGCTGGTGGAGGAAAGGAGGAACTGAGATAATAAAGGGAGAAGTTACAGCTAAGCTGGTAAACAGTGCAAGATGCATGGGCAGACTCAGAGCTGTAAATAGCAATAATCCAGAATTATATCTGCCTGGTCTGAATACAAGGGTTCTTCTTAGGGTTAGTACAACATTAGAAGTGAGATGTGAAAGGTACTGCAGGAAAGGAAGCGTTAGTTCCTCTCCCTTAAGCTGTGTTGATTAGATTTGTTTGTCAAGTTAACAAACGCATGTGAAGTGCATGAGGCTTGATAACATCTCTTAAATACTGCTGTTAACAAAGTACTGATTAAGCTACAGTAAACTAAACTGAAACACAGATGCAGGATCCTCTTTTTGAAAATGCACATCTGTCATCTCTAGAAGAGCA
Organism: Geospiza fortis; assembly: GCF_000277835.1. NCBI lineage: Eukaryota > Metazoa > Chordata > Aves > Passeriformes > Thraupidae > Geospiza > Geospiza fortis. The sequence continues at coordinate 10,587,793 of NW_005054300.1, forward strand.
TTACGTAACAGACATTAGTAGGGGAAGAGTCTGGACAAGCTCAAAATGAAATAAATAAAAGCTTCAAACTGGAGCCAACACAAGCTGATAGGATTGAAATATTTGCAAATATGGAAAATGTAGTGTACAGAAAGTAGACATAAGCTATATCCATCTGAAATGTCAAAGTTGCTAGGAAAAGTTAAGATGCACACAGGAATGTACTGGATGAGGGCTTTTGTTACCTTCAGAACAATGACAAAAACACAAAACCAAAGGAATTTTTTAAATGGAGCTTTGAGATTTCATATCAAGACCTCCAGCAGAAAAAGATTCCAAATCTGCATTAATAGATTGTTTGTCTTATTATGAGCAAGTAAGCCAGCTGATGAAGATGTTACTCCATCTAGCAACAAATTTCTTCAGCCTGACCTGGGTTGGTCAGGCTTTGTGCTGCGTAGAGGGGAAGTTTCAGAAGACCAGATTGTATGGCAGCGATCCACAAAGTCTTGGAGCAGAATTTTCAGCCTGCATCTGGAAGGTGCCCTGCAGTCTAGAGATTGACTTATCCCATGGCAGGATTGTCACAGCAGTGGATGGTACTTCAGTGTCTGCATTATGTGGACATCAGTGATCTGTTGCTTTATTTTTAACCCATCCACCCTGCTACGGATTGTCAGAGCACTGACATAGGTGATGCTGCTCACTGTCACTACTGTGGGCTAGGGCAGTTGAAGAGAAATTGAGAAACCTGGGGGCAGACCAGAACAACTCACAGGTTGGTTCTTTCCAATTCCCTTCTGTTAGTGACTATCATCTTCCCTTTGCCCCAGGTTCCAGGGCATATCTTTCATGCATATAAAGACATATTATTTTAATACCTATTGTACTTTAAACAGGAAAGCAACTGACCTATGTGACTGGTGTATTTTTACCCCTTCTGAGTAATACAAAGCATTTGTACACACCTACATGAATCCTTGGGATGCATTTCTTTTGGTAAGGCCTGTGTACATCTGCAGCCAGTGCCACTACAGCACCAGAGCTTCTGTTGAAGTTGTCCAGCATACCTGGTGTAGCAAGGGAATATGGTAGACTTTCTGAAGTATAAATGACCTGAGAGAATGTGCTGTTCAGACAGCATGTTTATAGACTCTGGTAGGTACCAAACCACAGACAGGAAATCATGATTTGTGCTTACTTGCCCCATTTCAGCTGTGAATCTTTGGCAAAGAGTAGTTTAGCCTTTATTTTGGAACATGTAATGGGCAGAGGGCTGCAGTAGGGGGCAGGTGAGGAAGGACTTGCATCTGCATTCTTCCAATGGCACTTGACACTCTAACAGTCCAGCAAGTTACAGACCATTTGGTTCATCTCACGTTCTTGCTGTCACTTGGGAAGCTGAGGTCTTGATAGGATGGATGATTAAAGTGGGAATTCCAAGTGGTTTTCACCTACTTCTGTTATACTGAGCTTTCCTGTTGTTGTTGCTGTCCCTTCTCATTGTTGAGGGATACATCCGGTGCAGGTAGTTCAGTTCACAACATGCAGATTGAGCTCTGGGTGGGAGCCCAAGACAAGAGGCCATGAATTGCCAACCTCTTGGACATCAAAGGGCATGAAGATGAATAGTGCCAGTGAGGTGGGTGGATGGACACTGGGACACACAGCATGAGCAGGGGACTCAGGACAAAGAGTGAGATTTGTCTGCAGGTTGATTGTGGTGGGATAAAAGCCCAGGGGGTCCTTTTTTGTGGGTACTCCTTGGAGGCACCAGCTCAGGCTACTGTGTTACTGCATTGTGAATAAATGGTTTTGTGGAACAAGACATCTGAGACGCTGCCTTGGGAAACCTGGGGACAAACCAGTAAGGAAACCTGGTCAGAACTGTGTGAGTGAGGTGTGCAGGGAGTCAAGCAGGGGTCTCATGGGCTCACAGGAGCCTCTGCTTTGAAGGGGCTTCAGTCTCAGCAGTGAAAGTCTCTGGTGCTGGGAGTGCAACTGCCAGAGTCACGTGAATGGTCAGACTGGAAGGTTTCCTTAACA
>NW_005054300.1:10589827-10667183 GCF_000277835.1 Geospiza fortis
GCTGTTCAAGGGAATGCCCCAGCTACCAGGCCCAAGTCATGTGCATGCTTTTCCTTCCTTTTGTACTTCTCAGCTACCTTGAGAGACTCTGTCCTGTGTTCTCTGAATCTGGCTGATTTTGCTGCAGCTTTGTGGTTCTAGCAACGTAATGAGGACCTAGGTGGTGTGGTTCCAGGTGTCTGCAGGCATTTTTAGTTACTGTTTTGCCTATCCTGCAGAAAGCAAAACTGGACTACCTGAGTGGGTGAAATCTTAGCTTCACTGAGCTAAGATCATCTGGGGGCTCTGCAGCCAGGATTTTGACCTCTTATGTCTTTTGAAATGGCATTTGTTTCTGAAGACTCTCTGCAATGGCAATATGGCTGGAATCCATCTTTTAGGAACCAGTGTGGCTATAGATAAGAGTAACAACTGAGCTTCAAGCTGTCCTCTGTCTTGGCATTCCTATGTGCCCCAGCCAGCTTTGCAGGAAGTTATGAACCAAATAAAACACAGTGAAGGAGGAAGCTGAGTTGCTACCTGGTACCTCCTGGGCAAGTGTACTCTGCTGTTGGATGGAGATGCTGTAGTAATGAGGAATTGTCATTTTGTGTGAGGTATGGCCTAAACATCTAACTGGAATCCTGACCAGAAGGGGCTATCTAGGGGCAGTCTCATTGCCTTAGCACTTCTTCCTTTTTGGCAGGCCCCCAGTTTGATGTGCTTCAAGTTTGGATCCTACTTTGCAGGTACCCAACTGCTTACCTTTGAATCAGGTAGGTTGTGGAATTAATTTAGCTGTGAGATATCCTGTGGAACTTGTCATAACTTGCTTTGTGTTGGCTTTTGAGTGGCATTGCTTTTCTGGCATGCTTGTCTGTTTGTACTCAGTACTGCAGATGGTCTGTTCATTCACGTAACTTTATCCTTTAATTAGCACTGTGGAGTTAAAGTGCTTTGGGTTGATACAGACAGAATTTGAGTTGTGTGCATTATTAGGGACCCAGCAGATTGGGGATGCAACAGGGTGGCATCTGGGTTTAGTTTACAGCTTTCTCTAAGCCACCCTTGAACAAAGGCAGGCTTTATTAGAGCGTCTGCCAGGCTTCTTTACCAGAGGAGGGCCGTTTCACATCATCTTTGAATACACAGTTGGATTATATCTGCTGTTTGAGCTCTTTCAAAGAATTCTAACACATGCTGTCCTTGAAATACCTGCAAAAAAACTGGTTTGACTTGTTTGCCATCATCAAAGAGGGTTAACTGTGTTTTCCAATAATTTTCCATGTTCTCTTTATAGTCATAACTTGTCCTTGCCTGCAAGCCCAGAACCCTTTTCGAGGGGAGACACAGAGCAGGACTCCTTCGTTTTTGCTCCATTACATATTACCTGGCATATTTTCATTGAAGCTTAATGTTCTCTGGATTTCCTTTCTCTGTGTTTTCTTGGGAAAATACCTTCCCTTCCCCCCTTGTTTATTGTGGTTTGATAATCCCATCTCAGCCCATGTTTATATTCCCTCTAGCTTGGCTCTTTTAGAGGATGTAACTAAGCAGGTGTGGGGAGGATCTGAGGAGGTTCTGTGTTTTCTCTTTTTGCTGGGATTCAATAATGCAGGTAAATCTCATGTTTCCATTTGTCCTCCGGTAAGGAAGTGTCCTTGTTGCCAGTTTATTCACACTGATATATTTTACTTTTAAAGTAAGTGGTGCCTGAAAGTTACGGAGGCGTTGCCTTTAAAGCTCTCATGCGTGCTTTCTGATGCTGTCTTGGCCTCTCTGGGAGTAACACAAATCCTGCCCACGTGTCAGTAAAGCTCTTGAACTTGGCTGAGCGCTCGAACAGGCAAACAGCATCAGGCAGCAGATGGAGTGTGTGATTGGGGTGCAGCAGGCCTTGCTTACTTTTTGGTTTTGTTCATCATTTTCTCTACAACCTTTGATAATTCTTTCCACCTCAGTGAAAAGAGGATAGTGAACTGTCATTCTCTATATAAAGTGCCTTGAAACTTAATTTTTTTTTCATATTGTTTAATCAAACCCAGTCAAAATAGTTGATCCCGTTTTCATTTTACACAACTGCAGTATTCCTGTGGAGTCTAGTGGAAATAAGCCAAGCTTTTTAGGTTTTTGATTCCACGAAATATGCTGAATGATCTGGTTCTATCTTCAAAACTTCCAATTAAATGTTAAATAAAGAATGTGTGCAGTATAAATTAAGGGTATTCACTAAGTGCTCAGATATACTATTTCCAAATTATTAAACAACATAGGGTATTTATCTAGTCTCTGTTTTCTGCTTTTTCAGTTTCAGAACCAGGCAAACAAAAAGTTGGTATGTTATGGAAACAGAAGAACAGTTGCATCAGTTGCCCTGTTTAATATAGTCCCTGCTGTGTTAATTCCTTTCTAATCTGTTCTTTAAACACAATTGATTGTGTCTCATTTATGGCAAATTACATTCCAAATAAACACTCCATGATATTACATGTTTGAAAAAGCTTTTTATTTATTGTAACTTCACTAATCTAATAAAAGGTATGGTTAATTATGCCTGCCTTTCAGATTAGCATTGCCAGTTCTGGCTAATTTATGTCTATCACTGTCTTTCCTATGTGTAATGCTTCCCTGTTACATTAGTAGAAGAAGGATAAAGTGTGTGTAGTCCATCCAGTGAATTCACAATCCCTAGTGAGGGATTTTGATTATATTAATCTCTAATAGTCTTAGGAAAGGAACAGCTCATGTGATACATCTTTCAACTGGTACAGCTTTATATGAATGACAAGAGCCAAATGTGGGCTATTGTCTGTTTTTAGCCAAAGCTACAGCATTCAGGTGTTTTTAGGATGACTCCTGAGGCAATTCCATCCAGTATGGGGGGTTGGCAGTTTAGGAAACTTACCTGTATGACCTTTGTTCCTGCACCTCCAGGTAGCACACTCAGCTTGGAGAGCTGCTCTTCCTCCCTCTCCCTATCTGTGCAAACTCAAGCATGATCCCTGCCCTCTAGCTCTGCTCTTAGAATGCTTTCAGAACTGGTTGAGAATTTATTTGTTCAGTTTTCATTAATTGTGCTCTGATCTGTCTAGTTAAAATCCTTTAAAATTTCTGCATCTCTTCTCACCCAGCAAGGGCACCAGAATCCAGAGAAAATAAGACGTATGTCTTGGTCCAGTGGATGGCGTAGCTTTGGTTTAGAAATTACTGCATTTCGAGCTACTTTAACATCATCTAATATTTTTATTTTTTAGTTGCAAGGCCTTACAATGGCACAGAATGAGCACTGCGTTCAAGCCTCCTTCCTGTAAATGATAGGACCAAACAAGGCGGTGTGATGAACATGCCACTGCATCAAATCTCTGTCATTCCAGCTCAGGATGTTACCTCTTCCAGAGTCTCCAGGAGCAAGACCAAAGAAAAAGAGGAACAGGTACTGTCAGATATGCTTGATTTTCACTGGAAATTATCTAAGTATAAAATTATAGGGGCTACCAAATCAGACCTGATTCTATTCCAAAGCCCCAACTCCTTGCATTACTGCTGCTTTTAGTGAGGACAAACACTGCCAAGTTATCTTCTTGTGTTTGCTAATTTAAAGCAGCTGTCTGCAAAATTCTAGAGATTGTCGTTGAGTAACTTCTGCAAAATGCAAGCTACAGCCATCTATTTTGCATAAGAATTCAAGGCAGATAGAGATTTGGATGGTTGCTCTAATACCATTATTGTAGAAGCTGTTACAGGTGTATATAAAGAAAAAATATATGGAATGTGAACTCCTATATGTAGCCATGCATCCTGTTTTTCTTTACTCTTGGTAGCATGCAGTAGCTGTGCTGTATTTCAAAGTGACTAGAATGTCACAAGGAGGGCTGTATACACCCATATGTATACATACTGTACTGGTTTATGCAATATGATTTGTATTCTTAATGTGGGAGTATGTGTGTGAGTGGAACCAATCTGAGGTCTTGCTGTGGTGCTAATGCAAAAATATCTGTAGTATCTACTAATTCGAAGTCCAGTAAAATCCAATCAATACACTACTTAACAGTTTCTAATAGCATGTGAAGAAGACTATGTCTAGTCTTCCCATGTCAACCTTATTTATCTGGGCTGTGTCTGATGCAGCCCAAAAACCTTAATGTGCACTGTGCTTTAGTGTACACTGTACTGCATCGATCTTATATTATCTGTCAGTTCCACAGAAACCTCTTTGTGGTTTTGTAGCTTTAACATAGAATGATGTCAGGAGAACATTCATTATGGTACAGCTGCAGGGCTTGCTTTGTGGACTGCTCAGCAGTGGTTAACTCTGAGAAGACCTCCTTCTGGTCTGAGTGGTGCTGATTACAGATCGGGTGTAGCTTATCTATAAGGGACTAGAAAGGCACTGTCGTGTTACAGGAAGGGATTCACCAACATTGACTTTGAGTAGGGTAAAAGAGTAATTTCTGATGTGTTGGGATAATTTGCCCTGATTACTCATCTCACCTGACAGCTGTCCAGATTGAGCCTATCAAAGTCACCAGGAGAAATAAACTGTCCTATTATTGGCTGTTTTGAGTCTTTTCCTTAGTAACATCTTAATGGATTCTAGCCCTTCAGATTCTTAAACCAGTAACTAATTAGGCTGGCACACTGCTGCTTTTGGTTGCCAGAACTAGGCAAGAAGTTACTATCACAGCGGAGATGCTCTAAATCCATAAAGCACCTTGTCTCAGGAGTCTGCTGGAATCTGTCACTTGCCACCTGTCACACAGAGTTACTGTCTGGGCAGCTCCTTGGGTAAGAGGGCTCTGCTGTTTCCTCCCTTTGGTGCTCTCCCATACAGTAACTGTAAGTGCTGAGAGTGAAACAGCTCCTTTGTCAAATGCAGGGCAGTGCTGTGAATTTACTACTCTGCTCTGGGGCAGTGGAGATTAGGAGGCAGATCAGAACAACCTGTGCCTCTAACCATGCAGTGGGCTCAAGTGAGAATCTCAACTCTTCTTCTAAACATGTTTTTAATTTCCAGCACAGTGACTTCGGTGTTAACAGGTATCCCCTGTGTTTCCTTCATGATAACTAGTTGAAATGTTGGTTATTGTTCCCCTTGCTGGGTTGCTGTTATATTTTCAAGCCTTAGCATGTGAGAAGCAGAACAGAATACTTGTTTAAATATGTGCAGTGTTGAAGAGGAAGTGGGACCATGCAAGCAATAGATTAGGCTAACTTGGAAACACTTTGTTTCCCAAGTCTTGTCCTTCCTGTCTCCATCAGCATATTCATTCATCTCCAGGTGTCCTGCATTCTGCCAAAACTACAGCTGGAACAGCTGGAGCTCTGGGTGAGCTGTCAGCTGTACTGACACTGTGGCTGCTCCTGTGCACATGAGCCTGGCTCTTATACTCCCTTCCTCACTCCTGCTCCTGGTGTTAACTTTTAGTGCTGGATCTTACAATGAGCTGGAGGGCAATCAGTTTGTTAATGCGCTGACTTTGACCGATCCAGTTAAACTTTCATATTGCATCAGTTAGGATGTTCAAGGATACTTTATAGTCAGTCCCTGTTAACTCTTGGATGCAGTCAAGACCCACTGGGCAAGACTGAGTTTTGCTCATATTTTAAGAATATAGTAAAGGGGAGATGGGATGCAAAAGAAAAAGAATTTCAAGATTATCCTTTTCTGTTGAGATAGCAACTCCAAGATAAAGAGCAGCAATGCAGCTGAACATGATCCTGTACTGGGCAAATCTACTGAGCAGTTGCAGGTAGTTGCTGTGCCCTAGGTAACGTCTACTGTACAAGACACTGATACTAGGTAAAACTGAGAAAGAAGGTGTTCCAGTACAAAGTCAGTGTAACTTCAGTATTTTCATATTTCAGTTGCATAAGTTCCCACCACAATACAGGTCACAGTTATTTCCTTATATTGTAGTTGGCCTAGAAACAGTTCTTATGTCTGCAAAAGCATACAATAGTTTTTGAGAAAAACTTACAACATTTCACAGTTTGATTCATGTACCATGATTTTCTTACCTTACCTTTATTATATAATAAGAATAGTAAATTTCTTACTTTTCCTGTGCAGGAACAGTATGCTACTCAAACAAATGTGTACACTGTAGTCTTAAAATATTTTGAGTTGTACAAAGCCACTTGACAATCTGAACAAAATCGAACCACAGTCAAAACCAATAGTACTGTTTCACAGATAAATACGTAGGTTTGCTTGGTAGGACCAGGCTTCTTAGACCAAGTGCATTTCCAGGTGTGCACTTTATAGATTGAGTAGACTCATGTACATCTCTCCCCTGTTCATTATCAAGCTGTGGCTAAAGCCAAGGTGAATAAAGGTAAAGTGTCATCTAGCAGATGTAATTTTGTCTTGCTTTCATTTTTTGCTATTTCAAACCAGACCTTTGGCTTGTTGGTACCTACATCCTGCATTGTAAGAAGTCCTTTGGAGGAAAGGCTCAAGAAGCACAGCAGCAGAAAATGAAGGACCAAGGTGCCAAGAGAGAGACCTTCCACCAGTCTCTGAAAAATCAGTGTCTTTCCTATTTCCCAGAACATGCTTTTTATTCTGCTGTCTTTTGTGATTGTGCATGTGGTTAGTTATCCACATTTGTCATAGAGCTGCAGAGGGAGAATTCTCAATCTGAACAGTACAGATCTCACTATTTCTTCTCTTCTATGCTTCTGGTCAAGATGTAGCACTTGTTTTTCAGGTTAAGACTTGGTTTTATTCTAGCTTTTCTTGCTATGAGAGGAAGTTTTCTGGACTAGTGTTTTGTAACTAAATGAAGAACAGCAAGAAATCCTTACCACCTTTGTGATTACAGTGCAGTTTTTCATATTGAGTGATGTATAATACCTAGGCATGCTTAATAGCAGATTAAATTGGAGGCTCAATACCTGTGGAAGACTGTGGCAAAAATCCTATTGAATTTGAAGAAGTGTTACGAGGAAAAGTTTTTATCTACCATTTCTGGTCTACGTCCTCAGTGATATGTATACATAAGAGCCCGATAGATTCAGGTTAATATAATTTTCAACATTTAAAATAGTTGAAATCTGAGGTTAGCAGCAATATTTCGTGAAACTTTTGTACATTTCCCCAGTAAAATAAGGAAGGTCGTAAAGGGATTATTACTCTTGCATTTAACTCAGATGAACTGATAGCTTTAAGGGCTATTAATAACCATCATTAGCTTCTTACTTATCCTTCACTAGGAATAGCTTCATGCTTACCTGATTTAAGGGAGAGTTGCTGTATTGTGTGTGAGAAGCCACAACCCCCTTCCCCTGTTTGGTGGGCAGTATGCTGGCAGCAATGTTTTCTAGTGCATGCAAAAGCAAGCAGCCCTCAGGATTTCATGGGAAACAAGGAACAATGCTGGCATGTGACTGAGGTGGTGTTCTGCGTCTGTTATGTTTTATCATTGTCTTTTTGAGGGCTTGCTGCCTTCCTCACTGCAGCAGACTGATGTCTGCTACAAGTTGTTAGTGTTACTGCAGTGAAGCTCCCTCAGCAATAGCTTTTCACCACTCTTCTAAAAATGTGCACCAGCCATGGCCTCTGGTGCTGTGATCTCTGCAGATCTCATAAGCAGATCAGGGATGGGTGGGATCAGTGATGGAATGAGAGATCATGAGATGTTGGGCACAGTACTGTTTCTTCTCAATAATCTCAACCTGGGAATCAATACTGAGCTGTCATCAAAGATCACACAGTATTTATCACAGATGAAGAGCAATGTCTTGATCACTGTATTGATCAATGCAATATATTGATCAGTGCAGATCAATAAACTTGCTGATTCCAGTTGATCAGCTGAAACTCCCTTCTGCTCACTTCTCTTGTTTTCTAAGTGCTGTGTAGTATTACTGGCTGCTACATGCTCAGCAGAGATGCTGTGATTGTCCCTGACATCTCCAGGTGCTTCTCAAAGCTGTCATCTGGAAGAGACTGAGTGCCTCATTTGTGTATATGAAATTATGGTGAGAGAAGCACATTGTGATGCATCTTCATAAAGTTCTTCTGCCTCTGTAATGATCTCCTGCATCCTGTAACAGGAAAGGCACTATGGCCTATTGATTCAAATAAATCACATTTTACTGGAAAAGCAGGACTTAGGGGAAAAAAAAGCAATTGATGCATTTGCAAGAGTTTGTAGTCATAGATCAGTATTCTCAAGGTAAAGATGTGTGTTTTATGTTGTTGAATCTAGAGTGACACTTTGAGAGCTGTTTTTAAGGTACAGAAGCACTCTGACTTTCTCCATTCACTTTTTGGACTTTGAGCTGTGAATTTGGTCTCTTGAGTGGCTGAATTTGGTCCAGATACTCAGGCTTTGTAATGCTCTGTGTGGGTGTGTTTGGTTTTGCTTGCCCATCAAACTAAATAATTCATTAAGCAACCAGGCTGTAAATCCTTTGTGAATTTTACCCCTTTTATTTTTTGTACAGTGATTTGTGTGTTTATGTGTAGCTGTCACATATTAACATGGGGCCCGGTATTTTTCCTTTCTGAAGTTTGCCTTGTATCAATACTAGCTAACTATGGAAGAGTTTTTGTCTGAGTATTCTTTATCTTTTCTGTGAGAAGCAGAATGTACTTCTCCTGCTGTACTTCTTGTAGGCATAGGCTCAGAGTGGATGGGAATTGTGAAGACCTTTCCCATCCAGACCTTTCCTGACAATTCAAATCTTGGGTTTTACATTTGGTGTTTATCAATGGATCATAAAGCGTTTCTCAGAAGAAGTTACACTTTCTACTCTTCCTGCCTCTTGCCAGCTTAAGGGCTTTCTTCTGCTGTCCCATGTGTTCCTGGCAAGAGCATGACTTACTTTGCCTTTGGTACCTGGAAGACTGTCAAGAAGCACACAGAGTGAAGCCAGACCTGAATTAAGCCAGGTCTGTAATCTGGGATTTGCTGTTGTTTTACCACCCTGCTAGATGGCATTGGGCAAATCCTTTGGGTTCTTGTGCTATCCTGACTCCCATCTGTGAAAGAGGGCTGGCGCTGCTGACTAGCCTTGTAAAGGACTTCAGGTGTATGGATAAAAGCTGAGTAGCTGGAAGCCTTTGTCACTAGGTCCTTTGAGATGTCTGCTTTGCCAGAGTCCCAGTCTGCAGACACTTGAGCTGATGGCCCAAAGCTCTGCTGCAGAACATGGTGGGCATGGGGTATGTGGAGAGCAGAGGGGTCTTCCTCCTGGTGGTGAGCACTGCTCAGTCTCGGTCGTGGTGCATGTGCAAAATGTTGTGTCTTTCCTGAATTTCTTTGCTCTTGTTGTGCTTGAGTGCAGGATGAGAAGCTGGTCCTCTCAAGCCCTACTCTTGGAAGCTAGCACATGCTGATTCCCAGCAAACCCTAGTGAAAGGGGAAGAGAGGAGACAGGAAGTGGGAGGGAGGGGATGGCATGGGAGGGAGCTGCTCCTGCTTGAGCAGTCCTAACAAAAAAGTCAGATCACGCTGTTTGATTCTGCATTGTGTTTGTTTTGGAGTGTGTACAGCATGTGTGTGTGAGGAAAGGAGCAGATGGCTGCTGAGTGGGGATGAATTACAAAAGGAAAAGTGTGGGAAGTGGTTTCTGAAAGGATTTTGAGGGAAAAGAGAAGACTCTTTTAAAAATTCAGTAAACATTATGAAAACTAACAGCAGTAGATACAGCAGCAGAGATTTAGGTAGTGATTCTTTAGAGAAGAAGCTTCAGCCGTTTCAGATTTTGCAGTTTGCTTATAATCACTCATTTGTTTACAATCTCTGTTTTGACTTTGCTTATTGCATGTGAGGTCCTTACTTTGATGTCTCAAGACCAGAAACTTAGAGTTAATGATTATGATCTCTGGCAGTTGCATTAACCTGAATTTTAAACCACCTCTCCAACATTAACAAAATCTGTCTGGCTCTTATTAGCAGCTCACTTAAGGAAGCTGAGAGTCATTCCTCAGAAAATATTATATTCCAAAAGTGCTGATGCAGTTTAATTACATGATAGTCATGTATGCTTTGGTGGTGTTTTGCAGGTCTGTTAATGTTTCTGGTGTATGTTAATGTGCAACAGCTTTCCATAAAGGGAGCCCTGGATGTGAGCTCGTGACTTTGGAGTTTATTTTTTTTTCTTCCCTGGCAGAAGCATGCTTGTTTGTTTGCCTTCTAATGAGATGTGTGTGTCAGTCATGATCCCACAGTGATGTATATGTGCATATAAATACCTGTGTTGATGAAATCACCACAGCTCGACAAAGTATTAGTCAAGACTTGATTCTAGTGTGCAGTGATTTTCATCATCCATTGTCTGTATTGTTTCTTTCAAGTGAGGCTGTCAGATTCCTGCAGACTGATTTTTAAAGTTTGCTGTCCATTAAATGTAATTTCTGTAAATGAGACACCCCAGAAGTACAGATGGTCTTTCCTCCCGTAGGATGTTTTGCCTCATGCGTTGATGCATAAGGAATGACTTCGTTAATTTGATCTTTCAGACAGATGTGTTTCTTTGCCTGGTAAAATAAAGTAGGTTGTGTTTGGAGTTGTTTTTTAGGGTGTTTTGTTTTGGGTTGTTTTGAAAGAAGAAGGAAGACTAACAATTCTGCCAGGGAGGCATGGTGTAGTACCCTTAATGTACTTGAACCTCAGGGAGTTTTAAAACTGTGTCTAGTTTTAAGCTGCTGATTCCCCTTAAATCCTGCACCCCAGTGGTTTATAGTTAAAACTTTAGCAAAATTATACATAGGCTTAGCTTGAACTTAGCTAATTCTACTTGGCCTTTATGCCACGTATATATAATTCTTGACAGGGCCAGGGGAAGTTGTTCTTCAGAAGTTGCTCCTCCTTGCTTTGCTGAAATCTAAGCTGTTAGGAGTACAACCTTCTGAGTCAATAATCCTCACACCTAGAAACAAAATCCACCTTTGGGATTAATTTAGCTTCTCTTGGTCCCAGAAGCGATGGTCTCTCATCTGCTACTAAACATGTTTCTCTCTGGCAGAAGACATAGCTCCTGTTTTAGGAAATTTCTTACAGAGATTTTTGCATGACAGCCACAAGTCAAAGCATACTTCTATTACTGAGCAAGCCCATATGTATATTCTGTGAGGTCAATGGTTGAAATTCAGAATTTCATTCTTTAGGAGTCAAGAATTGAATTCCAAAAACAAAGGAAGGAGCAGAATTCACCTATTTGTCAAGGTTTAAGTTTATTTACAGCCCAGTCCTCTCTTCCTGTAAATTAGCACTACTTTGATGTTGATGAAAATGAGTACAAGTGGCCTGTTTATAATTTTTTCATTTGCTTGAATGTAGACCACATTTGATTCCTTGTGCATCTGGACTACAGGTGGCTGTTAGTGTCAGGGAGAGGAGTCAAATGCTGCTGAGTTTGCAGCATTTAACTTCACCCCTGTGCTGAGTGAGCACTGTATGTTTCCACCATGTTCTTTAGGGGTGCAGCATTTCTGGTGTTCCTGGAGGCAGGAATCTGGGGCTGTGTCACCAACTGCTTTGCACACATGTTGTGCATCTGTCAGGGGATTGGAAGTAGGTGTGTTTAGCACAGATATTCATATACTCAGATTCTATGAGTGTGGAAGCAATTTTTGGTGTATTCTTAAGATTAGAACACTTTTAGTAATAAGCTTGCATCTTATGCTTAGATTTTTCAGAGACCTTAAAGTAATTAAATGGGGTGTACATCTAAATTTTTTGTGTAACCCACTGGGGTCTTTATCAAAGCTGGATTTGGAGTCACAGATATCCAGTGTGCATCACTGCCTTGGAGGATAATTGTATCTCCTACTCTTTGGTACTTACACCTTGGAAAACCACTGTTTTAGGTCTCACAGATGTAGAAGATATGATATATAATAGAAATATGGCTATTTTTATCTAAAAAGTCAATAAATTTTTTTTCTAACTCTTAAGTTAAATTCACTCTCTAGTGTGTAGATGTATTCATTAGTTAAGTGTATTCTATGTAATATCTCGTGATAATTATGAATTGGCATCAAATTCTTAAAAGTATGAGATTATCCTTTTCCTAGAATTTAGAGAGGAGCCTAAAAAAGAGTTACTGAAACATCTACAGGCAGATTTGTGGTAGTGGCTCCTAAAGAGAGGGGTTTCTGCTTTCATGCTCCATGGTTGGGATATCTGGGAGAAATGAAGCACAGCTACTGCATACCTGTGAACTTTAAACCATAGCTATTTTAAGTTAAGGAGTGAGAAGGGAAGCATTAGAGTAGCATGGGAACATTAGCAAATTAGGACCACTGGGTGCTGCCAGTGCTGATTTGTGCTTAATCTAAGAAAAGATATCTTCTCTCTTACATCTGGGAATAGGACTGAGCTGGTTCTCTTCTGTGATTAATGCAAAAAACTTGACTGTTTGTCTTGTAATTGCTCCAAATCAGCAAGCAAAAAAATCTGTATCACTACACAGTGATGAAGTTCATGCAGAAGGGGAACAGGCATGTTGGAGTACAGATTAAAGTTTTAGACAAAACACCTATTTTTGTATGTTTTTAATATGCAAATCAGAAAATACACACCTGTATGTCTGTATATACCTTCTCCCCCTGTGCTTGGCGCTGCTGAGGCCACACCTTGAGTGCTGTGTCCAGCTCTGGCCCCTCAGGTTGGGAAGGACGCTGAGACACTCAAGCATGTCCAGAGGAGGCCACGAGGCTGGAGAGGGGCTGGGAACACAAACCCTGTGAGGAACCACTGAGGGAGCTGGGGGTGTTTAGCCTGGAGAAAAGGAGACTCAAAGGTGACCTTATCACTCTCTGCAACTTCCTGAAAGGTGGCTGGAGTCAGGTGGGGGTTGGTCTCTTCCTCCAGGCAGCAGCTGACAGAACCAGAGGGCACAGTCTTAAGCTGTGTCAAGGGAAATATAGGCTGGATATTAGGAAAAAGTTTTTTAGAGAAAGAGTGATACAGTACTGGAATGGTCTGCCTGGGGAGGTGGTGGAATCACCATCCCTGGATGTGTTTAAAAAAAGATTGGATGTGGCATTCAGTGCCATGGTTTAGTTGAGGTGTTAGGGCATGGGTTGGACTCAATGATCTTGAAGGTCTCTTCCAAACTAGTGATTCTGTGTCTGTTATAGATATATCTATATATAGATATATATGTAATTTTAGGCACTGGTAATAAAGGGTTAATTGTCCTAATTCCTAGTTAGAGTCAGCATAAAAGTAGTACCTCCCACCCCCAAAACTGTTTCATTGAAAATGGCTTGTTTTATTTTAATTATTCCTTTGAAGTTTGTGACATTGAAGGCCAGCAGGGGTGGCCACATCTGACTTGGAATTACCTGTGTTATGTTGCATGTAGTTACCCCTTTACACTAAATCTGTAACTCATGGTATTTGGAAGTGGCACTTCAGCTTTCAGCCTTGATTTGAAGATGAAGGGTAAAGCTTCTGTCTGTAGTTTGTTTCCATGCCAGCCACCATCACAGCGCACAGAAGTTCTTTGCCTGCTCGTTGCTAGCAACTCTTTTTTGAGTAATTGAAACAGTCTCTTAAATTCTGCTTTTAGACCTGTGTGTTGAAAACATGTGAGGTCATCCACTTTATCTAAAAACTTACAGATAAAATTCTGGAGTCTTACCCAATAGGGTGTTTCCTTCAGTGCTGTAAATGGGACAGGGAGAATGAGGGATGGAAAGGTATCCTTTTGGGGCCCCTCTTGTCCTGTTTGAAAGTAAAGGTTGGGACACTGGAAAAGCAAGTGTCTTAATTACAAGACATGCTGTGCTGCTCTTGCTGGTAGAATTTCAGTGGCTTTACAGTTTTTGTCCTCTCTCAGTTCTCCAATGCTACCTTGGCAGTTCAGAGGGAAAACTGAAAACTCTGCTTGCTCTAATGCAGGGGTGAATGGCATTGATCCTGTCCTCAAACCCCATTCAGGTTCTCATTTTCACTTGTCATTTCTCTACAGCTTTCTACAGCTAATCCTCTACTGTACTTCTGCTTTGTAAGCTGAAACCCACAAAATTTGCAATCACAGCCTGTGTGACTTCAGTGAAAATAAAAGGCAGTTTTAGTACTGTGGGTTTTTTCCCCCAAATCAGTTTCATATGCTCTGTATCTGTGAAGTGTCTGTAAGCCTCATCAGCCTGCTAAGCTTTGTGTCACCTGTATATATAACTGGCAGAGAGTTTCCTATGCTGTTTTCTTAAAGTTAATTTCCATATTATTATTGAAAATATTGACTGATGCCTGGCTTAGTACCAATCTTGTGGAAACAGCAGAGACATCTTAATTTGAGAAGGCTAACATCAAATCTGTCATCAGTCAGATCTTCACCAATGGAACATGTTTTATATCAGTATCATTTGTTCCATTTTTAGATGGAAACATTTGAGAAGAGAAATAGAAGGAAACACTCCTCTATATCAGACATAGTAAGGGTGGGAGTTCTACTGAGCTAAAACAGACCTTTAGAAAAATGTTAACAGGAGACAACAGACTGGCAAAAAAGCCCCAACCAACAGATGGGGTGAGCCTGATTGCAATAAGGCAGCACTTCCTCCCAGTCACATCCTGAGCACAGCTGCTGTAGGGGATGTTTCTTCTGCAAGAGATAGTGGGGAGAATTTCAATAGTGGGTAATGTGCCCAGGTATGAGAGTTTCATTTACAGTGTTTGTTTTGTGTGTTTTGGAGCCTGAATACCTAATGCCATTCTGAAAGCTGCATTTTAATGGTTACTGGAATGAACTGACTGAAGTGTATGGGACCTTGCAGTTTCCATGGGAAGCTGGTCCTTTCCCATGAATGCAGGTGGGGAGAAGGAGAGACATCCTGTCCTCTCAGAGCTTCAGTTCCAGCTGGATCATGTTCACACCAGACTGTTTAATCCTGGGGTTTTCCCCCTTATCATCTATAAACCTCTGTTTCTTCTTGAGTGTAGATGCAACAAAGAGCACTGCTGCTGTTCCTAGATTTATGAGCATTTTGAACTGCCCCCAGTCCAGCCAGTCCCATGCTGAGCATGACTGGTGGCAGTGCTTTCTCCTGAAAGCATTCCCAGTTTCAGCTCTGTCCAGCCCTGCTGCTCTGCTTCCAAACTGCCAGGAATCCTCACGATGCCCCCAGAAGTGATCAAAATTTGTATTGATTGTGCTAGATCTCCAGATTCAAATATTTGCTTTCAAGAGTTCTGATATCTAGGTCTAAATATTTTAGCAGCTTGGTTAGTTTCAATCAGAAACACAAACCCACCTGTAAACATCTAGAAAATAAATAATAACTACTATAGCCCAGCAATTCCTTAAAGGCTTCTCTCTGACCTCTCTCTACCTCTGGTGCTACAGCTGCTCATTTAAAGGAACTACTTTAGAAGTGCCATCCCACAGCACCTCATCCAGTAAAACCCAGGTATCTTTCCTCTCACCCCCTTTGAAATGCACTCTCCTGGTCTATCCTCTTCAAGAAGATGTTCCCTGTGGTCTTACTGCTCACACATGTCCCACCAGGAACTCGGTGGCAGGCTCTGGTGCTCCCATCTGTCCAAAGAATGATGGAGGGGTACCCAGCTGGACCACAAGAAGTACATTGTTAAAGTCCTTTTTTAACACTGACTTCTCTCGGCCTACCTGTAGTAAACCTGAGGCACACCCAAGTCTCTGGATTGCAGAGTGAAGGAAGCAGATGAGATCAACCCATTTTTATAGCGTTTCGAGTCATTAGGACAGAAATAACTAAATCTGATGTTCTGGTTTATAATCAGAATTTTTGGGGGCGTTTAATGCAGAACCTTGAACCCCTTGGCCTGTTGTCTTTCTTCTGGTGAATTCTTGCATATTTGGGTAGGTTTTAACTGTTGTGATTTTTGAATCTGATGGGTTGTTTCTTGGGGTGAGTTTTTTTGGGTGGTTTTTGGTTTTTCGTTGTTGTTTTGGGGATTTTTTGGAGAGACTTTTGAGGAAGCCCATACAGTTCCTCTTCATAGCAAAGTTCTGGTTTTCACTTTTTTCTCCTAGATTTCTCAAATGTTCATGAAAGTGACTTAACTAGTTCCTGCCTGTGCAGTTTTTGTTGGGGAGAACTTGTTTGCAGGGCACTGGTCTGAACTCTGTTCTATTTTATGAGGCCAAAAGCAAAACAGAGTCAAAAATGTAGAATTGAGGGGAAATAAAAGCCTTACTGAGCCCCATATGCCCCTTACTTGCTTGGTCATTTCATTTCATGTTCAACCATCCAGTTTTTGATAGTCTGAATTGTTTTTTGTGGATTTGGAGTTTTGGTTGGTTTTGCTTTGTTTTTTTTCTGTAGTCAGTCTTTTAACTCTTTTTCGAAAAATTCTTCAGATCCTACTGTTATACCCCAGTATTGTTTTGTAGTTGCTTTATTAACACTCACAGTTCTTGGGTAAGCAGCTCTTAATTGCTTGCAGCATTGTGACTTGCCTGTTGCAGTATTTGAGTTAGACACAGGCATCAACAAAAGTCAGCTCCTTCCAACAGGTACTGCTGTCTTTCTGCCTTTTCCACAGAAGCATGTGTTGGAAGAGTGGCTTATGTGGAATTTGTTAACACTTGGTGCAGTTTGGAGACTGGTGCTGATTTAATTAAAAACGGCTATAAAATCTTGGCTACTTTTTTCTACTGTGAAATTCACGTGCACTTGGAGAAGCATCTGCAGGATCAAAGTTCATTAGCTTGTTCAGTGTTCCTAATTGCTGGAACTCCCCTCAGCCGTGTTTGTTTGGAAGATGTCTGGTGTATCATTGGATCTGCACAGCCTGCAGTGTTTCACAAGCCAGAGAAGAGCAGAGCAGTGCTTGCACAAGCATGACTATGGGAATGCACGGACAGGAAACACTGTCTGGTATTTAACATCTCCTTAAGCTATCTTTTCCCGTTACACTTTAAGCCATTCAAGCTGGTTCTCCCTTCCCTCAACCCTCCTTTGAGCATAGGCCTAGGAAACATCCATTAGCTGTTCCTGGGCAGTACCAACTGAGATGTTAGCAAACAAGGTGCTTGGACACACAGACACTCCAGAGATTAACAGGCTGAAAATGTGAGGTGAATTGCCCCTGGCTCGTGACTGTCCTGTGGCCAGGGAAGGACCATAAGTGCTCATTCCCTAAGAGTGTATCTGCTGCTTGAGGTGTGCTGCAGAACACCTCAAGAGAAGTAACCCGCTCGCTGCTCTTATTTTACTGATCAGGGATAACTAATCTCTTTGTACTGCAGGTTTTAATTCAGAATAGTTGGGGTTTTGTTCACCCAGACATCAAAGAAGTTCTGATTGGCAGCTCAGAAATTTGTGTAAGGTCTGAAAGGAGGATTTATAGGAAATGAGCAGATGGTCGAGTACAGAATTTCCCCAGGAGGCTGCAGTTATTTAAAAATGGGAGAAACTAAATAGACTGTACCAAATTTGAATGTAAAATTAACTGGCCAGCCAGTAGCTAAATACTTAACCAAAATGATTCAGCTTGGCCCCTAGCATAAGCATGTAATTGAAGTGATACATCTCTGAATTTACTCTACACACATTATTTGAAGTTTCACCTATTAAGTGCACATGAATGAAAGATGATTTTGCTAAGCACTGTTCTTTGGCGAGGCCTTTCCTGCATCTCTTTCTTTCACACTGGCAACATGATTATTCAGGCATGTAGGAGAATTCTACAAAATGTTGCTCATATTAAATGAAATATAAAGCTGTTCAACTGAATGCCTTTAATTTTTAAACTGCTCTTTTTCAAACATAAGACTTAACACATTGGTTAGGTTGCAGTATTTTGGAAAAAAACCCAAGCAGTAGCTTACTTTATTTCGGGATGCAAGACTCAAGACTTAACTCTAAGTTAGACTCAGTGTTAACTCTAAGTAGTCAAAGACTCAGTGTTAACTCTAAGTAGTCAAATGTCGCACATCCCTTTAAAAAATCCATGAACTCAAGTCACTTCAGAGTTTTTTGCCACATGGATTAAGACTTTCAGTATTCTTGTTTCCAATGTGTTTTTTTCCCTGAAGGTCTGATACATAGAAACTGGAGGTTTTGTATAGGAGTGGATGTCTGTCAATGGACAAGCAGGTTTTTAGTCCAAACCCCATGATGTCAAATGAATGGATGAATTAAAAAACTGGTTGAGCTCATTATTCTTTAAAAACTTGGGAAAACACTTTTTTTTTTTTTAGGGAAATCCCTGTGAAGCACCCTCTTTAGAAGGCAGATAGGCTTTAATTCTCTCATTACATTTTAAGTTGAATATGCAGTGGAGAGAATTGTCTAAGAAATGGTATGCAATAATAAAATGTGTTTAATTACTGTCATGCTCATCTGTTTATGTTCTGGTTTTCTTCTCCCAGAAACTTACATGTAACACCTGGTGTTATGGGGGCAGTACGGTGGGCCATGTGCACACATAGTTCTGCTGAGAGTTCCCTGATGTAACACTGGTGCAGAACGTAATTACACTGTATTTCTCTTCCAGCTTGTTGTGTTTGCATAATTCTTTGTAATGGTGAAATAAAATAAATTCTTTGTAATGCACCTACTGAATTTAGAAACCAGCCTTCATAACCTTTCACCCAACCTCCTGAAGTACTAAGAGGAAGAGGGTTAATATCCAAAGGGCTATGTGAAATTTTTAACTGAGCTTAGATAGCATGCTTCCCTTTATAGAAGCCTTAGAAATGTGTATTTATGGCATGATTTTCCCCCTCCCCTCCAGCAAATCATGTCCATTAGCCTCAGAGTTAGAGCCTTTGAAGAAAAATTCTCAGAATTCAACACTATCTTCCAGATATGAAAGAAAACATCTGGGTAGTGAATCCACAGCAGCCCAAGTTCAGCTAAGGCAGAAGTTTGATTGCTAACAAGATGTAGCCCTTTTGGCTTCCTTTGCAGAGACAGAAGCTCTCTCTATAAAGTAGCTCTGCATCTGTCGTGTGCAGGCTGATTGCTTACCTGGCATACAAGGCTGGATTTATGCAGAATCTCTGCTTTCTCACCATAGGAAGCCCTGCTAATTCTCTGGAAGTTTCTTGGTCCCCACGTTTTAAAGCATAATGGAGGAGCCTGAAGGAAGATATTAAGGCCTCAGTTTTTATATGTTAAGATACTTTGCCTCCTTGAGGTATGTTTATCTGTAGATATTGGTAAGTGAAGTGTTTCCATAGCCTTTTTATATCAGCCAAGAGCTGCTAATGCTTATGTGGATATGATTTAGCATTGGAGTTTTTCTTTTTTAAAAGGAGTATTCTGTATTACTGAGTGCACAGGATATGGGACCAGCTGTGTTGGATGAGACAAAAGGTCTGTCTAGTTCAGGGTGTTGTCCTTGACCTTGAGTAAGAGGGAGAACATGGGAAATGAAGTATTTTCAGAGTGATCTTTGCCACCAGATTTGTACCATGTAACTTTGTGGTAAAACTGCATTTTGAATGGGGTGCAGTCTTCTGAAAACTTCAGTTTAGAAGTTAATGTGCCAAGAAGTGATGAGAGTAAAAAGATGGAGTTGGTCTGTAAAAAAATTGCTGTTGATGGAAAGGTAAGTCCTCTTCTGTGCCTTATGGTGTGTGTATCATATTCCTGAGGTCACAGGGTATCACAGCAAAAGCACAACAATAAATGTAACTGTCTGGATAATGTCATCTAGAGAGACATAAGTTTGATACGTTTATGAGCTTTGATCCATGCAGGAGGACCACCTTTAGCCGAGGTGAAAGAGGAGTCCTTCCAAAGTAACAAGCAGTCGTAACTGAGCTTCAGATGACTCTAATATTTTGAATATCCCTTTCTCTTTCTAGTCTCTGTTATCTTCATCTTTCCTCTGTCGTCTTTTGTGTGAATTGGAGGTAGAAAACAGGAACTGTCCCTTTAGTTTTGATGTGACCTGAGACATGTGATTTCAGAGCTGTCTAGAGAATTAAGTTATGGCCAAACTGAAGAGCCATGGTTCAGAATTTAGGAAGCTGCATGAACTCTCTCACTGTAAATCATAGAATCATTTAGGCTGGAAAAGATCTCAGTATCATTGTGTCTAGTGATTAATCTAACACTCCCAAGTCTACCTCTAAAACACAGCCCTGAGCACTATATCTTTTAAAAACCTCCAGGAATGGTGACTCAATCACTTCCCTGGGCAGCCTGTTCCAACACTTAACAACCCTTTAGGTGAAGAAATTTTTCCAAATAACCAACCTAAACCTCCTCTGGTGCAATTTGAGGCCATTTCCTCTGGTCCTAACTCTTGTTGCTTGAGAGACTGACAAGCCACATTTCCTTTACAGGAAACTAATGACTTTTGAGAGCTTTGTCAGTTGTGTTTGGACAGCAGTGTCACTCGGATTGCAGTGGGTAACTAGGAATGCCAAATAACTTAATGTGTATCTAACAAGGAAATTGAAACAAAATAATTCTGAGAAATAGACCTGAATCTACAACTAACACTTGGCTATTGCAGTAACTGTGTTTGCTAATAAATTACCTGCAAATTACTCTTCTGTTTTTTCCCTCTTTGGAATACCTGAAAATTATTTTTGTAATTGGCTTGAAAAATTTTACTGACACAGCAAAAGTTTTTGCTTAAGAGAAATAAGCGTGTGAACTTATCCCCCATATTAATCCACCCCCTAAGTTCTCCGGAACAATTTTTTTTCTTTAAACAGGCAACTGAACTCGCCAACTGCAGTAAGCATTTTTTTCCACCTTCTTTGTACAGTATTATTTTCTGGTCTGACACATTCTTTTGCTGTCTTCAGGGCTTATCTTTACACAGCTTCTCTTGCATCACAGCCCTTAAGAAAACTAATTATTAAGGAACTGAATTTACAAGTGTTATGTTGTCCCAGAGACGTGATTCTATGCTTATCATGCCTTCTTTGACTTGTAGCTGTGTACACTTTTTTTAAAGAAAAAAGAAAATCACCAGCTTATTTGACTAATGAGCAAGGAAAATGGATCTGGAAGGATCATCCTCCTTACTCTTTGGACATTTGGAAAATTGTTACGCTTCATAGCACAAAAATTGCTCAGGATTGCTGTGGGGAAGCGGAGAGGTGGACATCAGCTGCTGCAAGGAATGGAGCATGTATATAGGAGCTCTCATGCATTATTCATCACAAGCTCTTTTCACTGTAATCAGCTGGAGGAAGTAGTTAGTCTAGTTTAAGCTACACTAGTATTTATATTTAGGCGACTTAAACAAGCCCAGGCAAGTACTGCACCAACTCTTTTTATTCATCTGCAACCAAATGTAGGGCACACTGCAGCTCTGCTTAAACCCCTCTGTCTCTTTAGTCTGAAGAACAGGAGTCATGCAACCAGGAAAAGCTGCACTGAGGATACACACATGCATTCATGCTGGAAAATGAAGCTTCAGGTAGGAGAATGTCTCGTCAGCAGAGGGATGCTGTTGAGCCCTGCAAGAGAATTGTGTGTCAGGGCAGCCTCTGTCAAGGGAGGCTGGTGGAGAGGTTCCTCCTTAGAGTGCTACCTGAATGATCCTTTTTAGTGTCATACTTTGTTCAGTTCTAGTTATAAAGATGCATTATTTTCTTTTAACATGTTTCCTTCATTCACACTGACCTTCTAAAGGTGCTGGGGTTTAAAAATAGGGAGACAGCTTGCTGGTTTTTGGAAATTTTTGAGTTGTTTTTCTTTAAGGTAGCTTTTTAATTTTATTGGTTATTTAGGACTTCAGTTTGGGGGGAAGGTAACCTTAAGAGATTCTGTTAAAACACAGCTGGATGTGATAAGCCTTAAGCTCCAGTGTGTCTTTTCAGTGGTTCTGTGTTTGAATGGCTGCAATATTTGCTACTTTTAATTTGCTGAATAAAGATGCTTGTTAATAGGAGCTTCTGTTCTCAAAGCATATCTGCATTTTCTAATGTTTCCAGTTGCTCTAAAAGAAATCCATAGTCTGTCTTTGCAAGCTTTGTATGTTTAAATTATTAAGGCTCTAGCTGTACTGTTAATTCAGTTTTAGACAAAGAAGGGGATTTTGCAAAACCTTATGGAACAATAACAGAGGGTCTTTGTTCTGTTCTGTGAGCATTATTTGCTGTGTAATGTGTGGGTTTGTGCATGTGTGTGAGAGGGAGGTACACAAACACATAGTCTCATTTGGCAAGAATGTTCAAATGTTATTTGCTTTGTTTGTCTGAAGTGTGCTTGTGTGTGTGTGTGTGTGTGTGTGTGTGTGTGTGCCTCTGGCTGTGAGCTGCGCGGTGTGGGTTTGTGTCCTGCCTCTTGGGGATCTGCTTGAGCTTTGGGGAAATTGGCATTTATCTATCTATTTGGTTGTTTATTTATTTATTTTAGTGGGGTGATAAACTTGACAGTGCAAAGATCAAGAGTCACTGCTAGACAACCAGGACAGAATGGTGCTTTGCTGTGCAGATTAGTTGTTTTCTTTTCAAAATGATAGCTTGAAGTCCAGTCCAGGATTTAGTAAATAAGCATTGCTGGTGGAAACAAAAATTATCAGCTTTATGTGAAATCCTCCAGGAGATTAATGGTCACATGTTTTTGGCATAAATGTATGCTGCCTGCCAGTATGTTGTCTTCCAAGATGACTTGATCACCTAAATAAAATTTGCATGTACACAAGAATATGTTGTTTAGTGACATTTCCTTTGTGCCTTTTAACAGTTGGAAGTTACAGGATTTTGTCCCACACATTATCGGTCTGTGGCTTTGTTAGGGGGACACATGTATGCTTTTGGTAGTCCTAAATAGCTTGAAATGTTGACTCTAAAACTTTAAAAGCTTGTTTTGACTTTATATGTGAAAGTACTTCAAATTCATATGCTGTGCATACACTGAGAATTGCTCTCCTACTTGAATGTTGCAGATGCTTCAATATTTGCCATAAGATAGAGAGCTGGCAGTCTAATATTCTCTTACAACTGAATGTATGACCTTTCAATGTGTAAGATCCTTTTTTCATGGAAGCTGGCTAGCAGAATTATTTATCTGATTTTATTTGACTTAAAGGGTCTTGTGCATTCAGTTAATTGACTGAAGTCAGTGGAGATGTATTCACAATTGTGTGACTTAAGGATTTTTTTAACAAAAACGTGTACTGTTCTGCAGCTCAGTTACACCTAGAGTCCAGAGTTATCTTATCTAGTCATCAGGGTATGGGGAAGGAAGAGTTATTTCTGCACTTGCTTGTGTAATATATTGATAATTTAAAATTAGGTTTTCTAAAAGTGTCTCTATGTTGTTCTTTTTCAACTATCCACATTCAGATTTCATCTGTACTCAGCCTCCACTCAACTGATTTTATTAACTCTTTTTTATAATCAAATACTATCTAATACTATCACTGTATCAGAAAACCACAATTGCAGCATGGTTTGCACAGGGAGGACTCAAACATGTTCACCCTGGCTTAAACCAGTTTGGGCCCAGGTGAAAATGTCATGTTTGATGTGTCATATGAAAGTGGTTGGGCTTTTGCCCATGCTTCAGAAGTTCCTCAGAATATTCAAGAAGCTGAAACATGAGAGATCTGGATGGACCGTGATCATAAAATCGTATGGATGAACTGTTGATCATAAAATCTCAGTCTTGGAAAGAGAAGTTTTATTCTGATTTTTACAATTTTTTAAAATGCAGACATTGTTACAATGATGATAAACTTTCACATGTCTGAAAATTGTTCTGGATTAAAATATCTTCCAAATTTGCCTAAGATGTGCTCTATCAACTAAGAGTGAGAAAAATATTTTGACTGAACAGAACACTTCCGGCATTACTTAGAGATACAGGAAGGTGAGAGATTGTACTGAACATTTTAAAAAAAGGTAATAAATAAGGAAGGAAAGGGCAGAAATCAAATTTTTGTTATTTTTCTGTAGATCACTATGAAGAGCTGGAATCAAACCAGAAGAGGAAACAACATACCCTCTATTCAGGCTGTGGCAAGCAGCAGGGCTGAGACTGATTTGATAAAACTCCTTACCAGTTTCATCTCCTATCTCAGTGTCTCTTTGTAATGGAATATAAAGGCTTCTAATGGAAGAATCAGAAATGCAATTAAAATATTCCCTATTTAACAGCAGCAAGAAATGTCACAAACTGAAATGAAGAGTATGCTTATATTGGTCTTAAAGCAGCAAATGGAAGAGGAGTTATTAGTTATGTGATATAAAGGCAGCATCATATTGTAATAGCATTTAAATTAAATCCATCTGTGATGTCCTTGGGAAAAGCAGTAGAAAACAGGGAAGACTCCCTCTTTTGCCAGCAGCAGAGGATGACAGTGACTGCCTTCCTCCCATGGGTGTGGCTGGGAGGAGAAACAGTGGTGAGGCTGCAGAAGGGAGGGTCCTCTGCACCTCCTTGAGGATGGCAGCATGCCAGACTGGAGATCTCTGCCCCTGGGTCTGGTGGAGGAGGGACAAAGAGGTGCTGTCATCTCCTTGTGCTTCAGCCTCAACACTGTAATGGGTTTGGCCTCTTCATCATGGACCTGTCTTGGCCACTGGTGACAAGGGAGGGTCAGTAAAAGGAGGGACACTGTTTCTGCCCACCACACCTCCCCAGACTTCCACATCTCATTGTCCAAAAGGTACAGGATGCTCTGATATCTGAGCAGAAACTATTGAAATGCTGTTGTATGTTTCTTCCCTCCTGGGAATGACTGCAGAATGGGAAGAAATACAGTGGGGATGTGACCTGTGTAGCGTTTGGTGGAGACAAAGAGATAGCAGGCAGCCATGTGCATCTCCATGAATTGAGTGCAGCTCGAGTGAGTCAGGACATGACTGTCAATACAGACAAGCCCAGTCTAAGAGCTGAATGAGCACATTAGTGCAGAGATGTGCCAAGCTGCAGCTGCTTCTCACTGAGCAAGTCTTGAGTAAAGGCTGAGTGATGTGCTGTCTTGGCACAGCTCAGGTTTGGTCCAGTTTATTTGTGCATTCATATTAAAGTAACAGCAAGTGAACAGACTGGAGGTGAAGTAGCATTTTGATGTCTTGCATATAACAAATGATAATCATTGCAGTTTTGCTTTGGACCTACCTGGTCATGTATTTGACCTTCAGCAGTGTTTAGAGAACAATCCTGAAGTGAGATGATTGCAGACACACACAACATCCGAGCTTAAAGCTAACAGAAAGGCATTTCAACACCATTTGTAAATGTTGGCCTATTGATGCTGATGACCTCAGACCTTGGACTGAGATATAAAATCCTGAATACGGATAGGCCAGTTAAATCTCTCCAAGTCAGACCACCTCTGCCCTGGACTCTGCAGAGAGATTTAGCCACTGTGCCTTTCTTGTGCTCCCTGAGCAGTTTGTGTGAAGCTAGTGAAGGCTGGCAGCTTGAAAGCACTGAGAAAATAGAGGTCAGGAAGGAAGGAACGGCAACAATTGCAGTCTGGGATTAGGGGAATTTGGTTTTATTTTGTCGTTTTTATAGTGTCATCCTGGGATACTTTTGTCTGACTGTACCTCTGCACTATAGTTATTTGAGGCACTAGTGGCATTTCTTTTTTCCTGTTCTATTCCTATCATGTATTGTTGTTTTTCTGATTTGCTGATTTTTTACTAAGATCTAAATTCACTTTCTGGAGAGAATCATCTCCTGTATGGGAGCAGAAGATAATGTATTCTTGACCCCTTCAGCACTAAATGCATATCTCATGAATGCTGACTAATCCAGAGAACTGACTCAAAGAGA
Source organism: Geospiza fortis (assembly GCF_000277835.1). Lineage (NCBI taxonomy): Eukaryota > Metazoa > Chordata > Aves > Passeriformes > Thraupidae > Geospiza > Geospiza fortis. The sequence continues at coordinate 10,615,464 of NW_005054300.1, forward strand.
CACAGAACCCCTTACACTCATGATAACCAACGTATTAAAGTTGTCAACAAAGTTAAGACCATAGCTAGAATTGAGAACATAGGAACTGCTGTACCAGGTTGGACTAAAGCACCTTGTGGTGGTGTTCAACAGGAGGTGCTTAGGGAGCAGTAAAAAAGGAGGCATGTAATTATGTGATATGTCAAAAGTTGGCATACCATCTCCCATATAATAGTGCCTCCCAAATGTATTGGAAGATGGCACAAATAGGTAAGGCTTTTGTGATGAGTGGTTTGACAGAGAATTGTCTCTGTCATTTGCAGCATGACCACAAATGTTACAGCTACTCAGTCACACCTTCTATATTTGTTAATAACACCTTGCATGCCACTTAACTCCTTCACCGTGAGTTATGTCAAAGGACTACAAAGGATTTTGGAAGCCCAGGAGTCCTGTCAGCTGCAGTAGAAATGAGCCAGCCTCAATGGGGAAACCCTACCCTTGCATGACGATCTTAGAAGAACATTTGGAGGAGGTCAAAAATAGGCAGTTGTCAATAGACAGTTCAGTCAAACTTACAAAGCAGAGCTAAACTTTGATAAGTTACTATTGCATTGAGTTACTGAGAAAAACAAGACACACATTAAAGAAAAAGAAGAAACTTTTTCTGTATGATCTTTAACATTCATAAATCTGTAAAGAACAGAGAGAATTTCAGATTATGCTGTTCTTCCCACCTCCTCTGCTTTTTGATGTCTTTTTGTGACTTGCTCTTCTTCCCTTTCGTGTCTGTGCTTGATGTGGTTTTGACACTGGGATTAATTTTTGTTAAATTTCACTTCGTCTAGTTATGTTGCTTTCACTTATAGATTCCTTCCACTTGTTACTAAAGTTACTAATTTCTTTCTCACAGTTGCATTTCCTAAAAATACTCCTTTGTAATGTGTCTTGGAATCCATGTTTCTTTGTTAGCAGCATGCCTTTTCCGTGCAGCTCTACAGGCTGGGGGAGGAGTGGCCTGAGAGCTGTTTCACAGAGAAGGATTGAGGTGCTGGGTGACAGCCAGGTGAATATGAGCCAGCAGTGGGTCCAGATGGCCAAGAGGGCCATGGGCATCTTGACCAGTATCAAGAACAGTGGGGCCGGCAGGACCGGGGGCAGTGATCATCCGCCTGTACTCAGCACTGGTGAGGCCACACCTCAAGTGCTGCCTTCAGTTCTGGGCCTCTCACTTCAGAAGGGACACTGAAGTGCTGGAGTGTGTCCAGGGGAGGACAGCAAGGCTCATGAAAGGTCTAGAAAAGTTGTCTTACAGGAATGGGGGAGGCAGCTGGGTTTGTTTAGACTCGAGAAGAGGCAGCTCCAGCAGGACCTCATCACTCTCTACAGCTGCCTGAAGGGAGGGTGCAGTGAAGTGGGAGCTGGTCTCTTCTGCTCTGCCTACAGAGGGGACAAGACAAAATGGCCTAAAGATGAGATAGGAGATTCAGATTAAATATGAGAAAAAATTTCTTCATTGTTAGTGTGGTCAGGCATTGGAATAGGTTGCCCAGGAATGTGGTGGAGTCACCAACCCAAAGGTGTTTAAGAAGCATCAGGATCTGGTGCTGGGTGATGTGGTTTAGGGGTTAGAGTGGTAGTGCTGGGTGGATGGTTGGACTTGATGATTTTAAAGGTATCTTCCAACCTTAATGATTCTTAGATTCCATGATCTGTCTGCTACACTTGAATGAAAGACAAAGTCAGTGACTGGGACTGACTGAAAGTCACTTTCCTGGTGCTACTTTATTATCTTAACTGCAAGCTCACCCAGCAACTGCTAAATGCTGTTTAGTGCTGCTGAATGTATTTGCTTGGTGGCTGTTACAAACTGTGTGGGAACCTTCTGTGGCTCAAACAGAGATAATCAAGAACAAGCTGTCAAACAATCAATGCTTCTGCCAGTTGTCTCAGAAGTAAACTTTAGAGGGTCAGATTGGCTAAAGAAAAGTAGGTCTCTGAAGACCGATGTTTAAAGTTCTTTTGCTTCTCTCAGGAGCAAAACCTGTGAGTTTCATGTCATCTTTTACTCTCACTGAAGTGATTTAGTTTTTCACAAGAGAGTTCCACAGTGGGTTTGAAGGAGGTAACAGTTCTCTCTGCCAGTATCACTTCAGAGACTCTATTAAGCCTGACTGGGTGCTGCCCTTCTTGAAATGAATTAAAATACCCTTGCCCTGAACTTTGTCTCCTGCTTGGCAGGAATTTTTCATTCAAGTGCTTTCTTTATGAGCCTAGCTGTGAGGAAATCTGAACAGCTCAACTCAAGCCTTTCATCTTACAGCTGGACGAAGCATATCCACCAGTGCTGTTTCTTCCAAGTTGTCTTATTTTGATGTACTGCAGACACCAGAAGGGTACTGTAGTGTTGCTCAGAAGTGCTTTAAAACATAGTATGTACTCCAAAGACATTATTGGCTTGGAGAAGGTGAGGTTATGTAGAAGAGTACTGCAAGGGGGTGATTTTCCCATTTATTCAGTTAAGTAATTTAGCAAAGACTACTTAGATTATTTTCCCACCACACCCCTCTCCCTTGTCTCATCCACATTTTTTTTCTATTATGCCTTTTGGCGAAGGACACGATGTCTTCAGCCTGTTGGCTGGCTGATAACATCAGACAGCCTTGCCTCTCTGAATGGCAGCCTCATTTGGTGGACAAAAACCACCTTGAATTTCAGTCCCAGTAAAGAAAAAAAAAAAATAATAAAAAAACAAACCAACCCCAAACCACCAAAACCACACAAACCCAGAAAATAAACCAAATCATCATCCCCACCCCTCCAGAAAAAAAAAAAAAAACAACAACAAAACAAAAACACACAAAAAACCCCCTAACAAACATACTGTTAGTACTCTCTGAGTATGTTAAAAGAAATGGTAATTTTGTGATCTCTTCATTGAGCGTTCCCATGTGTCTGTCCTGCATGTGACTGAAAGGAAAGTAATGTAGATAAAGGTTTCTTGGTTTTTTTAATCTTGCTCAAATTTTAAGTAATGCTTGAAATGTGCATTTTTTTTAATATTTGCTTCCTCTGTGGACTTGTTTTTATTGTGTATTCTGGTGTACTCTGCTTCTGTGACTGGGGATGCATGCACTTGTTTTATAAATTTTAAGCTAATTTCATAATTTTGAAATTTGAGTAATGGAGGGGGTTTTTTTGTGTATAAGAGCTCACTGAAATTGAATTGTCATTGCTTAAAAGGTGGTAAACAGTTTGGATTCTGGATACTAGAGCCAGTAATGCTTCAAGTAGCAATGTGGTGATGAACTGGCATGTTCCTAGACAGTCCTTGAACTAGGTCCTAGCAAAGACCGTGGAGATGCCTTATTTTTTTAATTATTATTGTTATTTTTAAAAGGGAATCTGAAGCTCTTCAGTGATGCAGTTTGGCAGTTCAAAGGAGAGGTAGCAGGAGAGTGTTGGGCGAAAATGTTCTTCCGAGAGAATGGTTTCTGCACCTTCTGATGGGCAGCTGAGATGCTGCTAACGTGGCTTTTTGTGTTTCTCTTGTCTGGGGATCTCTTTTTCCCTCTTTCTTATTTGATGTCAAGTTCCCAGCTTAGCCTAGTGTAACAGGAAGCAATCTCAAAACCAATGAATTTAAGCTCCCTTATGCTGAGTTGGTTGGTCGGTCTCCATATTCAGGGCATTCTGTGGTTACTACACACTGTTGCTTCTTTCTCTTGGTATTAAGTTAATAGTTGAGCAGTTTTTACCATTCCATCTGCTTCCTATTAACTACTAATTTTGTTGCTGTTACTTATCTTCAGTTTCTCTCTTGCTGTCTAATGGAAAATTAGTGTTTTATGACTTGCTGGGGTACTTACTTCATCTCAATTGACAGTCAGTGGTTAATATTAGGATGTTGAAATGCAACAACACTCTTCCCCAAGGAAGTATTTGTCTGTCTCAAAGGGGTCAGATTAGTTTGAAGAACCAGATGTAATACCTTAGGCTATTTGAGGCACCAGCTCTACTTTCAAATCCAGGCTGGGCCATTTTGGTTAGACTAATAATCCCTTTGTTTTCTATCCGCATTGTTCAGGAGCTCTGCTTCTGATATTTTACTTCTTTAATACTTCTCTCTTCCATAATTGTGGCCCTACATTCACCCTGGTCTTTGTGAGAATACTCACTGCATGTTGTTCTCCCTCAAAATATCCCTTGCTTCAAGTGAAATTAGTCTCCTGACTTCTGTTGGCTTCTCATTTCCCAGGTTACAATTAAGGGTCAGAATAGGAGTTGACTTAGTGATCATCTGTGCTGCAGTCTGATATAGTTATTACAGTTGGACAGAAGATCTTAAATTAAGAACCAAGAGCTTAGCTGCAGTTGGCATCCCTGAAATAGATTTGTGTACAAAGCTTGGGAGCTGCTGCTTTCTAAGGGACAGTGGTTTATAACTGTCCCTGTTGTTTTTCATCAGCCTTAAAGTAGTGAACTTTGGTGACAAGTTGTGATGACAATGCCTCATCATTGCCACATCAGCTTTTCAACTGAAAGCATTTTCACAATTGAAAGACATTTTCTACCTATTTTTTTAAATGGCTGCAAGGGTGGGAGAGCTGTAAGCCTAAGATGTGCTTTGAAGGCTCATGATTTACCAAAATGCATGTATTTAAATGGCAAACACACAGTAGACAGGCAAAAGGAAAAAAAAAAGAAAAAAGTTGTCTCTGTCCATAAAGCTTATTTTGATTGGCAGATTTTCACTGGCTGTGTAAGGTAGGGAGTTTTGTGTTGGTATTTTGCAACATTGTTTTCATGACTTTACTGTGGCGTTTAAACAAATTACAGCCCTATCAAAGCTCCTAATTAGGCATTGAGTATTTTCTCTTCTGCAAAAATGCTGTATTAAATGTAAAGAAGAGTTGAAGAGTGGCACCAGGACCAAGCCAATTTCTCAGTAAGATTGCCTTAATCTACACAGTATGATTTAAAAATAAAAGGATGCAACTCCTCCTAATAAACTGTAGTGTTATGGATAATGAGAAATGTATCTTGTTACAAGAAACCTTTCTTCTGCCTCCCTCAGCTGTACTGGAGCAAAGCCCTTTTAGTGGTAAGACTGAGACTATCTCCAGGTTACCTGGCATAAAGTATATAGCTGTCCTGTGTGGAGAGGAGCAGGCTTAGGACAATGTATGTGATAATTCAAGAAAGGCAATCTTTTTAAAAAACAAACAGAACAGAGGCCAAATTAATATTGAAAAATCAAGCTAGGTAAATGCAGTGATAATCTGGCCCAAATGCAGATTTTTGTCTTTTATTTCAGTCTTTTGATCAAGAAACTGTGTATCCTACGAAATTACAATAATATTATGGCAGATGACAGCTGGAAGAGACTTAGTGGTGGGAGCTGAGGTTCTTCTGTGTGAAAGGATTTCTGAGATGCAGCAGGTGTAGGATGGATGTTTTAACAGTCTCATTTCTGCAGCCCATTTATCTCAAAGTCAAATAAAGTACAACAGGGACAAGAATATTCCTTGAGTGGGTACCCTTGGAAAGGAACTTTGCATTCTCCTTTGCTGTCTGATAGTCTCTCCCCTAGCCCATGAAAAAGCTTGTGCATCAGGCTCTTCAGTCTAGTTTTTCTTGATGCTTCAAACCATTAATGGTTTGTGCAAATTGTCTCTCATCAGAAGACCTAGATTTCTCATCCAAAATTCAAAAAAGAAATGTAAGAGACATTCTGTCTTTAGAAAAACAAAGCAAAACAAACAGTTAGGGGTGGAGGAGGATTATCCATTTTGGTTTTTTCTTCCTCAGTTGTATTGCTGATTATATCGCTTATTACTTGTTTTGTCCTCCTTTCCCTTTCTTGCTCTTCTGCTTTTTATCTAGAAGAGTTTTCACTTCTGCCATGCCATGCCATGTAGCAGCTGCTTTTGATTTGCGGAAGCACAAGTAGAAGCCTTCTCACATGTCTGACTCCAGGGAAGATGTTAACATGCTTTTCACTGAAAGGAAAAGAAGAGATACATCTGAGATGAAAACAGAGCATCTGCAATAGCAAGAAGTGTGAATTTAACAAGAAGGAAACGAGCTCCTGATCAGCAGTGGGAAGAGAATCTGCTCATTGTAATGTGAGCATTTTTGCAAGTTGTCTTCTTCTTTACCATTTTTAGATGTGAACCACTTTTACCTGTCAATGCTTTTCAGAGGTGATCTCTGACTCTGTCCCCTTAATTTCAGCTGAGCTTTGGGAAGGATTAGTGTCCAAGGCCATGAAGGTCTGACTACAGAAAGTGCACCTCCTAGTTCCTCAACCATTCTTCAGTGGTTAGCCCAGCTTTTTTCCTTTGCTGTTGTCTGTGGTACAAATAAAATCAGCTACCTTGTCATTAAAATAGAGGTGACACTTGAAGGATTTCTCTTTTGAGAGGGTTTCTTTGTCTTAGTTTATCGTAGCCCTTGATTTGACCCTGTCAGTGCAGATTCTTTCCATTAAATGAGAACAAAATGTAGTTTTTGAGGGGTTTTTTGCTATAATATATACATATATATGTCTGTGTATGCATTTTAATGCATTTGACATAAATATGCCTCTCTCCATTGAAGCCTCCCGTTTTTACACCAGTCTCCTCTTTTCTTAGTGCCTTTTGTTGATTGCTGCCGTTATGTTTTCTTGTATTGGGTTGTAAGATTTCTGAATCAGTTCCAGCCTTTTGCCATGTGTTGTATTGCTGAGCAGTACACAGCCCTGCTCCTGAATTCTCTTCTTTCTTGAAAGTGTCAATTGAATTTGGCACAGTATTCTAATTTTTAATTACATCCAGACAGAATGTTCCAGTCATTCTAGGCCCTCAAGTATTTGTAACTCTTGTATAGTGAGATTAACTCGATATCTTTTAGGGAATAAAACCACCCTATCTGTAAGTATTTGTTAGAAGGGTATGTTGAACTGGAATCCAAATCTAATGCTCCACTTCTGAGGATTGATAGCTGGCAGAAAAATAAAATCCTTCTGGATTTAAAAATTATTGCAATCCTATTTTCTAAAGCTTACAGGAGTTCCCCTTTGCACCTAGGATTAGATGTTATGAAGATGACTATATTTCTATCCATTCTAGATTCTTCATATGGAAGTCCTCCTCCTTTGTATAACATCCCAAATTCTGTTTCTTGCATTGAATTAAAAAATATTTCCAAGTTACTGTAGGGGTGGGGAAAGGTACAGAGAAAGACAGTATAGATAGGACCAGAAAGACAGGAGAAAAGGGCAGGTTTGTATGGGAAGAGCAGTATCTTAAGAAGAGTCAAGAGTGATAAAAAGCACAAGGAGACACAAAGTGCAGGTGTGATGTGGGTTAAGATGGTGCTGGGGACACTGGTGGTGGCTGAAGATGCACTTGGTGTGGTCACTGGCTCATTGGTTGTTCTCCTCACTCTATCTGCTGCAGAAAGATACAAAGCAATGCTTACTTATAGGCAGTGTTTATGTGTGGGCTTTCCTGGTTTCACCCTGTCACTTTGGGAAGCAAAGTGTTTTTTAATCTCCATAAGCCTCTAGTCTTGCACCAAAACATGCCCCTCCTGAAATGTAATCCTCTTACTTCAGTTACACTGCTATGCTCCAGTTATGGCCATGTGCTTGGGAACACAGGCAGCAGGGTTTCTGAATGTGTCAAAGGTTGGAAAAACTTAAATATCCAAGCACCTAGAGGAAGCCTAACTTTTTTTGGACAAGCTTGTCCTTATGCTGTGGGGCCTCACTTGCCAAAAAAAAAAAAGAACAACAACAAGAAAGCAAACAAAACAAAACCAAAACTCCACCACAAAGCAGACAAACAAAAAACCCCAAAACAAAATAAAACAAATTATGCGTCTTTGAACATATACCAGTTTGCATCACCCTCAGTTTCCTTGCTTCCATGTACATGGGAATGAGGGCGTTGTGGAGCACCTTCTGCATGCTTGTGGGCCGCATGCTTAGAGAACTAAAAGTCATTATACAGCCAGGGAAGTGCAATACAATTTGGAATGAAATTTACAAGTGGTGGGGGCAAATAAAAAAGTTCAGGGGTGAAATGAGATTGGTGGAATGAAATGCATCACAGACTTAAAGGAAGCAGTTACTAAGAAGCAGTCAGTGTTTTGCCAGGTGGTGGGCTCTGGGAGGCAGCTCTTAAAGCAGATCCTGACGTCTGAGACTCTCTGTGAAAATCAATGCCCTGACAAGATCCAGCTTGGAGATTTACATTCTACAACCAAGAAGAATGGAGGGAAGAGCTCTTGCTCATGTTCTCCTTGCTTTGGCATGGTTTCAGTGTACATGAAACTCATCCTGTGCAAACCACACAGGCTGTTCAGCCACGTGCCTGTAACAGGACACAGCTGCTGGCTGTGACACTGAGCAACTCTGCATACAGCAGTACTACAAACAGGGGTGAATTTCACTCAGGGCAGCGTAACTTCCTTGTGCCTCAGGTCTCTCTTCTGCCAAGTAACTGCCACGTTTGCCTGCTTCAGGACACTGATACCAAACTCCAGGTGTGTGTTTTGAAAGAGGCTGTGAATTGCAAACGGGCCTCATCATGTCTCTTTTACAGGTATCATCTTGTTCTGCTGTTGTCATGAGCGGGTCCCTAGTGCTGTTCAACAGTGAACAACTGCAGTATTTCCTCTGGAGGGGGAATAATGTTTTGGAGGAAAGGTGCTATATAAGAAATCACATGCGCTGTGCACCAAAGTTTCAATCCTGTAGTACAGCCTGATTTTTCAGTGATAATGTGGGTGTTATCCAAATACTTCAATGTACTAAGAGAGGCTCTTCCATTTTTATGTCCTCTTTTTTATGTCATTCGTTCTGTCATTTTGTGTACTAGCAGCAGATGGTGTTAAGGAACCTTCCAAGAAAACTATCAGCTTTTCTGAGCCTCTCTGTAGAAAATTGGCCACTTGTTCCTTTGAGCTCTTGCTTTTTTTATTTACCTCTCTATTTTGCTACTTTGTTCTTAGCTGCAGGATAAGACTACGTGTTTCACTACTTTGAGATTCTAAAGCTTGGAGTTTTAAGTGACTGGAAGAGGTTTGCCCCAGCAACTTTTCACTGGAGATGAGATGTTTTCTTCACTTCTACACATTCAACAAGGGAAGCCTACAGGGAGTATGTCCAAAGACCCACAGAATTTTTCCAGACCTGATACTTCAATACCTCTATCTCCCTGTTTGGAGGATTACTAAAACTTGAACTGTAAGGGTAATAGGAAACTGTCATAACTGCAGGGTGAACTGTTACCTTTTGATCAGTTGCAAATGCATTTTCCTTTGGGTTGATTCTCATTGTTCATGATGCTTGTTTTGTTGCAGGAATCCCTGCTCACCAGTCTCAAGTCTTGCCTGACCTAAAGAATCATTTAATCTCATCTGTGAATTTCCTCCTAGCTGCCTGTGAAAACAGGCATTCCTCAAAGCAAAGCACATATGTGTAAGAAAAGGTGAAAGGAAAACAAAGAGTTAAAATGCAAAAGATGATAAATGTATCTAACCCTTAGCTTTTCCTTGCAAATTCACATCAATCTCACTCATGTTTGGTAACTTTGTATTGAAACACAAAACCCGTGAATTTTAAATATAGCGGAGTCTGAATGTGGGCCACAATGTTCTGGTTTGAGTCCTTGTACATTTAAGTCTCCGTATTTCAGAGCACAATCCAGTTGGTTATGCAGGTTGCATCCTTATCCTGTGGTACTGTCTGATCACTCTCACTGCCTACACTTGCAAGATGCAGCTCAGCAGCATCTAATCCTTCCCCCTGTGCTCCTGCCTTTCCCCACAGTGCTTGCTGTGCCAAATCATCTGTTTTGTCTTTTAGAGAATGCTTTGCATATTTTTTTTCTTGGTGGATGCCTTCTGAAGGGCCTCTTTAAAACTAAAATCTAAGAGAGATTATTTTTCCATTTTGTAATGTCTAGATAAGCAATGTTGTTTGCCTCGGATTTGGCTTTTAAGAAAAAATGGATTTCCAAAGCAGTAGTTACTTTTCTTCAATCTCTAGGAAGACACTTCAGCAGTCATTTCAAACTTATGTTCAGGGGTGATTTTATTTTTTGTGTTTTTAAAACTAAGAGGAATCAGAAATAGGTTTTTTAGGGCAGAGGGTGTATGGACTGAGAAGTTTCAGTTCTGGATCAGAACTTTGTTTTAAAAGGATCAGTAAGCATGTGATTGGTGTGATGCTCCAGGTATAAAAGCTTGCAAATTGAGGATCTTACCCCCAAAGGGAATCTTCTCTGCTAGATTCTAGTACCAGTGGTGAAGCCCCTCTTTCATTGTTTCAGCTTTTCACTCAATTAGAGGTGTAAAGGCTAAGAGAAAACAGCCTCCCTTAAAGGTATGATTATACATGTTTGCAGCAAGTATACAAAAAGGCCTTTAATTATTCAGTGGTTCTTTGTGATGTTTTAAAAGTTAATTCAAAAAATACAAAATTATGTGTTTTAATAATATGTATTGTTTTCTAAACAGGCTGCAGATTTCACAGATTGCTAGTGTGATTTCTGCAGATAATGAATGTGTAGAGCAGTGAGCATAGAAAAGATGGAAACTGAGTTTTTAAAATCTAGGTTTGGTGGAGGTCAATTAAAGGCAGTTTGACAAAAGTAAAATTGTCTAAGTTAATACAGTTTTCCTGATAACTTTGATGCAATTTCCTGTGACAAAAAAAAGTCCTCCCTCAAAGCTTTAGATAAATAAAGAGCAGGAGATTTAATGTGAGTATGAGGCTTAGTTATAACCATTTCCTCTTGGGAAGTAAACTTTACAAAATGCTGTGTCAGTGCAGGAATGCAGCACTGTCCCCAGTAGGTCAGCCAGCACACTCCACAGCTGCAGTTCCTTTTCTGTTTCATAGGAATAAATGAGTGAGACAGAGGAACCCAGAGAAGTGGATTGCTTAATACTGCTTGCATAATATCAGTACTTTTGAGCTGATGCATGTGTGTTTCCATAAAAAACTCTGAGACTGAGCAGGATTTCACTGGAACTGGAGCATGAGAGTTGCAGAAAGAGAATGAGTAAATGTCTTCAGTTAAGTGGAAAAGCTTCTGTTTCAATAGGCTAATGGCCCAGAGATTTTATTTTAGCAGAAAATGCAGGCGTTCCTGGGACTGTAGTGGTAAATTTAGTTCTTACGCAGCTGCTGGCATTTGGCTCATTCAGACACACAGAAACCTTAGCCCTCCTTATTAGACAGTGTGTGTGCTGAGTTTCCAAAATGGGTGAAGGGCAGTGCTCTCCTGGAAGGCTTCTCTTCAGCTGGTAGGTTTTGTAAGTGTCCCATCCAATTGCCTCAGACAGTCTTCTGCTGTCTTCTAGGTTTTTAGGTTTTGAGGTTGCCCACATGGAACATCCCCTTTCCAGCTTCAGGCACCATACTCTGTATCCACACCACCTGCTCAAGAAAAATCTCTTTTTTTCTTTTCCTTTTACTGTGTGCTGGCCTGCAGATTGATGGCCGTGCTGTGCTGGGTCATCCCTGTTTAATTTAGCCAACAGGGCTTAATTGGATTCAGCGTTGCTCAGTGTAAGCACTGCACAGCTGTCCCTTCCTGCACAGGGGTTCTTTAAGATGTGTTCCTGCTTCTCCCAGCTGATTGTGTAGTAAATGTGGATTTCCATGTGCAAAGGCAAACATATTTTTCTAGCTGACTCTTAGTGCAATTTTTTTCATCTCTGTTTCTCATGCCTTAAGGTAAATTAGTGTTTTTAAAACTACCTACTACCACTTGTAGCTACTGAAATACTTTTCTTCCAGTCAGGGTGTTGGTAGCAACTCAGTCAGAGTCTTTGAGCCAGCAGTGTGCCCAGATGGCAGGAAGTACATTTAGAGTGTGTTAAATCCTGTGTGCTTTTGCAGCCTCTAGCTCTGTGCAAATCACAGGATTTCTTGGTCAGTGAGAAATGACCATCTCGAGTCACAGAACAGCCCTGACAGAGAGATGTGTAAAAGCAGGAGATATCATACCTTGGCTTCTTCAGCTCTGAATTTCTGCAGGAAGCCCTGAAATTCACAGTTGCAGAAAATGTCCTGCTGAGCCAGGCTGTGGGAGGGTGTGGTTAACAGTGGCGTAGGAGGCTGGGGGTGCAGCCAGGTGTTTCAAAACCCTGTCTTACCAGGTTCTTGCTGTGCACTGTCCTGCAGGAGTGCAGTGGCTTTAAATGCTCGCAGCACCAAACAGTGCAGAACACCAGTGGGTGCCCATGAATGATGCTGTGCCCAGGAGTGGTCTTCTCCCTAGTCCCAGGTAGCACACTCTGGACTCACACTAGTTGGCTGCATCCCATAGCATCAGGAGAGGCCCTGTGTGAGAGCAACTGTGCTTTCTTGACAAAATGATATAAAATGCTCTTGGGTTACTAGTTTGGGTAGCCTGCTACATCTCAAGAGTTTTTTGCCTTTTGTATCTGGTATCAGGGTGTGAGTTTTGGGGAAAGAGAAGGTAGATGGCTGTATATGTGCTTTATCTAGTTTTGTAGAGTTTTTTCTAAGAGGAGAAGGGGAGTGGAACTTTTTTAATTTAGAAAGTGGGAAAGTATGTAAATGTGGGCATTCACACATGCATGTTCTTTAAATTTTTTTGGTATATAGTCGGTCAACATGTTTGGAATTTACTGGATAATTAGTCAGGAACTCTGAAGTTATTTAATAAAAATTTTTATTAGCACATTTATGCTTTAAAAGATTCTCATTTTGCAGTTCAAATGCTCTATCTTTTAAATAAAAAGTACCTTTTCCCTTACGTGTGAATAATATTTTTTTCCCAGAGCAGTGTTTTCTTTAAGGGTGCTTGAATATGTTGTTTTTCTTAGACACTATTTGTAGTGAGTTGTCTGAACTTACAAACAAATGTTGCTAGAAATGTAATGTGAATAAAACTCTCTAGAACATCACGATTTAGAGTCTTACAAGCATCTCACTCTAACCAGTCTTTGGCTCAATGAGTTTAATGGCATCTGTAGGCCCTAGTTGATCATTTGCCTAAATTTTCGTGATCATTCAACACTTAAGTTTGAAATGCTTCAGGCAGAATATTTTGCTGACTGCACTAATAAAAATGCGAAGATAAAATTTCAGGAAAAAGCAAACTGGTCTGTACTGATTAGGTATTGCTAAATGTGTATAATGTCTACAAGTGCTCTTTCAAGAGTTCTTTTGTTGTGTGCTTTCAGCCATATCATGTTAAATGGTAACAAAAATACCCTGAGCACTTTCCCAGCATCATTTGGGAAGTGATTTCTCTAATTTCTCTAGGGAACATTGTTTGCCCTTACGATCCATGCAGTCAGAAATAGGTTAATAAGCAATCATATTACGGTAAGGTGGAAAGGGAGGAAAAGAAGGTCAAATCCTTGAGCAATATAGAAACTACTTGAAGTATCAATATTTCTTTGGGCAATAGACAGTTTTCTAGTGTTGTTCTGAATCTGGTTTTAGATTCAGGAGGCCTTTGTAAGCTTGGCTAGGAGATTAATTCACTGTTTTAGCAGTATATTTGGTGGTATGAGTTGAAGATAAAAGCAGCTTTGTGGACCATGTTAGATGAGCAGAGGCGGTGATGTCAGGAGCAGGTGCCAGAATATGGCCTGACACCTGCAGGGCCCTGCAGACACAGGGAGCTCAAGGCCAGCTCTTCTCACAGGCTCTCCAGGATGCAGGCTTCCTCTTGCCTGCTGGCAGCTTGAGAAATTCCAAGTTACCAGTTGCCTGGAGGGTTTTTTAATCGGTGAATGTTTAAAATAGTCAATTGATTTGGCATATTGACATGCTTAGTGTACCATGAGAATTCCAGCAGTTGCATTAAATGCAATTACTTTGTAAAAGATAGACTGTTATTCCTTTTAATGTGTTTATAATTGCAGACTTCCTCAGTGCCTGTCTCTTTCTTTCTGCTGTTAAATACACAAAATTGTTTGGAATGGCATTTTCACTGTAAGCTTAATGTGTACTGCTTCCATTATCAAGAAAGGTGTGTATTTTTGGATCACATCTTTTGTAGTTCATATAATTTGTTCCCTGAGGGAAGGATTCATTTTTTGTGTTGCATCACATAAAGTCGTGCATCGATTTTAGGCAGGTTGTCTGGCAACAGCAAGATAAGAACATCAGTAAAACATGTTGGGTGCCAAACTTTGTAGTCTGCTTTCTTTGTTTGAAATTGGGCCCAGGGCACATGCATGTAAAAAGTGTGCAAATTGATACATTTTTAGTGAAGTGTACCAGACTGATGGTCTTGTACAGAAATAAAAATTTGTGCTTCCAGGTGAGGCAGCCTTTGGTCATCAAGAGGAAAGCATATATATCTCATCTTCTAGCTCAGACAGTTAAAGAAGGGACATAGAGGTCAGATGTCCATTTTGAACTAGCAGCTGGAGATGTAGGTTATCCATGATAGGAGGCACTTTGCAGAGTGTTTGGAAGTAAAGCAAAGCAATGCAGAACCCAGAAAAATGGTACATTGAACAAAGCCATGGAGAAGAGGGCCTTTCTGAAGAGAATGCTATTCTCACCTTATCCACCATCTGGCTGGAGGCAAGAAAGAATCCAAGCATTGTATCTCTCTCATAGTCCCAGGACCAAACTGGCAAAGCCAGGCACAGAGCAGTACACAACAAGTAGCCATATCTGTTCCATGTAGGGACCTATGTGCCTGATGAGTTTGCATCGTATTGGACACATCCATGGAAGTTGTGAGAGCTGCTCCTCAGGCAGGCAGGAGATGGAGTGCATGGTGCTTCTGTCCACACTGGGGTGCAGACATGGGCAAGAGATTCCTGTTTAACTTCTACACTGTGCTGTGTTTGCCTTGTTCTTTGAATTTCTTCTCAGTTCTATTTCTTGTTTATGATCTGCTAGCCTCCCTGACCTGCCTCCCCAAACCCCCAAGGGCCATGGCCTGTTTTTTAATTCCTCCCTTCCTTGAACGTTGCCACTGAAGCCATTTGGTCTGTTTGTTGTCTTTTCCTTTTGTTGGCCACTCTTTTCTGTTAGAACCATATGAGCTCATGGTTTTATTTCTGTTGCTGATGTTTTCAGGCACAGCTGTAAGTTCAGTGCCTGGAATAAAGCTTGTTAATTCTCCTATGTTTTACTTTCAGGCTTATCTTTTGCCTTCAGGTTGTTTTTCTGAGTTTGTCTCCCACTACGTGAAGTGGCTTAATGTGAATATGAATAAATAAGTTAGAGAGCTCTCTGAGTTTTCCACAGTGAACTTGCTATAGATTTTCCCTTATGATAGATCTGAAATCCTACATTGGTTTTCTGCACTTAGCCATGGATTGCTAGTTGCTGGGAATCAAGTGGGATTATCCAGTAAGAGAAGATACTGGACTAGATGCAAGGGGCATGATTTGGATTCCTATTTCAGTATTGATACTGTGTCTCCAGAAAAGCAAAAAAAGGAAATAGATGATGTGATTTCCATCACCCTTTTGCTTTCAAGTGTCAAGTAAACACTGCACAAGTATTTTCAAGTCAATACTCCACAAGAGCAGAGATGCTAAGCATAGATGCCATGAATGGTTTTTAGGTGCATTATGGCATTACTCTTCATTTCTCTTCTAGCTGTGTGCAAAAATCATTGATGAACCTTGATGATAATTATTGCTCTTCCACAATGACGTGGTGACTACCAAAGAAATAATGGTCATAGTCAGATGATAAGATGCAAAGTACCATTTCTTACTTAAGTAATTAAATGTCAAGTTCTGTCAGTGACAAGATGTAGTGCTGACAAGGCTTTTGTAACTTAACAATCCATTGGTTTTGACAGATGAAGGAAATAATGGCAAACAAAAGTGTTCTCCCATTTCTTTCCTCTCATTCTACCTACTTCAGACAATTAAGTGCACTTGCCAATATTATCAGCAGCAATTTCCTCTTCCCAGACTAAAAGCATATGTTCTTTTTAATATAAATTGTTCAGGTTGCAGAGCAAGATTTTCAGAAATTCTTGGAAGAAGTTGTCAGGAAATTTGACGCAGTCATGAAACCCGAAACAATACCTGGGTGTGTACAACTGCATGTTTGTAGGACAGTGATGCATTCATGCTCTGGCTGTGGGACTCAATGGAAGAACAGAGTTTCACTTCTGATTTGCTGCTTTGCCCTGCATGGATCAGCTACTCAGTACTTCAGCACCTCACCATTCCAAGCAGTGCCATTCTGTGTTCCATTCTGTAATTCTCATCAGATCTAAGAATGAGAATTGCTGTATGAATCAGAGCAGTTGTTACTTATTCATGCTCTTCTGTGAAGTTTTTTATTAAGAAAAGCAACCATTTACCCAGAAGACTTTGTTAAAATTTACTGACATGAATTGTTGATAACAGTAAGTATTTTTGCTAGATATCAATCTCATGCTTAATCTGTCATTGTAAAATGGAATTGTAATGCACAAAATGAAATTAAAATGCCTTTCAGAGTCCACGTAGAAAACCACAAGTTGTCAGTACTCTAGCCAGTCTGACCTGGTTTGGTTTTGTGTCTCTTTTGGGGTGAGACATTAGTACTTGCCTCGTAGGGATCTCTCTCTCTGTGGCTTTGCAGTAACGCAGTCCTCAAAAAAAATCTCTGTTCTTTGTTACTGAGATTTTCGATGGAGAAGGCCTATTTTCAGATGAAGCTCTTAACCCATGATATCGTGTAAGATAATGTAACACAGAAATTGTATTGCAAAATGGGGAATACAGTGCCTTAACAAGTCACGGGTGTGTTAAGGAATTAAGACTTCAGGAAGCAAGCCTGTGCTGGGTTCATGCATAGACACTGGTGTCCTGAGGGCAAAGAAGAACCATCCTCTGGTGCCCTCTGTCCTCCTTTCCCAGATGGAAAGAGAATAAAAGTCATCTTGCTTACCCATTGGGATCTGGCTTGCAGTTTCTTCTGCAGGTCTATGAGCAGAGATAAAAGATGGCTTTAGCACTAATCATAGGACTGGATTTAGGTGTGTAGTCACAGTTGTAACCAGAAGATGGTTGCACAAGCTATGAAACTGCTTCCTCTGTTGTCTTCTATTTGCCTGCCTTAAGGACTAGAAACCAGAGTGTTGGAAATACAAAACCAAATTATTTTACTGATATATTGTTTACCTTTCATCGGGCCAAGATACTTAAGTTGTATTTCTTTCGGGTGCCCGCTTGCTGATGCTGCAGTAACATCAGTATCTACAGCTAAGTTTGGAGAAAGATCAGTTTGATACAATGGTGTTTGAAGTGGACAAGAGCAGCTGTGGCTGCTGTGGCTCTCATGGTAGGAAGTGATGTATTGGGGTTCACAGGAATTCTGGGTTTGGCTGTGGGAGTTATGTAGCTGTTGGGCTTAGTGGAAAATGGATACATTAGGGTAGGGAAGCAAGGGTAAAATAACTAGAAATGCTGAATATATGAAAGGCTGAGGCAAAAGGAAGGACAGAAGGGAGTTATCATCTTCTAGATATCTGAACTGAAAAGGCCTTGAGAGATGTAATGCAGCTGAGGAATGGTGGCAGAAGGGAAAATGAGCCAGGCAAGACAAAGAAGGCTAGGTGTAGAGCCCTGAAGAAAGGCAGATGTGAGCTAAAGGAAGAAGGCAGCTCTGTCACTCACAGTCGGGAGCAAATTCAAGGGGAAGGTAGAAAAAGAAAGGAAAGCTGGGAGGAGGATTCTGGCAATTGAAAGTGAGTGCATCCAGAGGAGTGGGTAGCAGTTTTTCTGGTTTTCAGTCATTTTTCTAGAGCCACACTAGCTGCTGGGTACCTCAGAGCAGCATCTGTTGGTGAATGGCTCAGGAGGAGTGACAAGCTCACTTGCAATTTTTTCCGATCTGGGTGGGGTTTGTTTGTTTTTTAAACACTTGCCAGGTGGTTCTAGTTGAGGAGAATGCCTTCAAAAGGCAGGATTCCCATTATTCCATACAGAAAAACTGAATTGCTAAAGGAGAGTGACACTTACTTTAACTAGTGATAATTGTAGGGTCCTTGCTTGCAGATGTTGCTTTTGTCTTGATCTTTCATTCAACTGCAAAGCCTGATGCTTTTGCATGAGGGAAGGAGAGCTTGTTTGGAACTCTGATTACCAGCCAGAATATGTCTTACTATGCAGTGGGAACATACTAGAAATAGTCTCTGAAGGTTTTTATTTCTTGAGAGTGATAGTACCATGAAAGTTTAGCCTTGCCATTCCCATGTCAGTGTTAATTTGTGCATAATTCTGTAAGATCCCAGGATTGATGTACTGGTGATGGATATAGAGTGAAAACTGAGATTTGTTTGTTTGCCTTTTAAATAGTTTTTATCTGTTTAATGTTTCTGTTCCTCATTAATTGTACCTGCTATTAAAATCTACTATTGTGAATTTCCTGTTGATGTTATGGATGTACCTGCTTTGTGTGGCTAAGAAACAGAGATGTTAAAAAGCACTTAGGTGCTTAGGAGTCCATTAGGGATATCACAGATTCCTAAATATATGTGTTCATACATTCTGTTGCCCTTATGGGAATACTTTTCAAGATAGTAATTTTGCTTTAAAATGGTCACTTTTTCAATAACACAACCAGTTGTTTGCAGTAATCTGCTGACTGAAACCTCTGATAGGTATGTTTCCAACAGTAGATGAATAAAGATAATATGTGCATCTGTCTCTTGGAGGCTCCTGGCATCTATCAGATAAAATCAGTTCTGGGAGCAGAGGCAGAGAGACAAGTTTCTGTGGCAGCAGCTAAAAGTCTGTTTACTCTGCATCATCTACTGTGTTGTGCAAATACAGGTCTTGTCTTCCAGCCTGTCATGCTTATTGAATTTCAGCACATCCTTTTCACTGCAGGTGCCTATGTAAGTTCAGTGATGCTCCCTTGCAACCATCTTCTTCAGCTAGACAGGAGTTTTGGTGGGGAGGAATTGAGTTAACATGAAGAAACCTCTGCTCTGTTTAATTTCATGCTTGTCTTTGGCAGCTTGGGCTGGATTTGAGACTGTCACCTGTCTTGCTTCAGGGAGACTTCTCACCCAAGGGTTTTACTCTCTGCTGTCATTTTCCCTTGGTGCATGTAGCCTTGTTCTGTTTGCTTCCCACACATCCCTAGAAGGCCAAGCACAGCCTGCTTCCCCCACGCCTCACACAGGCAGTGGAAAGTCTTTGTGCTTGCCAACTCGTGTTGGTCTCTTTTCATCCTAGCTTGAGAACATGTTCCTGCCCCCTTTTTTCTTCCTCCTGTCTCCTGTAGCTTCAATGAATTTTTTTTTGCCCTGTTGCTATGGTTACAGTGCCTTTGATGAAGTCAGCTATGCTGTCCCTTATGATTGGAGCCAGTTCTTAGCGTACAGGTTCTGGCAGTAGTCCTGTCCAATGTTAGTCTTTCATAAGCATTATGTCCATATTTTTGAGGGTCTTTGTGTGTTTGTTTGTTCTTCATGATACTGAGAAGTATCCTTTCTAAAATTGATGCCATCTGAGTAAAGGCCTTTACACTATCCTCAGAAAAAAGAAATAACTGTTTTAGTATTTGTCAGTTTGTACATGTGTTGCCTATGTGATATTCTGCAAGGTAATATCTTGTTAAACAGACGAAGCAATTCAGTGATTATTGTAAATCAGGCTGATGTCAATAGAAGCAACATCCTTAAAAGCCCCCAGCTGTAAGACTGTCTCCATGGAATTTGATTTGTAATGCCAACTTTTAAGTATTTTCATAGCTGTGACTTGTTGCTGCAGTGATCTGTTCTTGCTCTTTCAGAATGAGAAGGCTTTGGGGCATTCCGTGAGCCGCTCTAGTAACATCTCAAAGGTATGTTGCTCAATGTAACTCAGTTTTGATAAACTTGGGGATACTGGGATTTCTTTAATTTCAGAATTGGGTGATGCATGTGATGATGTGACCAGTAGAAAATGCTTTTTATGCCTGTCATTGATAGTCACTCCTGAAACATTAGAACTCTGGTGTTTTGCAGACTCTCTTTACAGGTGAAACGAAATGGAAGCTACAGTAGGTTTTCTCTTTCACACTGTCAGCCTCCTTAGCTTGATAGGAGCAAGATAGATGACAGATGCCTGAGATCTTATCTTGAAGGGAAAGTGACTCCAAAAACATCACTGAAGTGTGTTGTTTTGTAAGATAAAGCTGTGTAAGATATGTATTGCTGTGCATCCCATAATATGTGTAGGATATGTGGTTAACTGTTATTCTATTGTTACTTCAAGACCAAATTATTTTTAAGTGCCATGAGCTTATTATCAGGACGTGACTATGTAAGTATTTTTAAATGTTTCATTTTACAGAGCCTGGTCATGTAAGGCAAGCAGGATGCTCCACCCCTTCTAGTCACTCTTCAGCATAGCCAGCAGGCACATCCAAAGCATAATTGCTTTGTTATGCCATTAGGAAAAAGGTATCTTCTGTCCAAGATAATTATTGCTGAAGATACCCTTCCTCTGCATTGCACATCAGATTTTCTATTAGCTGTGCTGGTTGAACAGTACTTTTCATGGGCTGTATAAGCTTCAATTCTTTGTTGCCACAGTTTTAAGTGGCTGCTTGTTGTTACTTTTAATGAAAGACTGAGTCATTATGGCTGCAACATAATAAGTATTGTGAGTACTTCTGGATCTAGAGAACTCTTCATGACTATCTGCAGCAGAGGAGACAGTGTCTGCACATAATACATGGTTTATATGGGCACAGACAACTTTTCACTTTGGAGCCAAAAGAGAGGATTACTGGGTGTCCTAAACAGTGAGCAGGGCAACTGCCTGGTGCACAAGGTATTGACCAAGCTGTAGGTGTTGTTATCATGGATTGACGAGAGATCATTTTGCATTTGGCATCAGAAAATGTGCATTCATGTAAGGGGTTTTGAAATAAAAACTGTGTGAGTATAAATAGTCATGTAGATTTTTCTAAAATGGAACTATGCTTGTGCCTTTTTACCCTGGTTCTTATCGTCTTAGAGATCTTTAATTGGATTTTGAGGTTTTGTTCAGCAGAGATAGTAGTTTTGCCATTAAGTATCATTGTACTTTTCCCAGAGTGTCTCAAATCAACACAAGCCTTTTGGCAGCAGCACTTTGGTACCCCTATGAATCTGCACAGTTCATTCTTAATTCATCAAGAACTGGTAGTGTGGCAGTGCAGTGGGAAGGACCTTGCACTCTGGCGAAGCTCTCCCTGGGAGTGCTGGCAAGTGAGACATCAATATTTACATTCATCTTGAAGTGCTGAAACGTTCAACATGACTGCTGTGTGTTGCAAAAGCTAAAGTTCTCGAGGGGATCAAAAGTCAGTCTTGCCAGTTTAATGGAGGACACTTTTTGGTCGCAAAGTGAGCTTCCCAGAGGTGTTGATGTTCTTACTGCTCTTGTGTCACGTCTGCCTTATCCATTCTATGCACCTCTGGAGATAAGTTCAAACAAGGGCAGAGGGTGAAAGCCCCATCAGTGAAGTCAGCCCTTGATTTGCCTGCCTGTCTGAATGCTGCCTTGTGCATCCAGGCAGTTCAGTGCTAAACTGCAACAATTATTTTGTGATTGACAGGTGTTTTGGCTGTTGCATGCAATTTCAAATGACAAATCACAAAACATTGTAGTAGTGGAATGCTGCATGGAAGCTTAAGTACATGAAAAAATTTTCTTTAGTTGTGAGTTTTAATAGGAAAGGGCCCATTTTTTTATTCAGAATACCATATCAACATGGCCAATAAGGCAGATTGGGTACACATTTAAGTATGGAAATGCTTGGCTGCCTGTATAGCCCTTTCTGAAATCCACAGGACTTGTTGATCTGACACCATTTTAAGAGGAGCTTTTTAACCAAAATTGGGTTAAATCAATTACATGCTGCATTTCCAGATATGTTGAAGTATGTCTGTGTGTGTACAGAAATAATGGTCATGCTTTCTGCATGACAGTTTCAGCCATTGTTTTTCCACCCAAATCTAGCTTACAGAACAGCAACATAGCAAATCTGCTACAGATTCTTGGCACTGACACTTGAATCAAAGCCTTACTGGTGCTGATATGTCATTATGAACCTGCTGTGATTATTACCGTGTATCTTTCCACTGCTCTCAGTTGCACAGTGCAATTTGAGTGGAAAGGATTGAGTCAGAACTCAGCCTTCAGCCAAGAGAGGATGCTGTGTTACTTATTGTGACCAAGGAAAGCAATGCCCATGGGCTTAAAGTGATCAGGGAGGGAGGCAGACAGATGGTGCTACTGAAAATGTAATCAGCTGGTAGAGGTAGCAGGACCTCTCTGAATGTAGACCCCCAGTGTCAGGGCCAGGTGGAGCTGTCCCCTGGGAGAAAGGGGCAAAAAGGCACTTCTCCAAGAGGCAGATGCTAAGAGAGGCAGAAGAGATGCTAGTACATGTGGCCAAGCCAAGAAAAAGCAATCACCTGAATACTTGGCTGGGGTTGGAGGCCAAAAAGAGCAGAAAAAGGAGCAGGGAATAAGATGTAGGAGGATCTTCATATGGTGTCATTAGGCTGTGTGCAGTATGTTGCACACTGGGGGATGTGGCATTCCTCCAGGCCCTTCTTTGCTTTTTTGGTATATATATTTCAAACACTTCTTTTAAATCTGCTGCACATGAAACATTTAAATTTCTGAAATCTTTTATATTTGTTTTTAAAATTAAAAAAAAAAACGCATTGAAGGCAGATTTAGTTGATTTAGTCATGGGACTTGAACACAGCCCATCTTCCCCAACTTGCCCTGTTCAGACACATAAACAGCACTGATGCTGATTGAAACAACCCCAGTTGGCACAAGGGAATACAGCCCAGATCCACATCTCAGCTGTTTACCCTAAGCTAGCATTTTTTCCAAGCAGCCACTGATTGCTGCAAAGTGCCTTCATCATTCAAGCCCCACAGAGAAATAATTAAGCTTTATAGAAGCTTTGTCCTCTAAATATAAAAGAAATTGATCCTAACACACAGCTAGTCACTGGGAGCAGCTAAAAGTGGGATTTTCACAGTAGTGGTAATTCATGCCCTCAGTTCATAGATGAAGGAATTGTGCTTACAAGCAGATAAAATGAGGTCACTTACAAAGCTGGTCTCTAAATAGTTATTCCCAAATTAATGGTATTGTTTACCTTTAAAGTATCTGATATATCCTGAAACTGATGATGTGATGTGTGGAAATACCTTCAGGTCATCTGTGTGCTGTTCTTGTCATCTGATTGCTTTGGAAGGTTGATTCTAATGTAAAGGGGAAGCACTTTGTGGTCTTATTTTCATAGCCCTCCAAGGGACAAACTTTGAAAATGCTAATACTGAGATCACAGCAAAGGAATTAAAAGTGAACTCCTTAAAAAATGTAAATACTTTGTCTTTTCTGAAGGCCTGTGTAGTTTTATCTTTTGAACAGAAGCATGCTGTAAAGTATTAGATTATTCTTAGGCTGAATAGCAGCTAGTGCAGACACAAAGTGGTAGCCTAAGCTTGCTACGAAATTTAAAATCCATTTAGGCTGTTCATCAGCTTGGAACAGATTTAGAAAGCATATGAATACACACGTCCACTGTTGTCTGAAGCTTTAATGCATTCAGTGAGCATTTGTCTGTAGAGAAGTGGTCCAGGTTTTTCAGTTGCAGAACTTAGCTATCCTGTAGTCTATCAGATGACCAAGGCTCATGTTAAAAACTGTTTCTCAGAGGCGTTCTGTTCAGGTACGTGAGCCTGGGGGTAGGGAAATACAAGTTGCTTAAAAAAACTCTTCTGCTGAGTTACTGGGAAAGGAAAAGACATGAAAAATTCTATAGTATGAAGATTAAAGTATACTCTTTCCCTAGGTACAAGAGCAAGTAATCTCATGCTGGAGCACAGTGCAGTCATGTTTGTAAGGAATGTGATAGTCTCCCTGTGCTGTGATAAATTCCCTCTCCTGGGGCTGAATTCTTACACATATAGGTATGAGGGCACCCCATTCAGGAGGAACCTGCAGGGGTTTCCTTTCCTTTTTTGTTCCCTCAGTCCAATCAAGGTATTTTGAGGAAGATTTTTAAAGACAAAAAGCCATAAGTAATTTTTTCCTCTTCTCCCTGCGTAGTTGTTACTGGGTTTAGTCAACATTAATCCTCTGGTATAGGCAGGTTGTATAATTCTTGGGGAGATTTTGAAGTTTAGATAGCCTCCTTTCTCTAGTATCTTTAGCTCTGCAATCTCTAGAGAAAAGTTCCTGACACAATCCTCCTTTAGCTTTCTTTGGAAATAATAAGGGAAAGCTGACTTTAGCTTTGCTTCTCATTGCTAGACATAGTTGTAATTATAGTCATATACATTATATAAAGTATGGAAGAAAATTCTTCCAGCAACTGACTGCTGGTTCCTGTCAAATTGTTGCCAAAATTACATGGTGGAGTTGATCGTCCTGAAATTTTCAGATGCCTCTTTCCCATATCTCCTCTGCAGTTTTTTAACCACTCTCCATTTTAATAATTTATCTTAACCCTCTCTAAAGACACTTGATTTTAATATGCACTGGAAGTCAATATGGCATGAATCTGGTAGGGAGAACTTACTGGAGAAGATCAGAAGTTGCTGATGGTTGATCCTGCCATATTGGTATAAAAGCTTTCAAAACCAGCCTGTCAGCAGTGCTGTCTGCTCATCACATCCCCCAGTCTGTCCACGGGTGGCCTGTTCTGCCTATCTCAGGTGTCAGGTTTGTCCAATTTGGTCTCCTTGCACTGCTTCTTGGTGTGCTGGCGCTGCTGGAGGCCTCCTTGGGCATCTGCTCCACAGATGAGCTTCAGAGACTGTGGAACTGCAGTGCACTCTAGCAAGAGCCATCAGCCAACACATACATGGAACACAGTACTTGCTGAAAGCACTCAAGAGCACATAGAATAAAGGCAAGCCCATAATCAGAATGCCAGGTTGAAATTTGAGTTGTGGAGGGTTTTGCTCCTTGCTCTATTGCTAAATTTGTATTTGCCTGAAGCTCCTTTTTCTGAAGTTCCTTCCAATAAAAGACTTAAAATTGAGCTTCTTTTCACTCTTTGTCTGCACAAAAGAAAGTTGTGTTCTGTTATTAAATGTGCATAGTTCTTCGTATGTTAGTTCCAGATCCTTAGCTGAAACCTCTAGATGTTTTTGTAGCACAGGTAGTAGGGTCACAGTATTATTCCTAATCCTGTGGCACCTAGAAATGACAAAGTTTGCGTGTGTGGGGGAAAACCTTTGTTTGTTTCCTTTAGACTTCCAATCATTTGAAAAATTCTACAGGAGTTGTTTCTAATTTTTTACTTTCAATGAATAATTTAATAAAGTTTTTAGGATGTGACAGGCTCTGTTCTTTAAAATGAGGCTTAATTGCTGTTACTGAAGTGCAGCCTAGAGTGGGACAACAGCAACTATACCCAGAAGTGTCATCTCAGACAAGCAGGTTATCTTGAAATATACCCAAGCCATTGGCATATTCACTATGGCTCACTTCAAAGATGCCTTTATTTTCTTAGGCAGGGTGGGTTTTTTTGGATTATGGTCTGCAGCATGTAATCAAAAGTATGTAATAAGAAAAGGCTGAGTTCTCTTACCAATAGATAACACTGTTCATGTGGAGGCAAAATGAGAACGTATATGTGTATATATGCATGGACACCTGCATATATGCATATTAAAAAATGTATATACTCCTGAGGGCAACCCTTCAGAGAATGGTAGGAATCCCAGGAATTGTTACCTTCAAAGTTGCTGTGAGTGTCGGAGTACCAGTGCAGAAGGCCGTGCTGTGACCTCAGTGAATTGCATTAGATAGGAATGTCAATATACACAATTAACTAACTATTGACCTTTAGTACTGAGCTATTTTAAGCAGCCAGTCAGGCTGTTCAGAGTAACTCACAAGCACGTGGCTCCAAGGCTTGTCACTGGGGGTGTGTTCCTCCATGCGAAGGGCGTGATAGTCCACAGGGTTTCAGCAAGTGATTATGGGGTTAGAAGGGTCAAATTCAGGCTGACAAGGCTTAGGCTACATGTCACATATGAACATGGCAGAAACCTCCTATGAGAAGTTGCTCTAAAACCAACTGCTGCTATTGCCATTATAAATATCCAGTTTGGCCAAAGGTGCTGCTACCTGGGAGGCTGCTGCTGGGGCAGTAAGGGTGGTGTGTACCAGAAGCTACAGAGTGGAGAAGGCTTTGACTGCTTATTTTCCCAGCCTCTTCAGAGCTGAGCTGTGTGTGGGAGCAGCATCAGAGCTCCAGGATAGCTGGACCTGCCTGTTTCATTCACCCATCACTGCCTCTTCTTCACCATGCTCTGTCCCAAGGCTGACTGTATTTCTTCTTTTCTGTGGCACCTCTGCCTCAAAAATGCTGTGTCTGAGTCAGTAGAGCCAGGTGAGCTGGGAGGACTGGCCAGCAGCAGTGATATGTAACCCTGCTTCTAGATGCAGCAGAACTCGGTACTTAGACTTTGGGCAGCAGCTTGCATTTTACTGTGCTCTTGTCCGGGAGTTGTGCTTCCCTGTCAGAGACTCATCCTGTCACTGATTGGCATTCCTAGGGAAGTGACTGGCATTAAAGCAATGGTTTGTTTTACCTCACCTCACTATCCTACTCTGAGTTGCAGTGCAGCTCTGTAAAGTTTCATGAGCAAAAAGCATGGGACGAAAGGAGGGCAGACTGAGTGACTGGAGGCTCATTGAACCATGGCTTTTGGTGGTAGCCACTGCTTGTTTGAACCAAGGCTGGGGCATAACTTCCTCCAGTGATTTGTTGTTCCTTTCTGTGGTGCCTATCCAAGTGTGTTAACTTCTGTTCATAGTTTGGTTGCTGCCGCGGCCAGGTGGAGGGGAGAAACACACCGATGCGATGCGAGTAAAAGAAGCTCCATTTATTGCCTCTATCAGCGCTACTAATATACAGTAAAAACTTTCTTGTACACGCGATCACGCAGAATATGATTAGATCCTCCGCCTTGTTCACGAAGCTAACACGAGTCTTGTCTCTGCAGTCATTAGTTGCCAATCCATGCTCATTGGTTGCTACATATGACGATAATCATTTCTAAGTTTTGCTTTTCTGTAGCCCTAGAATTCCGTTATTCTGATAAGCTTAGCACATAGTACTTCTATTTTTCTTTCCTCAAAGACACCGTAACTGCCACAGCTACTTCCCATGCCTGCAACCCCCAACAGGTTGCACTTTCATTGTGTATGAAAATAGAGAAAAGTATCTTTTGTTCTGAAGCAGAAAGGTATGGGGGAAAGGAAATGTGCCTCAGATACGGAGTTTCTGTAAGCCACTCTGAACAGTACTGGCATCTAGAAACAGAATACTAAGCTTGAAATGCAAATGAAATTCCATAATTTCTTTTTTGTCCTAGCCTTTTGATTTCCCAAGTGTCAAGACTTTTAATGCTCTTGGTACCAGACAATTGGATCAAGAAACCAGTAACATGGTTTTGGAAGGGAAATTTTGGATCATTGGTTCTAGTCATCCTCTATTAGACTGTCACATCATACATTCTGCTGTCCTTTCTTAGGAAAGTTCATTGCTAAACTGAAGCAGCTGAGAGATTGGATTCATTCTTCACAGGTTACCTTCTGTGATTTGCTCACAACATAAAACCCAAGACAGATTTATTAATTGATCTGTGACTTCACTTCCAACAATATATAGCTGTGTCTCCATGGCAGAATGCAACTTGCTGTTTTACTGGTTTAATATTTTGTTTTTAGAAGATTGCTCAAAATGTCTTTTAAACTATTTCAATTTTTTAGTTTTAGTTATTTGCAGAGTGAAACAGTTATCAGTAAATTAGTGTCAGATCTTTCATTAAATTGTCAGACTTTGAGTAAAAAAAAAGTTACTGCACAAACCCTTGTAAAAGATAGGATATGAAGTCAGGTGTACCTGCTTTTAGCAGAGGTTAAGCATCAGAGAGAGAACAAATTTCCAACAAGTACCTGAATTCACGTCACTGCATGATCAGAATCCTTAGCATGAGCAAATGGTGTAAAATGTAAAGAACTGTAGTTTTCCTGGATAAAGCCAGTAATTGATCTTTGTCTGTAATTTGTTTTGTCACGGTCATTACATAGCTCAGTTTGCTTTCTGGCCCAAGGTTATGCTACTGGGTTTTATTCTATACATGTACCCAGCTTTGGGTAAGATGGGAAGTAAGTTACAGTGTCTTACTGAGGATTAAGAGGTGTGTGTCAGAGTCTTGGCTGTCTTGCTTTTGATTCCTGCAGACCCAACTGTAAATGGATACCTGTTTTTTCAGTGTCTGTGCACCTGAGGTGTCCTAATGTGAGGGCAGATACATTGCTGTCTGTAGTGCTGTTGACTAGAGAAACAAGACCTTAAAGGATGAGTTGTGTGACAAGGAAGGT
This sequence comes from Geospiza fortis, assembly GCF_000277835.1. Lineage (NCBI taxonomy): Eukaryota > Metazoa > Chordata > Aves > Passeriformes > Thraupidae > Geospiza > Geospiza fortis. The sequence goes on from NW_005054300.1 coordinate 10,643,808, forward strand.
GATTGTTTTATCTGTATTTATAAAGTAGCATGTGTATGTATCTTCTCTCACAAAGAAATAAAGAGTGTAACATGTGACGAGGAACCTTGGTTTGGTATGACAGTATAAAAGCCTGTGGCAGCCTTGTTTAAATATACAGTAGGGGCTTTTAATAAATTAAGTATAGAATTGACAAGTCCCAAGACAGATGCAGTGTGTGTTGCAGCATGATCAAAGCAGTGATAACTGCTGGTGTCTGAAGCTGAAGCGCAGGGCTGGGCACAGCATGCTTCTGTGGTAGCACACCTTTTGTCACCTGAGGTCTCCCTGGTCTGGCTGTCTGCAGCTGCCTGACCCAGGTCTCTGCTGGCAGTGCTGCTTTCTGTGCAGCCCAGTATGGAGATGACATTTCTGTTGTTCTGCTGACTGCATTGTTCTTTCCTGGGTTTCAGGCTTTGCTGTGCAGATCAAAAGAGCTGTAAAGCTTTGTTTGAATTTTGAAGTGCAAACAGTGTTTTGCAGCAGTGGGTGAGCAATGCAGCCTGTCCAGCAGCTGTGGAACATGGGAGACCCAGGTTTAAAGATTCTCTGTTATGAGGTTATTAATGCAGGTCTCCTCCCCGCAAAAATCTCCAGGAAGAGTTGAGAAGTTTGTCAAAGTGACATGCAGGATACAGCAGCAGAAAAGGTCTTTAATAACAGCCAGTGGAGTGACAGCTGAGACAATGCTCATTCTTAGCACACTGAGTTCAGATCTGTCTATTAAGTGTTAAATATGCCAAGAGCTTCACTTTATGTTTTTGAGTTAGTTCAGCTAATTCTTAATTCTTCAGTTATTCTATTTCTCACTGTGCTCTTGTTGCAACTTACAAATATGACTGCTGCCACACCTCCTCTCCAGTATGGATCTTCCAGGATGGAAGATCCTGTTCAAGTAAGAGCAGGACAAAAGACCTCAAAAAGTACACTAAGTACTTCAGGGAATGGTCTGGGTTGGCAGATGGTGCTCATGTGCATATGCTAGTAAGGAATATAAGTCCTCAGGTTGTGTTTGAGTTACTGAGTTACTGCCGGTTCTGTTTTGTGAAGAAAACCCCAAGCCTCTAATCTCTTGCCATCATTGTTAGAGGAAGGATTAGCTATTACATGATAGCTAAATTCCAGCTAGTTTATACACACACTTCCATCTAATTATTCTAATTACTGTAGCATTGCTCATTTCCTGAGCTATTGTTCTGTGCAATGTTTGACAGCTGGCAGGTTCCACTCCAGAGATGTCTGCATTTGACCTTGGGGTAAAACATTTTTGTTCTGATCACTACTTCTCCAGGGATGAGACTCTGTGACCTTTCTTGCATTTAACAGTAAAGTTACTTTCTTACAACTAGCCCTTGAGTATCTGCTGTAGAGTGATATCTGACTCCATATGCTGTGTTTCACCCTGAAGGCGATTGCTCTGCATACTGACTTCTGACTTGAGGGTGTTTTTGTTTGTTTGTTTTAATTTCACTGCAGGCTGGAAGTCCAACCTCTGTCTCTGCCCCTCATAGCTTCTCTCGGACTTCTGTTACACCATCCACCCAGGACATCTGCAGGTAACGTGTGCCATTTGCGTGGCTACAGGGAGGCTCAGACAAGGTTCAAATTAAGGAAAAGCAAAACTTAAAAAGCATGTTTATGGGGAAGTAAGCAACGTGGGGTTCCTACTTGAAGCATCCCATTTGTTTGACTCGACTGCTGTCTAACTCTGCTTTGTTAAATCCTACTGACTATTCGACCCTGCTATGTTCACCATTCCCACACTAGCTATAATTCTCATTTCTTCACTTTTAATTATACATGTTCTCTTTTTTAATTGTTTTTTTTTTTTTTTGCTTTCTGTGCTTTTATTCCACTATTCTGCATGCAGTTCCAGTGCAGTGTTTTCTGAGTGTTGTCATCACAGTCCAGTGCAGTCTGCTGTTGTCTTGAAAAATCCGCACTGCCAGAGCCCTCTGACACAAGGGGTCACTGTGACAGTGATCTGTCAGGACACGTTACATGCAGCAAAGAGAAACTCCCGTGGGCAGGATCGGGGCCAGGCACTCAGGTCTGCTAAGAATGTAAAGCCCACCCGCACCCTGAAATTCTCCAAGTCCCTCAATGACGTGGACCAGAAGGCGCAGAGCACCAGCGAGTGCTTTGATTATGTGGAGCGAACACGCTCAGAAGGCAAACTGACCCTGAATCAAGAGCAGTGTTTAAGGATTAACAAATTTCATCTTAAAGAGAGGAAACCGCTGAATCTCAGGCCTCTTTCTTTTAGCAATTCTAAGCACTCCTATATCCCTTCCCTTTCCAACTACTCAAGTGCATCGGGAGGAGCAGAGAACCACAGCGCTGTACATATCCCCCTGCTGGAGGACAAGGTGGACCATGACTCCTCAAGGAGCAAAAAACTGTTGCGTTACCTTTTTTCCTTCTCCCACACCTCCAGCATCAGCAGCCTGCATAAATTTCACGAACTGGAGAGCTATTCCAGTCACTTCCAAGCTGACAAATCCTCCAGCATGCTGGTGGAAAGCACAGACTTCTGCTCTGATGATATGGGAGATGATGACGTCTTTGAGGACAGCACCTCAGTGAAACTCAAACCAAAAGAGCAGCGGGCACCACTCTGTTCAGTTGAGAAGGACAGTGACCTTGACTGCCCTTCCCCCCTCTCAGAAAAGTTACCCCCTCTGTCCCCTGTGTCCACATCGGGGGATACCTGCAGGTTGGTTTACCAGAGAACCACCTACCTTTTTAACCCTCCCATGTGCAGTGGTGACTGTTCTACATTTCCCTGCCTTTGTGCTGTTTCTGTCTCTTCTTTTACTCTGTCACCTTGCTAATACAGTATGTGTGATTTGAAGCATGCAGCCTTCTCTCTGCGGTCCTGCACCCCTCTGATGCACTTAACAATGCTACTAAGCAAAATAACTTCCTTTGGAGTCAAATAAATTCTCCTAAAATTTATTTCAGGTTTGGGGTTCTGAGATATTTTATCAGTGCCCAAACTGGGAATACTATGAGAGACACAGCTACACATCATAAAGGTCAAGCTGAACGTGTTTTTAGCTTTTAATGAGCAATGTGTTGTCCTGACAGCACTGCTAGTTTGGTCAGAGGGGGGGAATCAGGAGGAAAACAGACTGCTTGAAAATTGCTTGTGAGATCAGATCAATATAGCTTTAGATTTTTTTCCCCCCTCAGTTTGTGTCCCACCACACTTTTTTATTTGTTACAGGCTTCCTGGTTTTCTTGGTAAAAGGGTATCTGAGCGCTGGCTGTTAGTGCTAGGCCTGTGTGATGTCCATAGTGTGAGATTCAAAAATGATGAGTGTCATTATTCCAGCTACAGAGGATTAATCATGTGCACAGGTGTCAGAGCAAGAAGATCTGGACTGTCTTCATGGTGACTTGTCTGCTGGTCTGCCCTGTCCCACATCAAAAATGTGCTTGAGGAGCAAGAGTCATCAAGTTCAGGAGCAAATGTCTAATCCCTCTACCTAGCATTTTATTATCCTAGTCTTTCTCCTCCTTAACAGCACTTCCTAAAGCTGCCTTTGTTATTACTTTCCAATATTATTTCCCCCCTCATTACCACCGTATCTAGTTCTGTACTGGCTTACCATCAAGATGCTGTTGCAATCCACCCACGCCTTCATTTCCACTTGCCATCTATCAGCAAGGTCACAAGAGGCAAGATGCTACACATCAGTATGAGATTTCAGTAATAGACAGGGATGGCAGCAGGCCAGAATTTACTTCACATATGCTTAGTAACTTGTATTCATTCCCTGTGCTCCTCACCAACCCCCTTTCAATTCATGACCTCTGCCACATGGTTAGAAGGACTTCACAATGCTTGATGCTACCCAGAGGTTGTGTATAAATTGAATCTGGAAATCAAATGTCAGCAGCTGGTAGTAACTCTTTATCAGATGTCTTTGTGGTTTGCACAGTTAGGCTGTGAGAAAAATAGGGAATTTTGCTGATGCTGATGCTTCCTTAGCAACTCTTGCTAAGTCAGATTTGGAGAAGCAAAACCATTTAGAGTAAGTGTGTTTTGGGGTTCAGATTCAGTTCTGTAGTTTTGCATTGTGAATCTGTCTCTTAGGAATTTGCATTGGCATTAATCACTCGTGTAAAATCCAGGCTGTCTAAATTAGTTGTTCATGATGCTGGAGTGGACTGTTTCACCGTTGGTATTGAAATTTTGTTTTATCTTCTATTTCAGACCGTAGTACATGAGTAGCTGTACCTCTCTGTGCATATTTTGTCTTGGGAAGTGCTGTCTGATCTGTTTAAATGCTATTTGCAGTTAAGTGCTATTGGTCTGGGTGAAATGTTGTCATTTCTTGCTCCATTTTTTCTTTCAGGTACTGCATTTCTGTCAGGCTCTACGTGTGTGCATCATCTGTGAGAAAGCAGCTGTCTAGTCATCTGTGTCTGTGCTTAATTATTTTGTGCCTGTATATGTGCTTGTGCAGCAATTGAGTTGTTTAGTTTTAGCTCCTTTGTGGAACACATTCCTTTGATTTATATGTCTCGAGATCCTCAGTGAACATCCATGTGTGATCATAGATATTACATGGCTCTTCCACATCCTTTCTGCTTCCTCTTTTAATGAGCAGCTTTGCTTCTGATTCAGGATATGTCACTGTGAAGGAGATGATGAGAGCCCTTTGATTACCCCCTGCCACTGTACGGGCAGTCTTCACTTTGTGCACCAGGCCTGCCTGCAGCAATGGATCAAGAGCTCGGACACGCGATGCTGTGAGCTGTGCAAGTATGAGTTCATCATGGAGACAAAGTTGAAGCCTTTGAGGAAGGTAGGCACAGCACCTGCTTCCCCGAGAACATGCTTTGTTAAACAGAGATCCCCTCTGGAACAGGCTGTGCCCACGAGCCTGCAGCACCCACCATGTCTTTGTGAATGGTTTTGTGGCTCCTTAGTAAGTCTGGTCAGTCTTGTATAGGTACAAAAGGATTTGAATTAACACTCACCCTGGCAAATTCACCATCACAGGAATCCAGCTCTGATAACAGCTGTTGCAGCCCAGCAGCTTTCTGTGTGTATATGTGTAAATATATATATATATATATATACACACACATATATATAGCCATGCAACAATCTGTTTTTTTCTTCAGATTTTAGAGCACAAAACTCTACAGTTACCAGTATTTTTTTAATGAGGAGCTTTGCATTACTGTTTTAGTTTGTGGCTCTGAGGTCCACACGGCTTTTATGTTCTCTTCAAAAGATGAGGGTTTCACATTAAATTTGCTTTAAATCACACTTCTTGGATGTAATTTAGTTAAAATTTGTAGCTTTCCTTTTCTTTTTAAAGGATCAAACTTACTTAGTGAGAATAATATATTGTAAATAGAAGGTGGTTCCCTGTTAAATGTGTTTTCATTTTTACCTTTTCTTAGTTTGTGAAAGACTAGAACCTGTATTTTTGTTTAATAGATAAGTATCTATTAAACAAAATCTGGTGATTTAAAGTATAGGTGCTTCTATCCTCATTTTGTTCTCCCACATCCTCTGTGCTTTCAATGTCAGTTGTCCTAGCATCAGGATTTTGAGATGGAAGTCACTGATGTTCTTAGCACAGACAAATCTTGCCATATCTACTAAAGTGGAAGAGGTTAATAATGATAACCTCAGTCTGGAACTAGAATAAATGAGAAACATTAAATTCAGTTATGATGAGCCTAAATAATGTAGGGTGAGAAGTTTGGGCTGCAGCTATCCAAAAACTATTATGAGAACTTGTCCAAATCCTAGAAGCGTCTTCTAACAGAAAATAGGGCAGATTTCAAACACTTCTTATTTTTTTAGAAACGTGTACTGTCTGCAAAGTGTAGAGCTTAGCATGTCCAGTGGATAGGATGTCCTTTGCTTATGACTGTGGTGGATCATTGCCTTCTAAAAATGCAGATTCTGGCTTCATAGCCCCTTGGCACAGAGTGTAGTTGTTTCTGAACTGCAGAATTGGTCATCATAAGCTCTGTTGTCTGCACAGACAATACTTTGCACAGCTCACCATAAGACAGGAAAGAAATTACTCCAGAGAATCCAAAGAAGAGTTGCTATAGTTGTCAGTTGACTGCTGATTTTTTTCTGTACTCACTCTGCCTGAAGTGGGTGGTGAACATTTTCTGGATATTTGTGCCCTGTGGAAAAAAAAAGATGTGCACCTTCAGAAATGAGTCACTCAACATCATTAGTTATATCTGAACAGGTCATCTGTGGGAAGCAGACAAGTTGCCAGAAGGTAGGGATAGAGCCATAAATAGAAGGAGTTTGCCTCTGAAATACATATAAAGAGTCCTTTTAGAGGTTCAGCTGCAACAAAAGATAAAATGCCTCTGTATCTTCAACTCAGCCCTTGTGGTAGCCTTTCAGTCAGGAGAAAACAGCCTGGAACTGTGAGTATGATCACGATGGAACAAATAATAGGGCTTCTCTTTGTCTGTAGGGTAGGAATGGAATTAAACTTCTTTGGCATCTTAAGGTTGTATTGCAGCATTGGGCTGTTCAAACACTAAGTTACTAAGGGAAGAGAGTGAAAACAAAATGTGTCATGGCTCAAGTGAAGATGAGGGCAGACAAGAGAGAGATGCTTAATTTGAAAATTTCAATGAAAAAAAAAAAGACATTAAATCTAAATTTTCTCCAGGGTTTTTTTTTTTTCTTGTTTGTTTTAACAACACTTGAAAAGTCCAGAACTGCTGACTATTTTAAGTGGGAAATGGCACATGCTGTGTCATCAGAATAATGCAGCAGGGACCTACAGATTTGAGTTTCGTCTCTGGGCTAGTGTGCAATTTGCAGAATATTTTCTGTTTTGCTTTGCAGTCATCTCTCTTGAAGCAGTGAGGTGGTGCAAGCTGGTTTTGAGACTGTGGAGCCAGCAGTTCACAGGAGGTATTGTCCAGCAGAGGAGCCCGAGCTGTGGAACAGAAAAGAGAACTGTAAATTAGTCAAAGCACAGGTCCTTCTAGCTCTGTAAAAGCATTTGCAAATAGATTTAACATGGTTGCTTTTTGGTAAAATAATTTGATTAATTTGTACTTCCTATCAAAAGACAACACCTTTTTATAGAAGCAAAAGCAATTTTCTGTTTAAATACAACATGCAAAGGGAATGTTTTATCCAATCTTTTTCTAAAATGACTGGAAAATACAGCTTTCTAGTACAACAAATCTAGCATGTAATTCCTGGAAGTACTCAATTATTTTGCCATGATGAGGTTGGATGCCCACATAACTGGAAATGTGGCTTGGGCTGGATAAAGAGATTTGTCTGCTGGCAGCACAGAGATGGTCACAAAGTCTGTGTCTCATGTTTCAACCATTCTCATTTTTGTGGCAGTGGAAGCAATAATTTAACATAATGGATGATTTCAGTCATACCATTCAGGTCATCCTCACCCTTTTCCACATTATGCCTCCTTTTTGAAGTCCTCTTTTTCTACAAATTATTCTACAAGACATCAAATGCACCTTTTTATGCATGAGATGTTTGTATGTCCCAGCATGTATTTTGTGAAAGTGTGAGAAAAGCCTGTCATAAGTCTCTTCCAAGCAGATATGCTGAGGGGTGTGTGTCCCACATGCAAAAACTTTCATTATATACATAGGCAAAATTACAGAAAAGAAATTTAAAACACAGCTTCTGCATCCCAGGCATGTCTGGCATATTAGAAACATCTATAATAGTTGTCTGGTTTCTTTGCATCTTTCTGAAAGTACATTGGCCTGATTTTGTGGTTTTGTTTTGGGCTATATAAGCATTATTGATAGATGCAGAACTCAGGATTTAATTTGCTGCATCCTCTCACGTAGAAAACCTGTCACTCCCATTCTGTATATTCTATGGGCATATGTATTTAAGTGCACTTGAAACATTGAAAATAAAGTGTGAGTGTCACTGCTATAAGTGGTGTTAAATACAAGTGAAGATTGAATGAAACCCCCAGAGGCAGGAGGTGAGAGCTGAACAGCCATGGGACTCTGAGAGCTCACCATGAGGTGTCTTTACACACCCTGAATCTTGTGCCACTTCCATTGTTCTGTTGAATGCCTCCCTGAGCAAGGGTACCCACTCCCCCTGGAGATGCTCAGCTCAGCTGGGGGTACCTGCTGTCGAGTGGGGAACCCAGGAAGGAGCAGCCCTGCTTGGGGCCCTCTGTGCTGGAGCTGCCCCTGTGTGGGTAAGCAGGGTGTGATGACATTGTCCTGAGGCACAGGGTGGGAGCTGAGCACTGAATCCCCTCTGGCACCAGGATGGCTCCTGTCACAGCAGGGTGAGCTGCCAGCCCTCACACACGTGACCAAAGCAATGATGCCATCTGACTTTCAGAATCCCCGTTAGGAGGAAACCGTCTCCTGCCTGGTTTTTGTTCTTATCAACGTTCTCTTTTCATACTCTCTAGTAACTACAATAAACTCCTAATCTCTTGCTCTGATTCCTGGTTTCTTGCCAGTGGGAGAAGCTGCAGATGACAGCCAGCGAGAGGAGGAAGATCATGTGCTCTGTAACATTCCATATCATTGCCATCACCTGCGTTGTGTGGTCTCTCTATGTCCTGATAGACAGGACTGCTGAAGAGATTAAACAGGGACAAACTACCGGTATGTTACTTGCTTATCTTCCCACTTGTTCTCTTGGAATAATTCATTATCCTGATTGCAGAGAGGATGTGGAACATAAGTGTTGAACTTAAACTAGTCAGCTTTACTTTTGGTGTTGGGTTGATTTAGAAGCACAATTCTAAAATTATTTAGTTAAATCAGTAAATTAACCAGTGAATTAATCTGTGGGTACTTTTAAAATCTATTTCAGGTCAATTTAGTTAGCAGTTGTGAAATGCATGGATATGAGAGCTAATCCACTGTAGCCAGACACAAAGTTGCACTGCCTCAGCAAATTTAGGTCTAAATTTGCAGATAAGGATATAAGCATTTGTTTGCTGCTATGACTACCTTTAAGCTGGGCAAAACTGGAACAGTTTTTAAAAAGAGAAGAAGTAAGAGGAACCTAAATTCAAATCTTTGAGGTAAATCAACAGGGTTTTCTTTCCACCCAGTCGTCTGTGGGGTGGGTTAGTCATCAGTGACAGCCATGTTTGGCTGGGAAAACTTTCGTGAGTGATTGCACTTGAAGCAGAAGAAATTCAAGTTGAATGTTAGGACTTCAATTTGCACAACTGAGATAAGATACTTGCAGTCTTATCAAGGGCTGCCACCCCAGAACACAGGTACCTCAACTTCTTGAATAGAAGGTTTTCTTTAGTATGCCAGCAGTAAATGTGCCAAGCTGAAATGTGTTTACTCAGGTATGCTGGGCTGCAGATTTGCAGCTGTCACAAAACTGTTCCTCAGTCAGCTGAGCCTGAAGGTGGGGTAGAATGGATGGAAGCTGTTAGAAGGCAAGCTGTCCTTGCTTACGGAGCACTGCATGCCAACTAGACACGCAGTGGAAAATGTTCTGCTGGGGATTGAACAGTGTCCTTCAGGGAGGTGGTTGAGCACTGATAAATCTGTAAATCCACAGAGCTCTTACAGTCTCTTCAGAGCAGAATCTCTTGAAATTAAAAAGTTATCCTCTCATTTATGCTATAGCTACATTGTTCACGACTTCAGTCAGGAAGCTGCTTTCAATGAAATCTCTTCGTTTCTGTTCCATCCAGCCCCATTTCTTCCATGAGCAGTGAAATTATTGCCCTTTCAAAAGTGTAAGGCTTCCATATGATAATGAAAAGGATATGTTTTCAAAGCTTTATCATATCCAGGTTATTTTTTCCTGTAAATATATTAGATGAACATAACTAGGAGGAATGATGTGAATATTTGGTACATATTATAGTGCTTTCTTTTCTCCTTTCATTTGGATTCTAAATCCAGTGAGTGCTGTAATGAGCTGGGGGATGCAGGAAGTGTGTGTGGATATATATTCATGTCTGCACAGGGGCAAGCATGTGCTGTCACTGCCTACAGACAGCATCAGACAGCTCATCTTTAAATCAGAGGGTCAGATGTGAATCACAAGTGGGATTTCATCAGTAGTAGAGCTGCAATGCCCTTTGTATTTTGGGACTAAAATATTTTAATTCCTACCTCACTGCCATGCCTTTCCAAAATCACACCAGCCCTGTATCTTGGTTAAAATTTTGGAGAGTTGGAAAGATATGATTTTATTCTCTGAAAAATCTGACAATGGTTGATTCAGCATAGTTTCATATCCATCTTGTGATGGCACTTATTTTAAAAAGGCTGGATGAATACAGGAGCTATGTAAGCAGAATATGTATAAAATGAATAGTTTTTAATTTAAAAGTGGTTAATAGAAATGTAACAAGATCCACTGTCTAAATGTTCAAGTTAGACAAATTTGGGCAAAGTGATGGTGATAGTTTTTGAGGACAGAGGGTAAGCTTGGAATGCTTCAGCATCTCCAGCACTTGCAGTTTTGTATCAGAGGAGATGCTCTAGTTCAGATACAAGTTACTGAGTGTGATGCAGAGAAAATTTTCCTTGTCTGCATAACAAACATGTCAAGCTATATGCTGGCAATAATTCCTTTATGTCTCCATGTGCTGTGTGATCACAGAGTGGAACAGACTTGTTGGGTCACTGAGTTGAATCTCTGCTATGAAGAGGAAACCATACCATAGAATCCCTTTCATAATTTGATCCAGTCTTTGTTTAAAAACAGGTGTAAAAGGACCTAAGTATATTACTGGTGGTTGCCTTGACTCTGTGATTGTACTGCATCAAGGCTCAGACACAGAAAATCAGTTGTTTTGTTTTTTTCTCCGGTGGGGAAGAATGTGATATGTGAAGCAGAAGTCTGTGTGTTTGCCTTGAAGAGGAAAAAAAAGCCAGACAGGAAAAATTGCAAAATAAGAATAGCTGGCATGACCCAAACTCTGTGACAGTTTCCTTACAGTGCATTTTTGAAAGATCCAGTTTAGTCCAGCTTAAGAAAGTTTGGCTGTAGGAAATTAAGCTACTTACATAAAGTTTGGAAACCCAACATGACCTCTATATAAAAACACCCTCTTGGAAAGGTGATAGGATAATTTCCAGGACCTGCTGTTTGACTGGCAGTTTCTGAGATGAATTTAATTCTTCTTTTTATTTTTTTTCTTCCAGGTATTCTAGAGTGGCCATTTTGGACTAAGCTGGTAGTTGTGGCTATTGGTTTCACTGGAGGACTTCTGTTCATGTATGTACAATGCAAGGTGTACGTACAGCTGTGGAAGAGACTTAAAGCTTATAACCGAGTAATATATGTACAAAACTGTCCAGAAACTAGCAAAAAGAATATTTTTGAAAAACCTGCACTAATGGAGCCAAACTTCGAAAGTAAAGAAATGTTTGGGGTTCACCATTCAGACACAAACTCTTCACATTACACAGAGCCAGAAGACTGTGCTGCAGAAATCCTTCATGTCTGATTGCTAGCTGGAAGGGGTATTTCCATATGTCCTTGAAGATCTGAATATCATTGTTTACTGCAAACTGCTCTACCTTTTTAACATCAGCAAACAGCTGAGGGCTGGTGGATGAATTTTTTACATTTGTTTTTTTGTTGGAATTTTTAAAAATCCCTTAGGCATATCTGTCAATGTCATCATGGTTGCATACCTCTCAACATTTTGTGTCTCATACTGGCTGATCAAAGAGCCAGAGGATGAGGTATTCACAGGGTAGAATGAGCCTTGGGTTTGGTACCAAGGAAGCCGCTAGCGAGCTGTCACCAGCTTCATGGAGTCTGTTACTTCGGAAGATGATTCTTAAGGGATTCTGGACGATGTGTATTGTGGGGTTGGTTGGTTGGTCTGTTCTTTATGTGTCATGAAGGAGGTTGTCCCAGACAGTGAGAGAAATGAGAGGGAGTCTAATCTACCACTAACACTGCCACTAACATTGTGTCTCAAGCAGCAGGTGTAAAATTTTGCTTTACATATTGCAATGAGACTTACAAAGCATATAGCACTTTTCAAAATCTTTATTTTGTGATATGTATGTCAAATGAGAATGAAACTTGAAAGAATGTGTCATTTTTGAAACATTTCTTAATTCTTTACCCCATTTATTCTTCTGAAACATAAACCTCTTGCCTTATGAAAAAAAAAATTAAATTTCAGCCTGTGATTTCCCACACACGCCCACATTATCTTACTAAACGTAACACTAAAAATTTTGCCTCTTTGGGTTTCCTTTGAGGAGGAATTTTCTTCAAAGGGCATTGCACTTGTGACTTGTGTATGAGGAGTAGTGGATGTGTACAATGTTTGTTTTCAATGGTTTCAGTGTTCTGTTTTGGGTATTGGTTTCGAATTTTTTTTCCCAACAGGTCAGACCATCAACATACCTGCTCATATATACCTGAAGTAGCTTTCATTCCAAACCATTGGCAAAGGGTTTGTTGCTATATTGATATTGATAAAAATGTGAACTGTTACGGAAAAAAGGAAACTTAGTCAATACAGCTGAAACTGGTTTTCTTTAGTGCTGTGTCATGTGTGAATTACCCAAGAATTTGATGTTGTCAGAGGAGATGCTGACATACAAGTCTAGGAAGTAAATATCACATTAAGTGGATAAATTTAAAAATACGTGCTTGATGTGATGCACTGTGTGGTCAGAGAATAGTATATATCTGTGCTTTTGAATTTGGGACTGGCTTTTTAATCAGTCAGCTTTCATGCAAAGAGAGGGACAGCTTTAAAATCTGTTTGCAAGTCTTTTAGTTGCCCAAAGCCTGGGGTGTCTGCAGTTGATTTGTTTGTCCAGTCTGTTTCACTGCACCACTGTCCAGCTTTAAGCCCTCATTTAACCAAAGTCTCAGTGTGACTAGAGCAGAAATGAAGCCCCATGAAAAGTCAGCACATGAGGCCTCTGCATTTGAAAGCTGACTTTACCTACCTGAGCCCTGTCTACATCTCTGTCAAGTCAATGATGATAATATGGCTGGTTTTCATAGAAGTTGCCTGGACTTCTCAGGTAAAAGTTTCTGTTTACTTGTTGAGATAGTGAACTAAATTCTTAGCTCTAGTTCAAGTTTCACGTAGTATTTTTTGAAGTACAACTTTGGGTACATTTTTTCATAGTAAAAGCAGCTGCTTTAAGACTTCTTAAAATATAACAGTAAGAGATCAGGGATTTTTTCCTTAAAATGTAGTATTAATTTATTTCTAAATCAATATTTTAATAGAAGGCAGAGAAGGGACTCTGGTAAGAGAACACTCATCCCAGTGGTTTCTAGAAGCTGTTAGAGGAAAAGCACGTGTGCCTCTGTCACTTCATGCTTGAAGCTTACTGTCTGTGATCTCCATGAACAACGTGGTACCTTGTTCTTGAGATGTGTTAAAACATCCAGACCTCTGGGCAGTCCTGGTAAAGCTGCACTGGCATGGATTTGTGTACTGTACTAGCTGTCAGGATGTCCCACGCTTAAGTGATACAGGCAGACAAACCCTGCATACCCCACTAGTATCGGGGCAGTCTTCATGACCACACACATGCAGAGTTTGTTGCCTGTGCCTGCCATAATTCAAAGTGCAATTACTCAGGACCTTTCCCGAACTCTGCTGTGGGTGATCCTCTTCTATTTTGAGAACCCAGATAATACACTGTCTCGTTTTGTTTTCTGTTTTGTTCTGTGAAAGATTCACTAGATAAACTCAGGTGGGTCAAGTATCAGGTCTTGCACACCTTCATGATGTCCTTCTGAAATGCCCAAGTGCACAGGCCTGCCTGTCTGTGAGATGCTCACGTTACAGCTGTGAGAGGCACAGGCTCAGCTGCCAAGCTGCCAAGCTGTGCACGAGCTCACCGCATCTGCGGCCGGCGGGGGAAAGGAAGATGGACAAGTCCTGGATGAAACCTGGCTGTTCCCAGCTCACCTGAGCAGCTCTGGTGTGAGCAGTGTTCTGACATGGCCAATGCAATGAAGATGGACGAGTCCTGTATGAAACCTGGCTGTACCCAACTGACCTGAGCAGCTCTAGGGTGTGAGCAATGTTCTGACATGGCCAATGCAATGAAGATGGACGAGTCCTGTATGAAACCTGGCTGTACCCAGCTCACCTGAGCAGCTCTGGTGTGAGCAATGTTCTGACATGGCCGATTCAGCACAACACAACTTGCTGGTTCTGCTTCAGCTGCTGTTGTACATGATTCTAGGTGAAACATTGCAAAATCTCATTCGGTGTTTTGGAAGCTGCATGTGGAATGTGCCAGGTATTGTTCAGTGTATTCAGGGTTCTGGAGGTTTTTGCTGTGCCCCTGAGTATCTTAACTTGTAAAGAAAAATCATCTCCAGCAAAATCACTTGGGGAAAAATAGTTGTGAATGAAAATGTTTTAGCTAGTGTTGCTGCTAACAATTCCCTCTCCCAACAGTTCTTTTTGGAATGAAAATTAAGGCCTATTATTTAAACTCTTTATACTGCTTAGGAATGCTCATACCGGGAAAGGCTGCAGAAGAGATCCATCTGTCAGGGGGGTTAATTTATGCTGGTGACACTTCTCATGTTGATCCTTACTTGGTGTTAATGTTGGGCTTCTGGAGATGCAGTTCTGTGCTTCTGCATAGTGCCATGAAATGTTTGAGAAGGCTGAATGGTGCTTTTTTCTTCTTTCTCCTCAAGAAAATACGGTTGACTTTTTTCAGCTTCCAGCTGTGAGGCACTGATACCAGCTCAGGTGAGCTCTGTCCTTTACATTCAGATGTCAGTAAGGGGAACAATCACCCCCTGTTAGATCAGGCTTTCCAGTACTTCCTTCTGGCAGCTTTTGAAATTACTGAAATAGAAGCCTGGTGCTTGTACCTTGGGCAAAGTTAGCTTGGGTTACTGTGAGACTTTCCTGAGATCAGAATTTAAGTAGGAGGGAGCAGAGGCTTAATGCCATGTACTACAGTCCCTTCCCTAGGTTGCCAGAGCCTTTGCTGATATGTCCAATGCCCTAGATAACTGACCCCATTCTATTGACAGCACTCCTGTCCAAACAGACACCATCTGGGCCAAGGAAATTCCCCTGCTGTGTCACATTTGATGAATCTGCCAGGTCATGAACATGCATGATATTAGAAATACAGGTGTGTGCTGTAGAAGGTTGATCCTGTGTAAGAGCTGATGAGATACTAAATTCCTGTGGATTCTCAGGACTTTTTTCAACTGTAAGCCTCTATTTTGGGAGTGAGAGTGGTGTTTAAAATGTGCTCTGAAGAGATGGCCAGACCCTGGGACAGCTCCCTCTGGTTGAGTGTCACTGAGATTGGCTTTGCTTCAGCAAGGAGGCATTCAGTGAAGAGTGAATGAGCCTGTGAAGGGTTAGAGAAGAATTGGGCCTCTGTGCTGTACCTGGGAGTTCCTGGCAAGCAGTCATAACTCTGTTCAAGCCAAGCCTCTGTACTGATAGAGCACAAGGCCCACTTGGTGCTGTAAGGAAGGAGGCTGCTTGGCCTGCCATTCCATGGTGGGAAACCTTGGAAGTGATGCATGGATGTCACCATGCACAGGAGCTGGTTGCTTCTGCCCTGTGTGTGGCAGAATATGTATCTATTGCAAAGTAGGAACCAGGTCCAAATTTCTCCTAAAGCTGACGTGTGTTAAGATACAGATTTCTGGTGTGGTCTGCTCTGGAGACTGGCCAGCAATGAAAGGGGGGAGGTCAGTGACTCTGGGTCGGGTCCCTCTCAGATATGGGTCAAAAAGGGTAAATACAAAAGCAAGGATATTGCTGGCTGGATTTCCTTAGTGTTGTATTAGATACACTAAGAAAATTTCTAAGTGGGACCTTTTATTTTGTGATTATTTTTTAGTTTTGAGATATTGCAGTGTCTGTATATTCCAATGAAGTACTGAAAGCACTTGTTTTTGTATAGAAGATAACTGTTTAAAAATTGCAGCTAATCTTGTATTTAGGTAAAACATTTGTAGATAGGTGATTGTATAATGTTGAAGAACTTTACACTGGCATGTGTTGTATAACGTTTATACAAGACACTTCATACTTCTGCAGAATTTTTTAGTTATTAAATTTCTAGTAACTTAATGTATAGTTTTGTATTCTTTCATGTATGTTCGTTTTCTCAGTATTACCACTTGCAGAATTATTTTTAGTTTCTTAAACTGTAATTGGTTATTTGTGTGTGATACACAGGGTTATTGACTGCAGCAATAAAGTGTTTCTATAAAAAACAGAAAAACCCAAACCCCTTATAGTATCCATTTTGTTTGAAAAAGCATGGAGAGAAAAATTGAGTAAGATGATGATCAAAACACAGAACTTGATGGCTCTTCAGTGTAGCAGACCAGTGCAGAGTAGCATCCCATGACAATTTGATGATAAAATGATCCCTAATGAGAAAGGCATTGTAATTATTGGAATAATTGGGCAATTCCTTCGATGTAGGTGCTTTGGCTTCAAATGCAGGAATCATGGGGAGAAGTTTCTGTCTTCTGCCATGAAGGAGATGGGGAGAGAAGGTGTCCATGGGCCTTAAAATCTGACCTTCTGGAATCAACACTGCAAGGGGCATCAAATGCTTCATACCTGAAGTCGGCATGCATGCATCTGTGTTGAGGTGCAGAGCAGAAGATGCTCATTGCTATGATTTGCCTCTAGGAAGAATATTAATTTTGTGTACAGAAGAGGAAATCTTTAGCAGTTTCACTAGAATACATTTCTAGCACCAGTAGATCAAGGAGACCGCATGGCTGTGAGAGACCTTGCTACAAAGGCATACACACCAGAGAGCAAAGACCTGGAGAGTTGTGTCTGTAACAGACACAAGGGGGCTCAAAGAAAAGCTTTTCATTTTCTTTTAGGTAAGGAAGGGAAGGAAATCTTAAATATGCAACCCTGAAGAGGTATCTTCCATGCTAAACAAAAGTCTCTGTCCTACATTCCCTTAGTAAAGAAAGTCTGGCTGTAGTAAATTAAGCTACTTACATGAAGTTTGGAAATCCAACAAGGCCTCTATACAAAAATACACTCCTAGAGAGGTGGTAGGATAATTTCCAGGGCCTGCTGTTTGACTGGCAGTCTCTGAGATGAAAAGCTGATAAATGGTTTAAGGAACAGAGCCCACAAAGCCATCTGGCTGCCAGTTAAAAAGCGTTCCTTGTCTTGGGCTCAGGCATCTCGAGTTAATTATAAATTAACTTACTTCCTCTTGTAAACCGTATTTTCATCCAAAAGAGTGTTACTGTCACTGTGTGAAGTGTGTCCATCTCTGAGGCACAGAACAGCATTGGCTCAGCAGCATATGGCACAGCTGGGAGGAACAGGAACAGGATTTTTCATCTGGTCCCCAGGAACTGGAGCTGGCTGGTGAGTAGTTACTGGCTGGCAGGACCAGCATGACTTTTTTCTTGGAGCAGGGCAGAAGGAGGTAGTTGGGAAGCAAAAGGGAAGCATTTTGCAAGGTCCATGAGTGCCCTGTGGAGGCTACAAAGGTGTCAGAAGATGCAACTCCAGCTGCCAATTCTGAAAACCAAGTCCTCTCTCAAAAGCCTGGCTCCTGCCTGCACTGCTGCTCAGCCCCCTGTCCTGCTTTAGGACACCTCCCATCCCACTCCCCACAGCCACCCTGTGGACCAGTCTCCTGTCAGCCACCCCCAAATTCCAGATTTCCCTGTCCCTTTTCCACCTCATGCTGTGCTTGTCCTTCTCCTTTCAGTCTACTATTGCAACTCAAATTTTCTTCCTCACTTGCCCCTGGTCCAGACTGGCTGTGAGGGTTGTGCTAGCATGTACCAAGTTGCAGACAATGTGTGATTGACAGGAATGACCATAGAAGTACCCAAAAGTGACACTGCAAATAAAGGTCTATGTCCCCTTGTGATCCCAGCTCTTCCTGTACATCCTCTAGGCTCCAGTCTCTGATGTGTAGGATGCTCTCTGACATTTTGGCGTTGTGTACCACAATACAGCAGAAGAGGATGATTTTCACTGCCTTGGGGTGGATGTATAACACAAAATCAGGCAAGAATATCTCAATATAGAACAAAAATGGAACAGAGGAAAACTCAGTTCATCTTGGCTAGATGGAGAAAGGAGGCAGAGGAGGTTTAAAAAAAAAACAACAAATCAAAAGAGCCCTGGACAAAGGAAATGGGAAGCAAATTTAGTGCATTATACAGGGTAGAATAATTAGAAATGTAATATTGCTCAGGCAGGGTCGAGTGATGGCAAACTTTAGGAATACTCTTTAAAGTGCATTCTAGGAAAAGGCAAGAATGTGTCAGAGGAACTGAGATCTGAAAATAGAGAGTAGACTTTGGGATTATTAGGGAGATAAATGAAGTTGACTCAAAGGCATTAACATCAGAGGAGGTTTTGAAATAACTGAATAAAACACCAGAAGGCTGTACAGAGCGAGGGGGCGGGGGAGAAGATCACCACTCAGGGTGTGCTCATTAAATCCTGAACCTTCAAGGAATCAGGCTTGCAATTCCCAGCATTTTTAGACTTTGCTGAAACAAGCCTCCCAGTCAATTTTGCTGGCACTGCCATGCTGTGCTGGGTTGTTCTGATGCTGTCTCAAAGACCACCTGCCAACAAGGCAGGCCAAGCAGGCTTAGGAGAATGCATCACTGTTAGAGCTGTAGGGTCTGGTGCTGGGACAGCAGGTTCCTTTGTCATGGGAAACAGTTATCCTTGTGGTTGGGAGAGGACAGGAGATGTCTTGGGCTGGTGGCTTGATCCCAGCTGTGAGAGCACAGCTGTCTTGGATAGTGTGTCGTACATGATACCTGCTTTACTCCTGAGCATCCCAAAATAACTCACCAAGTACCATTCCTACAGATAAACCAAGGTCTCTCTAGAGCCTGGCTTGCCGCTTATTTTGCTCTCATGTTTACCTTCTTGCTTTGAAAGTGCTGTATTAAAAGAGAACTGAATCTAATAGTGGGATTATCTAAACCAGTATTTCCTTATGCCTGCAAGTTGATGGTTTATTTTAACCACCTGCTTTCAGGATTATGTTAAATTCGTGGTCATATATAAGCAGTTGATGTACACCAGAGAAATCAGATGTAAATTAAATCAAACCATTCCATTGAGCAGCCTTCTTGCAGCCCTGGACCAAGTCAAGCTGTGGTGGAAGTTAGAGGTATTATTTCAAGGATTAATTTGAACCTGCCTGATGTTGCACAAGCCTCTATCAGGATTCTACCTTTGCTTCCTGGACTTAGGAATTTTGCAGCAGTTTTCAGTCTGTCACTGCTGTTCTAATTTTGCAGTTGTCACAAGTGTGCAGCACAACATGATACCTAAAGAGCAGCCACTGCCACAGCTGTACTCCTTGTGTTTGCCTTGCCTGTGGCTTACCGTGTCCCATGCCTTTGGTCTCCCTCCTCCTTAGCACTGTTACCTGCACAGCCTCGAGCAGTGGTTTGGGGAGGGGAAACCTGAAAGCACATTGCTTTCCCTCTGCCTCCCTCCTCTCCTTAAGTCTAGCTGCACAGCTGCATCTGCAGAGGAAGGAGAGGATCTGCACATTTAGAGGAAGTGATGAGGTCAGGCAGTTCCAGATCTCATGGTCCTCAGGGTGAGGGAGGTGTCCTGACATCATGTTAACTGGGATGAAAGATCCAAGGAACACCAGTCCATAAAGAGCATAGGAAGTTCATGGGGATAGAGACTGTCAGCCTCTTGCAACCTAGCTGGTCCCTTGCAGAAGAGCTGTAAAGATAACTGTATTAAGTGTTGATATAGCAGCCCTGTTGGGGGTTGTGAGAGAGTCAGCTGGTGCCAGAATTGCCCCTGCCTGGATGGCAGAGGAAGGACACTGTGCTGAGCTTTGCAACTCTAGAGTTCCTTTCTGGGCCCTGAGGTGGGACAGAGGCAGTTCTGTGAACAAGGAGGGTTTTTTCTCCCCATTCTGGTGGAGTAATATGCAATTAGCATCCATATGTTCTCAGCTATTAAGCTCATGCCCCTTAGATTATTTATGTAGCTTGGGAATTTCTGTAGGCTCTGCTGCTCCTCTCTATCATTTGTTAATTGCTGCATTGTATCATTCCTCCCTACTCCCAGTCCTTATTGACATGTTTCAGGAGGGCCATCTGCCTACCCCAGCTGCCTGTAACCTCAGGAGGGCTGTAAGATATGTGACATCTTCCCAGAACAACCTTGTTTCTCACTGGCACTGCAGGAAGGTAAAGAGGGACAGCAGCTGACTTCTGCTGTGAGTTTCCATGTAGTAAATCTGAGGGGTGTTTAGGCAAAGGGGAGCTGTGAGTAAGGAGCAGCAAATCTCTGGCAGAGTAGATGTGGCCTTGCAGGCAGCTGTCCTGCCCCACACTAACTCTCAGCCAGACCAGGAATAGCAGCTGCTCACGTTTTGATTTCCCAGCTGCCTGCATGTGGCTGCACAGCTCCTGCTGCCTTAGTGAGACCCTCTCCAAGAGAAGAGTGAGGTGTTTGTGCACAGGTGGTGCAGGGAACAATTCCTGCCTCCCCAGGGAAAGGGTTGAGGGGGGTAAGCCTGAGCTGGTGGTGACTGTACAGTGTGGGTCTCCTTATGAGTGAGGTAATGTACTCTCTGGATAAAATGGTTGGGTTTGGGTTTTGTGTATCCTGCATTTTGTCTGGCAGGATTTTGACAAAGTGTTTGAAATTATGCCAAAAGTAAAAATTATCAATAACCTTTTGAATGTGAACCTAATGCTAAAAGTGAGAAGTGCTAAAAGAACTGACTTAAAAAGAGACATAGCTGTGAAGAGGCTGGTGAGACACAGCAAATGCATTCCTACAACTTTCCTGTACAGGGCTGAGCTTATCTAGTGTTTTTTAATGAGTTTGTAAGAGGAGTTGTAACACTATAGGGAGAGTCCCAGTCAATCCTTGGGCAGAAGAGCCTCAAACCATGTGAAAACAGAACTCATCATCAGAGGAATGAATTGTGTTCATATGCTGCATCAGAGCTGAAATGCACAGAAATGTGGAAACCCACTGATCAAGATTTGAACACCACTTTGTTCCATATTTGCAGTGAAAATGAAGGTGTCTAGAAGGAGGCCTTGGGTATGACAAATCTGTTTCTGAAGCACTTCATTATGTTAGAAGGGTTTCAGATATCTTTCAAAAAAGGCTGCGAACCTAAATTTAGAAACTTTAGGACTAACAGCTCTTGTGCAAAAGTGAAATGGAACTGTGAGCTCCTCGAAATCTTAAGGGAAGGGGAAAGCAAGGAAGATCTTATTGGGTTTATGGTGTGCTTCTGTGTGGTAACATTGCCCATGGAAGTGATCAGAGTGCAGCAGCAAGGATCCCTTGCTTAAATCTCAGAAGAAGTCAGATCTCCAAGTTGGGATTCTGCAACTGCCTCAGGTGGGTCATGCAACAGTTGGCCATTTTGCACTTCTGTTTGGTAGCAACAGACCAGAAATTAATGTTGATTATTTTTGAATCTTTTCTATGTCTGTATATAAGAGCATGTTCTGAATGTGGGAGAGCCTTGAAATCTAAGTCACAATACAGAAAATGCTTGAGTTACTACTTGACCTGGAGAGACATAGGAGACCTTCCCTGACTCTTCTGGGTGAGCAGAGCCCAGTATCTTCATGCCTCTGCAAAAGAAAACCAGGACCCTTTCAAGGGATCAGGCTGTCCGTGTTGTCCTTGTTGGTGTGTAACCACAACGTGTAAGTACCTTAAAACATAGAACAGGCTACAGCCTATCTTGGGAAGCTGGAGCAGAGAATCCATAAGTATATGTCACAGTGAGCTCAGCAGTCTGAGGGGCACAAGGCACTTTGCAATGGGACTTGCCAGAATAGAAACCAGCAGCAACTTCCAACTTTAGCTGGTTTTAATTGCTCACTTCCTCTGTATTTGAAGGTCGCTGCCTCACCTGCGGGCAGAGTGCCTCATACTGAAAGTGCTACCAAAGTATGATTTGATTAGTTACCATCATACACTAATTAATCCAGTACAGAGCCTCAGCTCTAACTGTACCACAAGTAAAGCACTCCTGAGGTGGTTTTAATTTAGCTTGTTATGCATATCTATCACTAAAGATCCACAAGAGCCAGAGACCAGCCAGGCCAAGTGCCTGACCACAAAGGGATGAGGAGCTGGGTTTGATCACGGAGCAATGATGAAAGGACACAGATGAGCAAAAGTGCAGCCTGGCCCCTCCCAGCACAATATCATGCAGCTGCTGCTGCAGCAGCACAGAGGAAGATGATCAGTGAGATAACAGGGCTGGCAGCATGTAGTGTTTGTTTGCTTGATGAAATACTCGAGAACAGTGTTAGTGGTCTTGGTGTCAAAGTGCCACGTGTGCAGTGTCACTGCTATGGCTTTATTTCTCTGGGCAAGTTGGAGTCTGCAGGAAGCACAGACAGCTCTTCTGTTCATAATGTCAGCATCTTAATGGCAGCAGGTGTACTCAGGGTGGGGAGTGTGAAATGGGATGTTTAGAGGGCTTTCTGCAAATGGGGAACTGGTTGTTATGCACAGTTCTGATCTGCAGACATGCTGGCGTTTGGTGTTACAGAAATACAAAGACAGCAGGGTGTTTCAAAAGCTCAGAGGAATCCAGGGAATAAAGCATGGGCACATACAGGAGTCTAGCCCTGAGGAAAGTGTGAGCTGTACACAGATTTGCACATTTGGTGAATAGAATGGGGGTACAGTAGGGTGTGAGTCACTATTCCTGGGAGTGTTCAAAAAACATGTGGTTATGGCACTTAAGGACATGGTTTAATGATGAATTTGAGTGGACTTGATGATCTTAAAGGTCTTTTCCAATCTTAACAATTCTTTGGTGCTATGATAGAGTGAGTAACTTTGGATGGTGAAGACAGTGGGATATCTGCAGTGCGTAGTGCGTTGTGTCAGTGTAGTGTGAGTGTAAGGAGCACACAGAAGAGTAGGTGTGCCTGCACACTGGGGTGGTTTGGGGGTGAGGTTACAGAGTGCAGAGCAGTTTAAGATGAAATCCTGTAAATGTAGAGGTGGTGAGGCACACGGGGCTGTGCCGACGTCAGCTGTGCCTGGCAGGATCAGGAATACTGTGTGGAGCACTCTGCTGCAGAGCTGAGAGCTTGGATGCTGTGTAGAGTTGTGAAACTGTGGAAGGTTATCAAGAGGAAAGTAGAGCACGGAGGGCTCTGTAAATCGTGCTGCCGTGGAGCTGGTGCACAGCAGGAGGGCAGGGGCACGGACTGAGCGCAGGGTGAGGACAGGGCTGGAATTCCGGGCGAGGGGCTGCTGTGCCAGGGCAAGGGCTCGGGGCAGGGCTGGAATTCCGGGCGAGGGGCAGCTGTGGCAGGACAGGGTGCTGGCCGGAGGCGGCACAGGCGGGATGAGGTAGGTGTGCCGGGCCGGG
>NW_005054300.1:10667385-10679237 GCF_000277835.1 Geospiza fortis
GCCCCCCCCGGGCCCCCCCGCGCCCTGCCCTGCGGACGGGGCAGCAGCTCCGGCACCTCGGCCGAAGCCCGAGGGGCTGGGCAGGGCTGGGCTTTCTTTTAGCGCCTGTCTCCGTGTGCCGGTGCTCCGGAGCGGGGCACCGAGGCGCCCGCTCCCCTCCCCGGCCGCCCGGCATCCGCATCCCTGCCTGCCCTAGCAGCCAGCCCTGGCTGCCGTCAGTCAGACCGTGGGAAAGACGGGGCTCTTTGGTTCGGACTTACCAGGGGCTTTCACATCTCCTCGCACTTTCTTTACAAATACTAAAAAAGTAGTGTGTTTCTTGTTGATAGGTGATGTTTAGGGTCAGTATTTACTAATAGTCAGAGCACTGTTATCTCAAAAGAATTAAACAAAGAGGTAAGAGCATCTAGTGGGAATTACAATGCCTGCCAAGACAAATGTGTAGGGCAGCGTCAAAGAAAGTTGAAAAACAACATGAATGTGTGAGAATGAAGTTGTGGCTGGGCTATCAGCTGTGCTCTTCTTCTTAGCCCAGATTTCTGCTGTTAGCTGTGCCCTGGCCTCTCTGTGGTCCTATCACCGTGTTTCAACTATCCAAATGTAATTGCTTATACTCTGAGCATTGGTTTTGAATGGCATTTATTTATTTGCTTATTGTCCACTCTGGAAAGAATAGACTTTTTTTTCTCCCTTTTTCCAAAATGTGGATTTTGCCTGGAAACAAAATTCACAGTTTCTAGAAGGTCTGATGAGATAGAAACAACTTTGAAAGTTTTAAAAAGATATTCAGAAGTTTGGAAGTTAGATTCCCACCCCATGTACAAGTGAGTCTTCAGTGTCAGGGTGCTGCTTTGCCTTGAGGTGTGGTTTTTCAACCATGTGGTTCGCAGCCTGAATTTCATCCATGGTCTCTTCTGTGTTAAACATCGTGGACACACTTAATAAAAGTCAGCATTTTGAGTAGGTGTTGATGGTGTGTATGGTTGTGGTCCCCCAGATATTTACCAGCCACTGCTACTGAAGTTAATTTTATTTCACGATTAGACATTCATTAACTTCGGACGTTGTTACCTGAATCTCCCCAGTGGACATCCAGTCATTGGTTCTCTCTTATCTGCTGAATAGTCACATACTTTAGGCAAAACTGAACAACATTAGCAAGAGAGGTTGAAGGAGACCTCAGACTGTCCTGCAAACTCAGGGTTAGGGCGTTCTCTCCCAGGAGGGCTGAGCCCTGCTCAGCTCAGGAGATCACCACCAGGGTTTTACTGACCAGGCAGTTTGCTCACTCCTGGGGATTCAGGGGGCTCTGATGGAGAGCCTGGCAGTTGGGCTGGATCCTGTCACAGGGAGAAAATGCCATGATGGAGCATTCAGTGTCTGCCCAGCAGCAACGGGAGAGCCGCTGTGGGAGCAGATCCAGCAGGAGCAGAGATATATCCACTAGTTGATATGGTGGGTGAAATACTAGGTGATATAGAGGTGTGGGTGTTAGCAGCAGTCAGTTTTTCAGCATGTATTTATTGTGGACCATCAGAGTAATCTGTGTTCTGTAAAGTGTCTGGCTCACTGGACACTTGCAGTACAATATGCTACATTTTGGTTTTGAGGATGTTTTCTTGGGGAATGCAGCATCGTTTTCCAGGTACCTGTTGAGGTTACCTTGTGCCCAAAACACTGTGTCTTAATAGCATGTTGTACAAGGGAAGGAAGGAAAGAAAATTAAAATACCAGTACAGAACCAAAAAGCTAAAACTGAAGAAGGCCAGAAGACTTTGAGTTTGGTTGGTTTGCAAAATGTAGCAATTGTTTTCACAGTTCTGCCTTAAGTGTTTTATTCAATACCATCTTTATTTTTCTTTTCTGCAAAGCAATACAATTGTTAATTGTTTTCTAAAACAAATAACACTCTTTAGTAAATGAGCAGAATTTTGCAGCATTATTTTGTAAGTTGTTATCTACTTTCCAGGTTTGGGGTTTTTTTTTCCCTGAAATGTTGGGTCAGGCTCTGTAGTTCCATTCTCCTCATAATGTCTTAATTTGCACTATTGCAAATTGGGCATATTACTATATGTGATTAAAGAGGGCATGGACCAGATCTGAATAGGAGATTTGCATGGCAAATGTTGACTGAGGGAAAAATATGTGGAAAACCCTGAAGGAATTTGCACAGTGGTAGCTCAGTTGTAGGTTTTCTGACTCACTTCAAGCCCTGGACACAGGCAATGTTGAAAGCCATAGTTTCTTTTCTTTTCATAGTGTCTTTTGAGTAAATTCCGCTGGTGCTGAGTGATTTCAAAGTTTTTGATATCCCTCAGTTCTCTCTTTCCTTCCTGTTCCCCCTTCATCTGCTTTTTTGCTTTAATTGAAAGAAAAATACGAACATGTATTTCCAGAAAGGAAATGCAGCTCTTTGCACTTAGAGTTTTATGCTTATACAAAGAGGAGTTGTCTGTGCCATCCTTTTTCCAATATAAGAATGGTCAGTAGGAATCTCTCCTCAAAAAGAGACTCAGGTTTTGCATGAGATTAAATTGCTTGAACAGCATGGTACAGGAGTTTGGACAGTCCAATAGTCTTCATTACTTCTGTTCTCTCACTTTGCCCTCAAACTGTATAAAAGCTCCTTGTATCTCTGGTTTGCCATACAGCCGCCCTGGTGTTTATCAAGGGACCTCATACAACAAATGGCATAGAAGCCTTGAGCAGCCAAGTGTCAGTTCTTACCTGCACCTTGTACATTCTCTGTAACCTGACACACCTTTATCTATTAGCAAAATTGTTATCTGAGGTGAGCCCGTGGCAGTGCTGCCTTGGAGGCAGCAGAAGCTGTGTGAGGTACCAGGAGGGAGCCTTCCCTTTCAGAAGTGCCATTAAAATTGGAATTGTGATGGTCATAAAAAGATTAAAACCCTCCAGGATCATTTAGGTTAATTTCATGTCCTTCTTGCATTATATCAACAGTAACTACGTTAGGGCTCTGGTAATATAGGCATGTAGGCTGTTACCAGAGGAATGAGTTTCTTTTGAAAGCTGGCTGTCAATATGGCATTTCTATCAACTCCTTGGATCTGATTCATATTGCTCTTTAATTTAAATCTTATGTGTACATATCCCTGGGTGTGACATTGTACTTAAATTCCTTTGTACATCTGAGCCTTACAAACATAAAATGTACAATTGTCCAAATTTTGGCTGTATAAACATAAAATCTACCATTGTCCTCATTTTAAAAAGGGAGAACCAGGAAGCAAAAGACAAAGTAGATTTTGGTGATCTGGATACTGTCCTTAGTCTGAAGCACACATAACTAACACACAAAGGTCTTTAAATTCCTAGTTCAATGTTCTAATCTCTTTAGCATCTTTCCACTCCAGTTGGATGAGTAGGTGTGCCCAAGAAGTATCTCCTTCAGCTCTTGCTAGGAGAGTAGTGAATGATTTCATTGGCCTGCATGTTTTTCTAAGACTTGCACACATTTCAAGGAGTAATATTCTTTTTAGGTTGCATCCAAAAATGTTTCTCTGTTTCTAGAGTGTTTTGCATGTTATTGTTTGTTCCTTTTTTCATCTTTCTATTGCACTGAAGTCCAATAATGGGACCTCCTTTTTTCACCCACCAGAAGCTGGAAAGCTGTGTGAGGAAAGACTAGGTATGCCTGGGTAGTGCTGGGGATGCTTTCTGCATATGCAGTGCATCACTGGCTGTATTCTGCTCTGCAGGTGGACTCCTATGATGTGACTGTGGAAGAAGACCTTGGAGAAATTCAGCTAATAAAAATTGAGAAACGAAAATACTGGTACCAGGATGACTGGTACCTCAAGTACATCACTGTTAAAACACCAGTGGGTGACTACCTGGAGTTCCCATGTTACCGCTGGATTACAGATGAAAAGGAGGTTGTCCTGCGAGATGGAAGAGGTGAGAGCTGTTAGAAACCAGATTTCCTGCAGAACACCTGGAATTCTTCCATCACTCCTTCCCATTTCTCCACATACTTCCCAATCTTCTCCCTTCAATGAAGACCCTCTGCCAGACCCCTGCTGCATCCTACAGAGTGGCTTTCCCTCCTAGGAATGCTTTCTGAGCAGCCTGTTGGGCACTGGCAGTTGGGTTGGATGTTTTGGGAAGCACACACAAGGAAGAGTCCTAATGCTGGCTTGTTACATGGGTCTTGAATTTGAAGGTTGACCCTAATGCCAAATTTTTTACTGCTCCACATCCCCATTGCTGGAAGCCCTTTTGATCTAATTAGAATTACTGTTCTCTCTTTGTTTCATTCTGAGCTCCTAAGTGGCCCATGATTAATTGCCTGTAAATTGTCTTGTTTTCATGAGAATGAAAGAAAACCCCAAAGCTGCTCAGCAGGTGCCAGCTGAAACAGCAGCTTACTTTTCATTCATTCTCTTTGCATGCTGTCAAGTCCAGGACAAGGCAGGGTGATGGATTTGACTTCTCCAAGTAATGGTGACCAACTGAGAAAGGTGTTTTTAAGGGTTTCTGACACCTACTTGCCATGACCAGGGTTTGGGCAGACATTTGTCACTGATGTTTGCTTGTTCCTCTCTCTGGTCCCTGGGGTAGATTGGCTACTGTCGTGTTCTGCAGCATGAGTGCTTGAAAACAGCTGAAACAAGTGTGAGGTAGTAGGAAAGAAATGTTTATATTCCCCTTACCTTCTTGGCCACTCCTGGCTGGGGCATTTTGTGCTTGAAGTCTTTTGTCCTATAATGACAACTATGTGTCAGTTTATTTTTGTTGTTTCCATTTTTCATAATTTGGTTTATAGCAACTGTACCACTTCCATGGAAGGCAGCTTTGTGTGGCTTTCAGAGTATGGTGAGGCAAAGGACAAGAGCAAGCGAAACTTTCTTGGTAACTTGGACACAACCACCTGGAAACCATTAGCCATGTACATTATCAGCTGTATTACCTCTGATATTACCAGCCCCAACCCCAAACAAGCTTTTGTCATGAAACTTCTACTGGTTTTATCTGCCTCCACATTTGTGTATGTAAAATGAGTCTTGTACCTCGCCCTTTGATCACTAAGGAAGTCTCTGTGTTATTTAATGTTATATTGAATTCATGGTCAGAAGAGCAAAATGTCTGGAATGGAAGTGTCATTGTTTTTTCTTTCTGTTCTTATGACTGGAAGATGTGATTATTTCCCCAAGCTGGCTGGGGAGAGCATTGCTCAAGGGGAGAAGCTTGGAGATGTTTCCTGCACATGTCATTTAGCAGAGAAGATGATCCCAAGTAATGTTGTGGTTTCTCTTATTGATGGAAAGTCCCTTAGATACTGAACTGTAAAATTAGTTCCCAAAACTCTCTTCAGACCATTTAACACTAGATATGTACAGCAAATGTCTGCATTAGAAATCCAAGGTTATATACAGTTGAGACAGATATTCCCAGATTTTCCCTTGGAAGCACCAAGTCAGGAGCTTGTCTTCTTCCACAGATTCTCTAAGGACCTGTATGTCCACTCAAAATTGGACTAAATTGGATCATGTAAGCATTTCCCACAGAAAATTTGTAAAGGTGTAGATCAGAAGTTTGAAGGTTTGAAAACTTTGCTGTCCTTCTCAACACCTGGGCAGTGATAGGTAGACGAGCCTCGTAACCCTGTCTCTTTTCCCTGCTACAGCAAAGCTGCCCCGAGATGACAAGACTCAGATCCTCAAGCAGCACAGGCGCAAAGAGCTCGAATCCCGTCAGAAAATGTACCGGTGAGTTTGCACTGCTCCAGGGCCTGTCCTCCTCAGGTCAGAGTCTGGCAGAGTATATTCACATTGCCACATGTCTCTAATTACTCAACTGCTGGATAAGAGAAAGCCTAAATTGATATGTTGGCATATCTGGTTTTTACTTAGATGGAATTCATTGTACAGTGATGATCACCCTGATGCAAGTGGCATTATGGATACTTGTGCCTCCGATATGCCAGTCTGTGAGACTTCCACGGGAATTCAGTGATACACCCTCTGTGTGGGCCCTCTGGCACACCATTGTGCTTTCAAGGAAAACCTTCAGGGAAGATTTGAAGGCACATTTCATTTGTCTCTTACAAGAAATACTACAGTTTTAGAACATGATCTGAACATGTCAGCTTTTCCTGGAGCTTTTTGGCTGCTGCACCAAGCTAGCTTGAGTTGTTTCCTGCACAGTGAAACAACTGGCCCTGTGAAAGGGTGCAGTGAAAACCTGGCCCTGTTTGAGTGAACTGGAATGTGCTAACAGAACACAGCTGTGATATATAAAAATCTCACATATGTATATTATACCTATATGTTTCACACATATATATATATGTACATACATGTATGTATTATATATCACATATATATTATGCTGCCATAGACATTTTTTCCTAGTCAGTGTCATGATGAGAAAATTCTGTCTTTTCTCAGAGGATAACTCCAGAAGGCTTTAGACATTGCCTTTTGCTAGAGATATGCTCTGTTAAAATAACAGAAGTTTCTTGCGCTTGTATCTCTTTATTGGGAGACTAGGGGTCAGGGCAAAGGGTCTATTCAGGATTGATGGAGTGAGGCTTGGTGTGTGTATTGTTTATTTCATTTGAACAGGAAAGGCCGTTCCCTACAAATTACAGGAAATAGAGCAGAGGAAAATATGGTTCAAAAAGAGGTGTGCCACAAAATTTTATTTACATATGCAAGAAGGAAGGCAAAACCACTTGTAATTTCAGGGAAATAGCTACTAAAAATTCTGATGCATAGCTGATAATACAAGCGCAGTCTGCGTGTGGCAGGCAGTTTGGAAATACCATTGAAACAGTATTCTTTACAATTCACTTTCTTTTGTTTTGAAATAAAAATGGGGCAAAGAATGTGTGCCATGGCCACTAGGAGGTTGAACAGTTAAATCAAGACTCCTGGATAGGGCCTTTTGAAGGAATCTAAATACATGCCTGTGTAGTTTTAGCTGCTGTATCTCAGTTTTGCAGAAGTGCAGCCTCAAGAAGGAGCATGGATTGGGCAGCTGTCTCTCTGTCCCCTCCCCTCATAACACATTTGAAGCTACTGCCAGTTTCAACCAAATGTGGCAGGTGTGTCAAAATATCACAGATATTAAGTTACTCCAAGTTTTGTGAAGGTAGGTGGCCAAGTAGATGCCTTTCAGTCTGCTTCAGGATTCTGTGGGGCACTGGTAGGTGTTGATGTGGTGTAAATCACTTATTTTGGCCTAAGTGAGTCTGACACAAAATTCTTTTATAGCAGTGAGCCACCAAAACAGTAGAGGTCAGGACACAGCTCCCATGCTGATAAGGTTTTATGGTTAGTCAAACCTCTCTTATTTTCCCAGCTGGAAGGAGTGGCATCCAGGCTTTCCCCTAAGCATCGATGCCCATTGCCACAGTGAACTGCCTCGTGACATCCAGTTTGACAATGAGAAGGGAATTGACTTCATTCTGAACTACACGAAAGCGTAAGTGTTTGTGTGACTTCAGGAGTCTGCAGAATCTCTTTTGGGGCAGGGTGAGGACCTGACCACCTTTTAGGTTTCATTCAGTCTCAGAATTGGATTATTTTCTCCAAGTGCTGGATAAGCAGCCAATCAAAGTATGAAAGTAGGAATTTAATGGATTTCTTATTTTATTTTTTAGTTATCAATATTTATGTTTTTCACACTGCGAACTGACTGAGCCTCTGCATTCTTATTGGCTGTGGTTTTGGCTGTAGGCAGATGGAGACACTGGTGAACACTGGTGGAAACATCAGCAGGACTGCAGGCACCTGAGACCTTGACCTTTTCACTCAGTTGTCAGAATTGCCCCCTGGAGATACCTTTCTCCTCTGACTGTTGGTGATAATTGAATCTTCTGGTGGCATACACAAAGAAGGTTGTTATTTATCAATGCACCCTTGACATCCTGCTGGAGAAAATCTCTTCTGAGCAGCTCATCAGTTATCCACACCTGAGCGCAATCTGCTGGGGGCAGCTAAGTCACTGTCCACCCACTTGCACATATCATGTCATTGAGGAAAACATTGGATGGCCATTGGATGAGCCTGAATAATCAATCCTGCAGAGCTCTGGAATAGCACAGTGTCAATGAGGCAGATGGGACCTCTCTGACCCGTGAGTCTCCTTCTGTGCTGCCTCAAGTGCCCAGGTCATACAACACTGTCTCAGATATCCCACCATACTGTCAGGTGGTGGAATAGTCTGACATGAGACAAGACTGGTCCTTACATGTCAGAGCATTCTGGGTATTTTATTTATTCATTTATACAGCTGAATTCAGCTGCCAAACCAGAGTCAAGTCAGCATGGTGTTAGCCAGTGCAAAGCAGCTGTTCCTCAGCTCACACAGAAGATCTGAGTGATACAGGAGCAGCAGCACCTGAATGCCAGAGATGAGAGGTTTGCCATTAGGAGACATAAGCAGTTTGGAGGCTGCATTCCCCTTCCAGCAATCCCATCCTGCCAGGCCGTGGCATGTTGTCAGAGGGCCTGAGCCATTGCCAAGTGAAACTTGGAAGTGACTCAAGAGAGTGCAGGGACATCTATCTTTGTCATTGGCTGTAAGGGGCCCTCCCCATGAAATAGGAACTTGAAACTGTGTAGCTGACAGCCAGCCATTCTGGATAACTGGTATGACGCAGAACAGATTTTCTAAGCAATGGCAATGCTTCTTGTCCGGCATATTTGGCTGGAAAATCTAGACCTATGTTTCTGGTCAAGTGAGTTATGAAAAATCTTTGGAGAAGAGTTTGATAGCCCTTATCTAGCTATCCTGATGTGCTTTGGGAGCTTGGAATAACTGTTTGCAGGAGTGGAGTGGAGATACATGGGGGAAGGCATGGGGCTTGTCTTCAGTTTGAGTGCAGTTGGAAGGAAGACAGAGAAGTATGTCTGAAACCCAAAGGCAAAGTGTAGCAGTGGACAAGGAGAACTTTTAAAGGAATATGTGAGAGCTGGGAGAGTTATATGAGACATAGGAAGATGTGGAAGAGGGGAGGGGAAAGCCCTTTTTCTTGGGACATGTAAAAATGAACTTGAAGGGAGATACATCTTGGATATTCTTTATGCTGTTGCAAGGTTGGATTTTTGGATGCCAGTGGCAGTGGATAACTTTATAAGTTTAAAGGATTAATTATGTGTAGGTGGAGATAATCCTGAAGGTGCCTGGTGCTGACGTGACCTACACTATCTAGCAAATGGAAACTCAGCCTGGATTCTGTGCCAGAAATGCAGGCTTGTGTAGCTATTTTGGACCAGTGTTGCATTTGGGCAGATTAAGTTCTACAAGCAACTCTGACTTTTTTTTCCTTGCTCTGGTTTCTAGTGTGTGCCAGAGAATTCCAAGTTCTTGATTTCTTGAGGAAAACATATTTTTGTTTCCTGAGTCCTTTGGAAGTTTTTGTACAGTGATTCTGTGTCCCTGTTGGGTGTGAGAAGACCTCTGGAGACACCATCATCTGTTCTAGCCCAGACAGTTGTGTGACTTTTACTTCCAAACATGCCTCCAGGCGCCTCTTACCCTTGACTGCCATCTGCAGCAGCAGCAGGAGCCCATTCTACATGCACCCCATCTGGGTTTAGTGCAGAAGCAGTTCCTTTGTTTTGTCTGCACTGTGGTCATGCTGGTCTAGAGCCCTCCTTCCAGAAAGCCACTGGCTGTTTCTCCGGGCTTTTTGTCCTCTCCAGCCAGTTCTGATCCAGTCTTTTCTATATGTTTGATGATTCTAAATCCAGCCTCCTGGATTTATATATTATATATTATTTAAATCCAGCCTCCTGGGATTCTCCTCAAATTCTTTTTGGGAGGCCTTCATGCAGCACTGTGACTTTTCTTTACTTTGTTGTCTGCCCTGCATATCTTCGTGTGCTGTATGTGCTTTTATTTGTGTGTTTGAAGGGTTAGTGGGAAGCCAGCTTTCTTTTTCAAGTTCATTATTTGCTTTCTAGTCAAAGTAAATGATTTCCATCTAATAGCAGCAGTTTAGCATTTAGGCAATAATTTAGGACTCATCATTTCATATAAAGGGAACTTGCTTGGCTGTGCTGTGTTTGCTGAATTAGCAGATGAAGTCAGACATTTCTGGCTCCCAGCCCGCTGTGTTCATGTGATGTGTGCAACTAAGAGCCTTGGTTTCTGAGGTCAGATGGGAGCATCAAGTTTATCCAGCAGCTCAAATAAACAGCTCTCAAAAACTCAGGCCTCACACTTTTGGGATCCAGTCTGGCCTTTGTTGTGTAGATACTTACAGTACCTGTTGTTCTTTTTAGGAATAGTGGCTGCCTGATCCTGGATTGTCTTCTGACTTGGTGCTCCTCTCTGAGTCTCTTTGTGTCACCACACCACTTTCTGAATTGGTGTTGGTAGTGCCCTCAGCACTCTTAGCTGATGTTAACCACTGACAATGTGTGAAGCACCAGCTTTTCTAACTACAGTTTTTATAGTTCCTAAAGCACTGCCACTGTAGGCTGCTGAGAACAATTCTGGAATGGAGTTCTGTAAATGCAAGAGCAGAAGTTGGGCTCTTGATTTGCCTTTCAGTCTTGTGTGTAAAGGTACAGCCTGCAATAGTAATTCTGTAGGGTGGCTACTGCCACATTCCACTACTAAAGTAGTGTTTAGATAAATAAAAACATTGAAAATAATAGGAATGGATATTGAGAAAGCTGGAGATTATTTTTTCCAGATGTTTTGGTTTATTTTTAGGATGGAAAATCTTTATGTCAACCGT
This sequence comes from Geospiza fortis, assembly GCF_000277835.1. Classification (NCBI taxonomy): domain Eukaryota; kingdom Metazoa; phylum Chordata; class Aves; order Passeriformes; family Thraupidae; genus Geospiza; species Geospiza fortis. Next base: position 10,678,106 of record NW_005054300.1, read on the forward strand.
TTCATGCACATGTTCCAGTCTTCCTGGAGTGATTTTGCAGATTTTGAGAGGATTTTTGTCAGAATCAGCAACACAATCTCTGGTGAGTTTATCAGCATTTGCTCATGTTTGCGTCACAGAGTGACTAATTAGTTGTCTTGTTTGATCATCTGATTAGGATGGATGTGGCTGACCTGCTCTTCTGCTCTCCAATGAATAAACTGTATTCTCTGAAGTTTTACTCTTCTTCAGGCTGCCTAGGGATCAATTCACAGAAATAAGAGCAATTATGCTTTTCTTTGGTATAAACACAAGCACACAAGGTGGCAGAAGTATTAAAAATAATTACAGCAATTTGTTACATTTAATAAGGTTGCTTCCTAAAGTACTTTTAACACAAGAATTAAATATGATCTGCAATTAATTTCATTGATAACATTGATAACTTATGAGGAAAGCTCCAATTCTGTGACATTTAAACATTAAGCATCGGTCTCAGTTATGTTAGTACAAATCTCAGTTTGCTTTTTTGCAAGCTTTGGCAGGTGGTTCAAGGCATTTTTCAGTCATGCAGTTTCTGTCCAAGGTGCTGAGTAATTTTTTTCTTGATGTAGACTTCAGATACAGCAGCAGATTCATTAGGCAGTTGATGGAGATAATGTAAATGTCATTTTATATAAACTTAGCTTTTTCTGCTCTATTAAAAAGCATTGTGGGTTTTAAGACTTTTTTAAAATAATCACTGCATTCCCTTGGGGCCTATATTTTAAATATTTTTACCCTTTTTAGAAAAATTAATTGCTTTCAGAAAAAGTCTCGCCTTGTTTAAAACTAGCCAGTAGAGGAAAACTTCACTACCTTCATTTTTCCCCTGGGAAAAATGGGATTTTTCATATTAACTGAAGTGACAACATGACATTATGAAACAGAATACTGCAACTATAGAAAATATCCAGTAATACTACATATGTAATAATAAAGAAATGGAGTATCCAAAACCAGAATTTTATTGAGATGTTAATCTGGGTTTATATCAGCAATTGAAAAATAAATAGAGGGAAAACAAGTCAAACAAGCAAAACAACAAATGAGGAGTTTTACTGAGCCAGAGTCCAAACCCTCCCCCAAATTTCCTTCACCCAGCTCTAGCCTA
>NW_005054300.1:10679257-10715590 GCF_000277835.1 Geospiza fortis
CACCTGTTTTTGAACTTATCCCTCTGTACTGCATGCCCTGTGAATTTGAAGAAAGGGATTTAAAAATTTCATGGAAGACCTGAGAAGGTGGTTTACAGATGAAGAGAGTATTTTCATAAAAGTGAAATATTTTATTCCTCATTTCCTCTATACATGGATAAACAAATTATCATCAATTTAATTCTTCTCAGTGTGAGAAGCAAGAATTAAATTTTCCATTTAACTTCAGTGGTATTTCTTAAGTCTGTCATATTTTGAATCCTTTTCTTGCTGCTTTCTCTATTCAAAGTGGCAGTGCAGAACTACAAAAAGGTGAGGGGGAAAGGAGGAATCCTACAATGCAGTAGGTATTCATGCTGCACAGACATTGATGCTCAGGCTTGCTTTTCCTTTAGAATATGTGATGCAACACTGGAGGGAAGATTTTATGTTTGGCTACCAGTTCCTGAATGGATGCAATCCTGTGCTGATCCGGAGATGCACAGAGATACCCAAGAAGCTGCCTGTGACCATGGATATGGTAGAATGCAGTCTGGAGAGGAACCTGACACTGGAGGAGGAAGTGAAGGTTTGGCTCTGGGTCAGGCTGGGCTCCACCTGTTCCTTCTCACGTCTTCTAATCTCCAGAGTCTGTTCTTACTGCCTTCAGCCACATCTCCTTTCTTCAGGATGTGTGATAGGTCATGGCAAAGATGCTTGTCTCTGCAGGCTGGCAGTGCTCCTGTTGGCTTTCCTCCTGCTGTCCTGCAGCTGCAGGCCAGGCCTGTCTCCAGGTCCAGTGGAAGAGCTGTAATCTGCAGATGAACAGTCCTTTGTCCCTGGTTTAGGTTAGGGATTGACTGAATGCCTCAGAAGGTTAAGGTGCCTCTTCCTTTCCTGGCAGGGTCGTTCCCACTAACATGCTGAAGAAGCGTTGGCAAGGGTGGTGCCTTGCTTTTGTTTGTACAATTAACACAAGGTTCTCTTCAGCTGGCAGGGTGAAACTTGCTTGAGTGTCACTGCATGAGTACCAAATACATAGATGCTCTTTGCTGAAAGGCTCGCTGCCAGACTCTGCAGACACAAGTCGGGTAGTTTGTGCAATGGTTCTTGCTGTCTCAATGGCATCATTCTTGAGCTGCCATGAGCAAGGGCAAGCCAGGGGTAGCTTGTAACCACTAGGCTAGTATCAGTCTCTGCCAGGACTTCCCATTCCTTTGTTCCAAGCTGCTTGCATATCATTAAAACACATAATGCTTATAATGCTTCTCCTTTTTTGTTGTTGTTGTTGTTATTGGGTTTTTTTTTCCCCACAGCAAGGCAACATTTTCATTGTGGACTATGAGCTGCTTGATGGTGTGGATGCCAATAAAACAGACCCGTGCACAATACAGTACTTGGCTGCACCCATCTGTCTGCTGTATAAGAATCTGGAGAAAAAAATTGTACCCATTGCAATCCAGGTGGGCTTGCTGTCAGGGTCAACTGTTTGTTGTCACATTTTAAACACGAAGGACTTGGGATTTCATGTTCTTTCTATATCTTTCAGCTTGGTCAAAAGCCCGGACCAGACAATCCCATCTTCCTTCCTTCAGATGCCACATATGACTGGCTTCTAGCTAAAATTTGGGTCCGCTCGTCTGATTTCCACATCCACCAGACAGTGACCCACCTCTTACGGACACACTTGGTGTCAGAGGTGTTCAGCATAGCCATGTTCCGGCAGCTGCCTGCTGTGCATCCCCTCTTCAAGGTTAGTTCTGGCAGGAAGGGCGGGTCTCTGTGGGGTGGGGTGAGGTGGGGTGGTTATCACATCACTTGGACAAACCAAAAGGAAGTTCTGGTGGTCATTCACCTGAAAAAGTTTCACTGGCTGCCCTGCAAGATAAGATACAGCTAAACCACCTTTAAGGACTTCAACCTTTACATCTGGCTGTTGAATTCAAATTGAGAATTTTCCTTCTCTCATTGTTTGTTTCATTTCCCAGCTCTTGGTGCCACATATGCGGTTCACAATAGCCATCAATACCAAAGCCCGAGAACAACTTATCTGTGAATGTGGCCTTTTTGACAAGGTGGGTAAACTCCTTGTGAATCTTCATTGTTCATGTCAGCTCCTCCTTATCCATGGTTCTTTGCTCTTCATGGTTCCATATGTACACATCCTGTAATCATCACATATTGCTTTGTCCTGAGACCATTCTATTAAAGGGCAAACATAAGTAATGCCACCTGAGAAACAGGCACAGAGAACTGATGCTTTGTTGTGCTAAAGACGTTCTCTTTTACCTCTAAGTAGCCAAATCAGATGTGGCCAATGTCAGTCAGTATCTTGCTCATTGCTGATTTGCCTTTGGGTTATAATATAGGAGTACACATGAATTCCTGCATATGTATCCACATAGTTAAGCCCCCAACTTCTTTTAAATACTCAGTTATTCATCTGTGAGCAAAGGGATTTGTGATTGCAAGTGGAAATCTTCATCACAGAAAGACATGTAGGTAAGACAGATTTCTAAGACCACAAACAAGTGTGTTTGGATTGCAGACTGTCTTCTTGAGTTGCCATAAGCAGCAGACCTGCTAGGACGGAATCCCAACTTCATGTAAGTCAGTGAAATGTAGCTGTATGTCATACCTGTATCAATGGTTTGGATGAGGGCTGGCATGCATCCTCAATAAGTTCACAGGTGACACCAAGCTCCCTGGGAGAAATGGAATGCCACATCTAGGAACTGCATCAGCCTGGCACACAGCAGTCTCTGTGACAACATGCTAGGAGCGTGCTATGAAGTTTGGGGAGGTTTCACAAGCCCTTTCAAAGAGGGAGCCTGTGTTTCAGGCCACCTCTGTCCTCGTTGCACCACTGGCACCAGGCCAAAAATAGCTTCCTTGCTTCAGAGTTTTTCACCCAAGCAGAACAGAGGGGTTAAATCCAGACTCCTTTCCTTGTTGTCTATACTCCACTTTGCATCCCTTTGAACAGAAGTGTCATGTACATACCCCATGCATGTGGGATGAGTGTGTGGGTAAGACCTGCCAGCAAGGATCTGGAGTTCCAGAATTTGTTGGTTCCAATGCAGATGAACAACCAGCTAGAGGACAGTAAATGTAAGGTCACAACTACTACTACAGCACTACATCATATGGTAGAAAAGCAACTTTTGGGAGCTCTTGCACAGTGATTATCTGAAGAGTTTTGCAGTGCTGTCTGTTGTGGACATGCTGTGTTTTTCAAATATAACATATACTGAAACCCTGGCCACTCACCCAGCAGGATTGATGTCCTGGCATTATTTCCAGGGTGACTAAGGGTAGCCTGCATCCCTAAAACCTTGCTCCTAAACTACTCTGTAACAGCACTGTCAGTTTATCTTAAGTCCTCTTCTAACACACTCAGGGCTGCCTTCCTTCACACACGCACTGCTGCTGGAGCACAGGGCTGCAGGGAGTGCCATGGGGCTGCAGGGAGTGCCATGCTCTGAGGTTGCTGTGCTTTATTAGTGTATTACAGTATAGACAGTACCCATGGTGCAAATGTGGATATTAACAGTGATTCATGGGAGAGGTGTGAAATCCCTACAGTCAAAATGCACAGTTCCAGTACACCTCTGCAGTTTGGTACTTTGTGTGGAGATGTGGTTTTCTCCTTGAAAAACAGTTTCACCAGCATTCTGTATCCCATCTCCTGCAAATTTGTAAAGCCAGTCTTGGCACAAAGGGAACACAATCTCCTACTGTTCCCATCTTGCTGTTCTTCCTGCAGGCAAATGCCACGGGTGGAGGAGGACATGTACAAATGGTGCAGAAAGCAATGAAGGATCTGACCTACAGTTCCCTCTGCTTTCCTGAGGAAATCAAAGCTAAAGGAATGGACAGCAAGGAGGATATCCCCTACTACTATTACCGGGATGATGGCATTAAGGTCTGGGAGGCTATAAAGAGGTAAAAGACCATGGTTCTAGATATTGGCTAATAAAGTCACAGAGACACAGACCTCCTTTTTTCCCTCCTCACTTTGATCTTCGTGGCATCTTTTAAACAATATCTGGGCTGGTTAATCACATAGTGCCTTTTCCATCCAGTATATCTTATCTGAGGAAAAATATTTAGTCACGCACACACGCTTAAAAGACTGGTAATTCCTGTTTTTTTCTGTGCTGTTTCCTTGCATTCTGTATTTCAGAGGACCCTTTACAAGTATGTACTCTTCTACAGAATTTCACAGAAATTTAGTGAGTCAGAATTTAGCCTGCACAAGGAATTTAGTTATTCTTTTTTTAGCTATGCACAAACCAAGAGAGGACTCAGTTCTCTGAGCCAACCACGTGAGCTCATCAAGGTTCTTGTGGACTGAAAATATAAGCTTGGCTCCATTATGGTTCTCTTTTGAAACTCAGTAAATTAGGTATAAACTGGTTGGAACAAAACCTTTCTTAAAATGTCTTAAAATTTCAAAGTCTGAGTTTAATCAAGAAGGGCAGCAATTCTGAGTAAGGAGAGGTACTGCAAGGCTGCTTGACCACACAATCATGGCTCCTTTTCAGTTCTGAAACACTGCCTTGCGTGATTTTTATGCATTTTATTCTGCAGTGGCATTTAATTTAACAAACAACATATTTTTGCATGGCATAAGTTGCTTACCAAGTATGCAGCTGTTTCTGATCACATGACTTGAAAAGCATGATCATTAAAAATCAGATCTTTTGTGTACACAAAGTAGGAGTTTTATGATGCAAGGATAATGTTGGAAGTTCTGGGGACATCTTTGTCTCCTGTGTCTTCTCTGTGTTTTTACAAGGGCTTATCTTGCAATATTTCCTGCAATTGCAAGTGCCCATTTGAGAGAAAAGGAAGTTGTTACTTTGCTGTGGTTGTTTTCTTCATGAGGTCCTTTTTTTTTTTGTCCTCCTACTCTTCTCCATGTTTTCTTTGTGGATTGAGATATGCCTTTCAAATACCTGGTAATACTGAGTCAACTCAATTCAGTTTGAGTGTTTGTGGGTGTTGACCTTGCTGGAGGGTGATGTTGCCTGCCTCAAGCTTGGCTGGCAGCTGTGAATTGTTGGGTTTATAAATGGAGTGGGCAGTGCCCTTCTGAGTGTGTGAGCTCCTGACCCATGAACCCATGGCCATGCCTGTGTCTGCTCACCAGGAATCTCTTACACTCTGCAGGGGTATCAGTCTTCACTTTTTTGATGAAATAATGTCTATCCCCAGCATTACTTCACATGTTGTAGATGGCCTAGGCCTAAGGAAGCTGATAAGGTTGTTCCCACAGAAACCATGAGTCTCACATAGCAAATTTGTGAAGTCCTCTAGTCCTCTTCCTGTTTCTGATCTAACTGCAGATAGATACACCAACCCAAAGATATTTCAGCCCCAAAGGTCTCACCCACACTTCATATACTAACTTCTGTTTGTATGGAAGGGGGTCTGAAATATTGACATTTTTTGAGAGGAGGATCCCCTTCCTGTATCACCAGGCACCAGTGCCAAATGCATGGAGACAGAACTCATGGAGAGCAGCTTTCTCTATGCACGTTGCAAAGCTTTTGTTTCCTTCTCATTTCCTCTGGAAGCTAAAATTACTTAAACTTTTAGTGTTTATTAATTCAGTTATTTGTCTGCCTCAATGACAGCTCTTGATTGGCTGATAGGAACCACATTGACAGATTTGTAAAAGTCTCCAAATTGCAATAAATGTATAAAATGTAAAAATTTCTATTTTATTAAGGGATAAATCTCTGTCGGGTAACAATTCTTCTGTCAGATTCTACAGTCAAGTGTTTCACCCTATGGGTTGTTGTCAAAATATTTAGCAAGAGATTTAGCAGGGTACCTGCAGAGAATATCTCAGCACAGCTCCATTAACCAGTCATTCAGTCATGAACTGCAGTTCTTCAGGAAATCAGGATTTCCTATTTTCACTACTTTCAAAACTACTGGTGTTATCTTAGTGTTTTCAGAGCCTGTCTTTCAGAGGTGAGCTAGCCTGGGAAGCTTTCCTAGGAAGAGGCATCTTGAGAAGAGGAACTGAGCAGGAAGGTGTCTGCTGTGAACAGTGGGCACAGAAATTAGCTCTAGACCTCTTCTTCCCAGGAGAAGTTTCCTGGGCCACTTAAGTATTTCACAAAAAGGATATCCAATGGGAGGGGTCAACTATTATCATTCAGGAGCAGCTTTGGAGTGTCCCACACACAGGGAATGCTACTGGTATCACAGTTTGGGAACCCCACTGCCCTGTGTGGGAGCCGTGTGGATATGCAAGAGGGAGTCTGTATGGAGTGAGGAAAGGATGTAGATGTGATGACAGAGGTCTGTGCAGGAGCAACGCCTCAAATAAGAGAATAAAGTGCACAGGATTTTTCAGGGGTTGCGATGTGGTCCAGGACCTTTTTGTTGGGGGAAGAAGTGATGCTGCAGTCCTAAATGAATCTAAGTTGCCTCTGTTAATTCCCACTGCTTGTAGGAAGAAGATAGGAAGGTTTTGAGACCTTCTCTTGCCTTTTTCTGTTTAGCATCTGCAAGGTCAGAAGATGATCTTCTGGAATGGCAGACTTGCATTCTCCTTTCATTTTGTTTGTTTGTTCCTGTCTGCAGTTTTGCAGAGGATGTAATTCACATCTACTATGAGAGCGACGAGGTGGTGTGTGAGGATGTGGAGCTGCAGGCCTTTGTCAAAGACATTTATGTCTATGGAATGAGGGGTGTGAAAGCCTCAGGTAAGGTGGGATGGCCCAGCTGGGTCTGCAGCTTGTCCAGTCCCTGCTGGCAGCAGTGCTGAGGGCACAGCACAAGTCAGAGACCTGCTCTCTTCTTGGGCTGAAGGAGCTGGGTTTTGTTGTGAGACCCTGGCTCAGGCCATCTCTCAGGAGACAGCTCCTTCCTTTGACACAGATTCTCATAGTGAGCTTGAGCTCGTGTAATCTCTCTACACAGGGGGCAGGGCCTTTGATTTTGTCTGCTCATGCTTTAAGCACTGGGGGCAGTGTCTGTGTGTGTTACAGCCACCAGGCATACTGATGGACATCAAGGAGCAGTGAGGCCCCTTGAATCCTCTCCTCCAAACCTCACACTAAATAAGAACATGTAATAACCTCCCAGGAGTATATTGCTGCATTTCACATTTGTTCAGCATTTGTGTCGTCATTGAACTTTTCTACTCTCTTCAAAAACACTCACAATTTCCATGAAATATTTTCCTTTGCTCTGTCTCTTCTCACTGCTTTTCTTTTCTTGCAAGCCATTACTTGGCCATGGGAGATCTCATCCATAACATGGCTCAATTTGCCTACCTGATTTAAATACTCCCCTGTTGTTCCCTAAGCATGTTGCTCTTCTCTTCCACACACATTTTTTTCCAAGCAGATTTTCAGGAATTTATAGAGGTGGCTGGGGATTCTTCCTATTGTCCTGTCTGATTTAAATCTGTCAACAGCTGTTGGCCAGTGACCTAGGGCAGATGGCTCTGCATGCACACATTGGAGTGCCAGATGTCCAGGCAAGGGTGTGATGTTTCCAATCATTTTGTTCTGGTGGATAAAAGGTTCCTGGGTTCTATCTGCCTGGACAGGCGAAGGTTCGTTTTTGTTTGTCTAGCTGTCTCTTAGCAAAAGCTTAGAAATGTTGTTCTTCCTGGTAAGGACTTCATGCTTGACCTAAGCATCATGATATGAGACAAGTCCTGAGCCTTCCGGGCCTCCAGCTGGGGTGGGATGCTGCAAGAACCACTGGTGGGAGGACTGCCACTACAGATGGGAAACCTACCAGGCTTGCAGCATCTCTTTCTGCACTGCTGCTGCTCCAAGGGTTGTATCATAGAGAATGGAGATTTGGTAGGGTCTCTAAAGAATGGGAAGAGGCTAAATGAGGGAGACTGTGGCTTCTGTTTCTTCTCTGGGAGGGCTGCTGTGACTGGGAGAGTGCCAAACTCCTTTAAAGATGAGCACAGTGTACTGAGAATAGCAGGACACAGGAGGGGATGGTGCATCCTCTGCTCTTTGGGCTTGGTGGCTGGCCAGAGCTACCTCTTCCCTCTTGCAGGCTGAGTTCTGCATCAGGTTGGTGGTGGAGATATGAAGGAGCTGGCACAGGCAGCCTGGGCAGGGGCAGCTTGCATACTGGGACCAGTGGTCATGTTGGGCTGGTACAAGGTCAGGACTGATTTAGTGAGGTCAGGACTGATACAGGGCTGGGGTTACTTCACTTGCAAACTATTTCCCTAGCCCCTGACTATTCTGTTTTTTCTTTATATAACTCTGATTATTCTCCTTTAAAGACAGCTTAATGCAACTATTTCTGTTCCTCATTCTGTTTGTTTTTCAGAAGTTCTCATTTCCTCACTTCCCATTTCAGTGAATCAACTCTCCCTGCGCTCTTTCTTGCAATTCACTTGATTGCTGAACCTCAGACCTTTATAAATACAAGCACATGGTCGCTTCTTCCTTGGCATGAACCTTCCCTACTCACACTGCAGACTGAAGAAAAACGGAGCACCTGAGGTCCCTGCCCTGGGGACTCTGGGAGTTCCTTGCTGCAGGGTAGGTAGGACAGGAACACTGGTTTTTAAAGGCATAATTATACTTTTTCTTTCCCTTATGGAACACCACTTACTTTGCAAACAGTGGTGATGCCTCAGAGACTTGTATGAAGCAAGGCTGTTTTTACAGCTGCACAGCCGAGGCACAGAGAGGTGAGAGCTCCTGTTGGACCACACAGCAACACTCATAGACTACCCTGCTCTTCAGACACTGCTGCATGGCCCTCTGACCCATGGGTTTTCATCACTGCTGGGTGGCAGGGTTACTTCATTGCTGGGTCAAGCTTTTCTTCTCCCTCATTTAGGGTTCCCTAAGATGATCAGGACACGAGAGACACTAGCAGAATATCTCACAGTGATCATGTTCACTACATCGGCTCAACACGCAGCTGTGAATTTTGGTCAGGTAGGAACCTGTGGGAGGACTGTTCTCCTTTCTGGGCTGGGAGGTACATCCACCAGGGCATTTTTTAGTGGATGTACAGAATTTCATTACTTTTCTTTCTGGTCAAAATAACTGCAGAGCCATCTACAAATCCCTGTGAAGTCTGTGGAAACTGAAGTAATTTGGAAGATGAGAAAGGCATTTCAAGTCCTACATATGTACCAAAGATCAGATTAGGGGTTCTAACTCATATATTTTAGTTTTGTTGATTTTATTACGAGAATAATTTTTTTAAGCATTTAAATGGCATTGCTGCTCATTTCTTGAGTTTACAAATCAAATGGCAACTTTGAGCTTCCTCTATGATGTTTGATGTGTCACATGCTGATAACCTGTGTTATCCTTGCCTGCCTTGACTGACATATGTCTGCCCTGAATCTATAGTAACCACCTGCCTTTCAAATGCTGTTCCTTTCAACATCAAGACATTTTGGCAAGCAGCTTTAACAGCCAGAAGCAAATCACTTTGTCAGTCGCAGAGCTTTTTCACTGAGTGGTGGTCAGTCACTGGAGCAGGCTCCCCAGGGAAGTGGTCACTGTTCCAAGCCTGTCGGAGTTCAAGGAGCATTTGAACGATGCTCTTAGTCTGATGGTTTAGTTGTAGGTAGTTCTGCAAGGATCAGGGAGCTTCCTTGCTCCCTGGAAGGATCAGGTTCCTTCCAACTTGAGTTATTCTATGATTTTACAAGGTTTGGTTTTGGTTTTTTTGCGTGTTCTCACTTCAGGCATAGGTGGTCTCTGAGATATCATCTCAGAGATAAGCAGAGAGACCAGCTTTCTTATGGTGGTTATTCCCAAATACCCTACATCACTTTTTATGCTGACCCTCCTGTCCAGCCCTGCAGCTCAGGAGCCCTGCAGAAGGTCTGGAACCTGGTGTCTAATGAACTCACATTACTGCTGTGGCATGTCCATAATCAAGGACCTCTGCAACTGTTCCCTTCTAACTTATCTTTACAACTGATTGAGGCAACTCCCAGTGCCCCCCTCAGAAAATCCTGTCTGTTCAAGTACCACCAGGAGACCATCTCTAATTTGTCATACAGAGGATATGCAGCCCATCAGTAAAAGCATCTTCAGCCATGGAAGCAAAAGGCAGAGAGGGCTGAGGAGGGGAGGAGGAGGAGGAGGTGGCTGTGCACTTCCCCTCAGGCAGAGCAGGGGCAGAGAAGGTAATGAAAAAGTGCTTGGGATAGAAAGGGTTCTGGTAACTGCAGCATCTCAGATGCTGGCAAAACTCAGGGTCATATCTGAGGCAAAATGAGACATCAGCATCTCGCTGCACTGAACCAGGCCAGAAGTGGAGTTCCCAGTCTGCTGCTCACCATGGCCATATCTGCGTGCCATAGTCCATATTTCTTGATGAACCAGCATGCTTTATCTCTGTTAGTATCTGAGCACATGGGCATTCAGTGTGGGCATGTTCTTGGAGGAAATTTAGCATAAAAGAGAAGCTGGAGTAAAGGTGATTGCCTCAGGTTATCAGAAAGGAACTTTGTTTAATAAAATATTTAAGGCCTTAGCCAGTCTGCTGAATTTGGGCTGTGTGGCACATGCCTGTGGTTAGCAGAATAAATTCTCCCATTTGGATTACCCAACTCTCTCTCTTGTGAGTTCCTGAGCAAAACAGCAGGGACTTTCTTGTCACCTCCAGTCCTTCTCTAGAACTTCCCTGTCATTAGTATCTTCTCTTTCTGAGGGACTCCTATTACAGAAGCAAACTCCCTGTTGGCAAACTCCTGGTTTTCTTTGGTGTGTTCCTAAGCACCAGCCACTGCAGGTTCTCACTGTGGTCTCCTGCTCTTTGTGCAGTATGACTGGTGCTCCTGGATTCCCAACGCCCCACCGACAATGCGCTGCCCTCCCCCAACAGAAAAGGGCACCGTCACCATCGAGCAGATTGTGGAGAGTCTGCCAGACAGGGGACGTTCCTGTTGGCATCTTGGAGCTGTTTGGGCCTTGAGCCAATTCCAGGACAAAGAAGTAAGTCAACCTCCCTGCTCTAGGTGCTGGAGATGTGAGACCATGAGGGCTACGGTGAGACTGCACAGACTCATGAGACTGTAGTGCTGCCCTGTGCTTGACTTGGCCATTTTCACCTTTCTGTGGAGATGTGTCAGTGCTGTGGGTTTGCCTGTGTTCTGCCAGATGCAAACCAGCTCTGAGAAAGAAGTTGTATTTTTACTCTGAGGCTGTCTCAGCTATAATCAAAGTTTTTAAGCTTGAGCATGGCATTGCTTGAAAAGGATGCTGGTGTGGGAGGCAGAGGGCTGCAGAGGCATAAGAGTTGTGCCTGCAGTGCTGGGGAAGAAGGCACAGCAGTGCTGTGTCCCCATGTCCTGTTCCTTTGGAAAATCTGCTCCAGTGCTATGTGTACTGCAGCTGTGGCTTGTGCCTGGCAGGTGAGGAGTGAAAACAAAACAAACCTACAGAAAGCTTTGCAGGCATGTAAAGCCATGCATGGCTACAGGTCTGTAGCCATTCCCCTCATGTAAAATGAGGTTGTAGGTACCTGGTTGTTTCACACAAGGGCTCTGGAGAATGTGTTTTGAAATCTTTAAATAGAAAATGATGGACAGAGGATACTTTAAATCAGTTTCTCTGTAAGAAGAAAGCAGTACTAGCAGAGAAGCTTGTACTATGGGAAATAGTTCCCAAAGTGCCCAAAGCAATGCCAGTGTGCATCTTGGCTGTGCACTTTTCAGTGCACCCTTGGAGTCCAAGCTGACTAAAGCAGCTGTCATATTGAACTCTGAAAGACAGTTTGAAGTCAACAGAATCTTCTACTGCCGCTGAATGAAGTAGTCATTTTCCTTTTAAACCTCTGTCTGTGAATTTCCCTCTAATGCTATCCTTTTTTCTAGCAGCACAAATGTTTGGGTGGCTATTCAGAGATGTAGCATAAGAAGCTTGTCGGACTGACCGCTGCCTGAATAAAAGTGCATAGTTTTCAGGGGATGAGGTCTCTTCAGGTGAAGGAGTGCCATATAGACACCTGAACCAGCACCACAGAAAGATGCAGGGATGGAAAGAAGCAGCCAGCAATAGAGGGAAGGTGTAGGCTAGCTTAAACATTGATAATACTATTTTAATAGAGGCATTTGTGAGGAGAGGCTCTGGGTGGTGTTCTGACAAATGGCAGGATATTGAAAACTAATTGCCTTTGCTTTCTCAAAGCATAGTTTCTTGGTGTTTTTCAAACAGCTGTTTCTGGGCATGTACCCAGATGAACACTTTGTGGAGAAGCCAGTGAAAGAGGCTATGGCAAAATTCCGCAAGAATCTGGATGAGATTGTCAGCACCATCACCGAGCGCAACAAGAACAAGAAGCTCCCTTACTACTACCTCTCCCCAGATCGTATTCCCAACAGTGTTGCTGTTTGAGCACATGGCCAGGAGAGTTTGAAGGCCTGTAAAGCTAATGATGTTTTTCTGTTATATGCTTCTTCAATTAGCTTCTCAGAAATGGGTAAGAAACCCACCCTCTCCATCAGAGCTTGCCTAAGTCTATTTGAACTTTCAAAATAAATTTGGTTATGACCAATCTTGCAAATAAAATCTAACTGACAACCCTCTAGGTCAAATTTGTTACAAATTTATTTTTCCAGGATTTTTAAGCTAATCTTAGAATCAATAGACATGTTATCTTTCCCTCTCCTTGTCAAAACAATATAATCACAGATTCACTTACTCAGTGGAAATAGTATCATGAGCAATAGGCAAGTCACATTTTAAAATCCTTCCTGTTTTTAATAGGTGACACTGGTGGCATAAAAAAATATAACATTTAAAGTTTATGCATTGTTTTGAATCTGATTAACATGAAGTATTTTCACTACCATCATGAATATCCTAATCAGGATGAAAGTAGAAGCAGGAATAGCTTCTAGGGATTTTATTGCTTTCTTACCAAGTTCATGTGAGATGACATCTCATAGGAGATGAAAATTTTGTACCTTCTTAAACCTAAGTATTTTCTACATGAAACTAGGAGGGTTTGTTTTAGCCTCTGCCAGCAGAGTTTGATGTCATTCACATGTAGGGACAAATGTTCTACTTAAGACAGTGTCAGCAAGTACAGACCTGTGCTCAGCTTGTTTCATTGCTGAGGCTGTGGGGCTTGTGGACAGATTCTTCTGTTTTGTGGGGAATTAAGAGGCGACTTTGCATAATGGAAAAATTTGTGGAGAAGGCTCAATTGACAGCTTCTAAGAGGAATCTTAAGATTTGGCCAATTAAGCATAACTGGCATGTTCCATCTTAGTTATAAACCACTGAGTTTTGTCTGTTTTGTGTAGAGGTGTTTATGTTCAAACACTTGGGCTCTGGTAAAAGTTGAGAAAGCCACTGAAAAAAACCAAAATTGAGGTTTGTGAAATTTAAGTTGTGGTTTTGCTGATTAGAATTTGGGTTTATTTTTCTGAGAATTTGTTCCTTGTACTTGATCTGCCAGCATACAGTGTGTTTTCTCAATAGATAAGAAAGTTCCTTGTGCCAATAAAACAAAACTGAACATCTAACTTCAGTTTCCTAATTCAGCATCTAAAGCTATGTCTCAAAAACCTTGTAGGAATAAACAAAATGTGCTGCGTAGAGAAATGAAGCTTATGTAATTGAGAAATACAGTTATTTCTAGAATTCATGTGTAATTTGGAAAATAGTACTACTAAACTATACACCCTTTCATATGAAACAGGTGTGAAAACTGATTTTAGACCCTTTACAGCAGACTGATTCCTGTTTCCCCCCCTCCCCCAACCAAAAACTTCAAGAAAAATGTGGAAGGTAAGACCATTTCCTATTATTGAGTAGTACACTTATGATTTATGCATCATCTTCTCACTGCAGCCCATGAGAATTGGTGAGTGTAGAGGCAGAGTAAAGCCTCTACAAGGAATAGGACCAAGGAATCAGAGCCTACTGCCTTGAAAACAGAAAAGTGCAGCTTAAATGCAACAAGCTGATGTAATATATCCAGCATGCTAGCTCCAACTTTGTCTTCCTACTATGTACAGAGAATGTCCTCTGGCTTCAGCTTTCATTTGATAATGATTTGCATAGTCAAGTATTTTTTAGAAAACAAAATATGGAAGGAAACTGGTGGATGTTCTCTCACACCTGTGCACTCTGCTGCAGCCTGTGGACCTGTGATACAAGTACATTTGATGTGAGGTTTGGGGAATTAAATGTGTTGCTTTGAAAACTGGCATTAGCATCTGATTCAATGGCAGGAAAGGCTGTGGAGAGAGGTAAACAGGTTAAAACTAATACTGGCACCAGAAAAGAAGCAGATACCTGCAAATAGTAAAGTGCTTACTCTTCCAGGGGGCCTGGCTGCAAATGTTGCTGTCCCACTCTCAGCTCCCTTTTCAGTTTGTCTCCATCTCTCAGAAAGTCGCCTTCCCCTGCACAGGCCGTGGGTTCCTTCCCCACGTCTTTAGCCATGGCTTGCTCAGAGCTGTCTGCTAAAGTCATGTACTAGGGTACAGCACCCACCTGCAGGTGCCCTCCTAGGTGGAAATGAGCTCTGTCTGGAGTGTGTCGTGCCCTCAGCTTGTGACAGACATTAGAGCTGGATGTGCCTGGCCCCAGCTCTGCCAGGGTGTGGCAGTCAGTAGCTGGTGGCTTGGCTGGGTGGCTACTGCTGGCCAACCCAAGGGAATGTAACCTGGCTCTTCAACTCAGTCTCCCGTGCTGGAAAATCAGCTGCAGTGATTCTCAACTGGCTGGAAGATTGAACTAGTTCCAGGGAATCCTGCCAGCATACCTGAACCTGCTTTCCTCTTTTTGCAGGGTGAATTTAACTCTATAAACTACTTTTTGTAGGATTGTCCCTTTCCCAACCCCCAAACAAACCTTGCAATAATGTGATTCTCACTGCCCCAAAAACAAACACTGCCCTCATATTTGTTAGTCATCCCATATGAAGTAAGCTACCCTTTTCCCATCAATCCCCATTTTACATGTGGGGAAAAGGAACAAGAGCGATGAAATTCAGTAGATCCGCTCTGATTTGGGGTTCTTCCTTTACAGAGAGACTGTGAGAAAGCTGAGCATCTGAAGCATGATAGTTTCATCCTTCTACAGAGAGAACAAGTTCAGGCTTGGTTGCTCAGAATTACTTGCTCTGTTGTTGTGTGTTGAGCAGAACATAAAATAACCCCCCAAAGATGTATTTCTAACTAGCAAGCTTCGACCAGCAACTATCCTTTCCTGCTACAGTAATAGCGACATGGTATCTTGGAAGAAATCACACACACTGAGATAGTATCACCAGGGCATAGTTTGCTTTATTTATACTATAAAAATGCATAAATATTGCACAATCTGATGTGGCTGGTACATTTAGAGGTTAACTGAGTCATGGGTTTTTATGGCCAGAAGATGGGGGTTTGATTGCTTAGACTGATCTCACCATAGCACAGGCATTTGGATTTCCCTGAAGCATTTCCCTCTCCAAATTCAATACAGGGATGCTTGATCTAGGAATCATCTGTGAACACATCCACTCACCATGTACCAAAACATGGTTCGCCCTGGTGCTTGAGACACTTGTCTCACTGGTGAATTCCTCATGCTGTGAAAGACGAATGCTGTGTTTCTAGTTCAGTGTGCATTCTAGCTTCACATATTGCAGCAGATGGCATGCTTCTTGCAGCAGCCTTGTGTGACTGAAAATCCTTCTCTGACCACGTTCCCTACTACATGCTTCCCCTTTCTTTTGATAAACTGAATAATTTCCTGGGTCTTTTGCTGTAAGACTTACTTTAAACCTCTTATCTGTTACCACTGTGTGCACAGTGTGTGGACAGGTCACAATGATGATTAAATGGCTATTTCAGTCATTATTTCATAGGCTGCATTTCCTCATGCTTGCAGCTAGGTATCTGCAGTTTTTTTGTAGATTTTTGTCACGAACCACACAGCAAATTGTCTGTGTTACTGAACAAATTTCCTGTTTGCACATTTGCAAGCAGTGGACAATACCTTCAGGGAGTAAAAGAAATATTAAGTGAGTTGTTCAAATATTTCCTTCTAAGAGTTGAGTGGGAATCTGGACTTCAGTAGGTCCCTATCAAGCTTCAAATTCAGCATACTGTATATCCAGCAGCCTTCTAACTTTAGATTTGCAGTGTTTAAAATCCAGTACTTGGTGATTAGACTCAATCTCTAATTACATAGCTGAGTTACTGTAGAATCATAGAGTAGTTTGAGTTGGAAGAGACCTTGAAGATCATCTACTTCTAACCCCCTGCCATGGAGGGTTCTATCATGCAATGCTAGAAATATTTGACTTGTATTTAACTTAATCGGGGTTTGCTCTAATTTTAATGCAGGGTTTTGGCTACCTTCATAGAGCAGAATACAGCAGAGGTTTCTGGGGAGCCTGGCCAGCCCATTCTGTGGAGTTGTGCTAGATACAGCAGAGGAAAGCCTTGAACTCTGTGCAGTTACCACAGTCTGTGTCAGCAGTGGGAATTAAACTGGGAACATCCTTTAATACAGGACGCTGGAGAACCATTTCTTTCCCGGCTTGGTGCTTGTTTGTAGAGCTCTTCCTTCACTGTCCTGTACCTTGTCTGAGCACCTCCCTCACATGCATGAAGTGAATGTGCAATGCCATGTGCAAACTAACAGCTGCCAATCCTCCCTCTCCACTTGCTGCCTTTTCAGGATCCCTTGCAGGAGAAATCCCCATAGGCAAGGGGTGTGCTGGCCTTCCTGCAGACTTGGGAGCCTCTGAGCCCTTTGGTCTCTGTGGGAAGTACAGCAGTGTAAGAGCCTCTGTCTCTGGAGGAGCTAAAGCACTGGATGATTCTCATCTCGTTTAAATGGCTGTAGAAACTTTATAATGCAGTGTGCTTTGGTTACAGCCTGCTGCTCTCAGACGGATGTTTTGTTTCATTTCACCAAGAAGCTGAGCCATATGATTTGGCTCAAAGATACTGCAGTCATAACAGCAAGGAGAGCTCTGTTTCTGCCCTCAGGCAGTGTCAAATAAAGACTCAAACCTTTATTTTCTTTCTGGTTCTAGGGTCAGATCTAGATAAGCTACAGGACATAATAAGCCAGTTCTCACTCATCTGTGAGGAAAATATTATAAGGGTCATTGTCAAAGCTGGTTGGTAACTTTTCAGATCTGCCAACTTCATAAAAATCTTTTTTTCATGTTCTTGAGAGCAGTGATCTGTGGCACTGTCGGCTGCCACTCATATCTACTAATGGTCAGCAGCCATCAATCTTCAGCAGTCATCAATAATCAGCATTAACCACTATCCTAATAATTGTAGGATAATGTGTCTGATGACGTGTTTACTGATAAGCAGACATGCATGGTGACAAAGCCAGCCTGGTGTGCTGATGATCAGGTATCACAAAGTGTTTGGGTAAAGCTTTGAAGAGTCTGGCTTTGTCTGGTGCTTGCCTGGTCACCACTGAGCTTCAGATGGTAGAAGACCTGTGTTTGGTCAGGCCTAAAACAAGCAGATCTGGTTTGCCTGGCCCTGTGGAAACAACAGGTCAGAGGCAGAGTCCCTACCCTGCTGTGTTTGTGGGAAGTATGTAAGTGTTGCCTGATTTTCACTGGGCCACTGCATTTGACCTAACATAAGCATACTTATTAACAGGCTTCATAGTGGACTGCATAAAATCAGATGCAATTTTGGCATGAAGAAAAATGGTTTTTTTACATTTTAATCTAAAAGCAATGGATTTACACCACTGGAATCCTACTTAAGCCTGGGTCGTATCAGTATATTCAAGCTGTTTCAGCAGCAGCATTTCACAGCAGGCTTTTCTTGTTTGGGGAATAGAAGGCCATCTGGAAGCCTTCTCCTTCCCAGGAGCTGTGCTGCTGAAACATTATTTTTCTGGCATTATTATATCTCAAAGGCTAATGAGCGCTACATGATTTAAAAGTGGGGGTAGTGGTACTTCTGTCTGCCTAGATGGAAGTGAGTAGAAATAATCAATAAGCCTGGCCAAGATTTAGTTATGTTTCTTCCCCCTTTGTTTTACAGGGCTAACTTGACAGTAAAGATATTAATAGTTCTCTTAAATCATGCATGAGAAATGTTTCTGGAAAGAAAACTTTCTCAACAGCACTTGTGTCTCAAAAGAAAATCAACAGATTTAGTAAGGATACAGGAGGCTTTGCAAAATCCACGTACTGGAAGCAGAGGGTCTGAAGAGAGCAGGGACAGAGAAGATTAGAGATGCATTTGGGTGATCCTCAGAGATGTCTGAGGCTTTGCTGAAGTAATGGATCACATTGAGATGTATAAATTGATCAAAGCAGCTAATGACAAAATGTCTTTCCATAAGGTTTTTGGGAGTTATACGGGTTATATCTATAGAGTTATATCTATTAAGTAAGTTTGGGAATAAGCTAGCAGCTCACCCACAGTTTGGATGAGTTTTGGATGAAGGTTCTTGGCTCTGTTTATGTGAAAAATCTCCCAGAACAGGTGTTACCAATCATGAAAGGGGAGTCTGTGCTTCAGCATTTGACCCAGAGTGTGGAAAACTGCCCCAGGAGACCCAGTGGGACTGACCACATGTGATGGGTCAACACTAAGAATTCAAGACTTTATAAACATTGACATCTTGTGAAATCAATTCCTGAAAGACCTCAGAAATTATGTGAATCATAGTATTATAGAATACCCTGAGTTGTTAGGAACCCACAAGGCTCACTGAGTCCAAGTCCTGGCCCTGCATAGAACAGCCCTGTGAGTCACACCACATGCATGAGACAACTCAACTGGACAACTCAACATTGTCCAGTTGCTTCTCGAATAATGTATAAATACAATAATAATAAAAATATATGAAAACAAGAATGAAAGGTGTCACAAGCAGGTTGTTGTCTGAAGGCTTCAGCTGCTTTCAGAAACCTGCAGTGTAACCTCACTGCATGGGCTAAACTTCCCTGTTCACATTTCCTTTACCTTTGGCACATGCTGTGCTGGAAATGGGAGCACCACAGAGAGGAGGAGGGAGTTTGTCCTTTTGGTGAGATATTGCTCTGAACAAGTTACTGGGGAGACTTTTGCAGGAGTCATGTACGGCTTGGCACTGGTAGACAGTTAAACATACTTTATTTAAAAATCTGAAGACTGATAAAGAGCAATGAGGGATAAATTAGGAGCAACTTTTTGGACACCTATATGTCAGCATACAGCTTGTACATATATGAAGAGAATTAGGGTTACTGCTATGTTTGCCTGGCTGTTTCTTCAGGCAGCTTCAAGAAAAGTGATTCACACAACATACTTCCGATGAAGCATGAAAGCTTCACTGTTGAGTGAAACTGTGCTTTGGTTTGGTTTCATATCACTTTATCTCTTTTAAAACTTTATCTGCTTTATCAATAGAATCCCTTAAATGTTGCAGTCAAAATCATGTCAAGAACCACCAGCTAAAAAGAGAAAAATTCAAATAAGGAGGACTGATGATTGATTTATCATTTTTGAACTCAGTCTGGCTGAATCTTGAAAGATTATGCTGGCAGTCTAACAAGCAAAAATTCATTGTTCTGTAGAGATGGTCATGTCAAACTGCATTAGTTTATGGTTTTATAATTTACAAATGCACATTTTAACAGGTGAACCCAGTTTAGAGGAGTCAGAGGAATAAGGAAAAATCCTTAAACAACAGGAACAAATTTAGTGGATGCAGTTATATATCTGCAGTTTTCTGTGATACTTTATGGTTTTGTTTATTGCTTTTGGTCTTGTTTGATTTGCCAAAGTTTATCTGTCTCTAGGCCTTCCACGATAAACGTTTTCACTATGAGTAAATTCACTGGGAAAAAAGTGTCCATACAACCAGGTTTCCTGCTAGTAATATGCATGGTACAAGTAATGAATGGTATTTTCACACTAAATCTTCTTAGGCCAATAACATTTCAGAATATATTTTGGATGTATTTTTGTTTTCAAAATCTTGGGCCACTTAAAGCTGGAAAATGTCACTTGTTTGCTCCTGATGCAAAGTTAAATCATCATACTGTTCTTTGACTCTTTTTACTCTTCAGTCATTCACACAGCTAATCAAATTCATTGGACCAGTAAATGCAACTTTTTTCATTGCAAAGAGCGCAATTCTCCAGCCCTTCCTTTAAAGTCAGCTGGCTTTCACCAAGGTTTTTGAAGGAGGAGCTTGGCTCTGTATTGCCATAACAGGTAAGATTCAAATTCTGCCCTTTTCTTCATAAATATGATGGCATCTTGCCACTAAGAGTGTTGATTTTCAGGCTCTGAAAATAACTTATCACTGCTTGTGTGAGTTGGTGTCACCCAGATTGAGCCATATGACCAAGATGGCCCTTCACACACTGAGAACATGAGAACATACTGGCAGTAAAAGAAATCATGCACTGTTTCCCCATGCCCCTGTGCTGTGAGGGCAGCAGGAGGATCTGTGAGAGCTTTGCCATCTCTCTGTGTCCCCAGGCATGCAGTGCCTGTGGCCTGACCTCCCACTGCGGAGCACTGGCAGTGGACAGCTGTGCATTCAGACCTGGAGGGGAGCTAAGAGAGGGCAGATGTGATGCAGCTGTGGGACAGTTTTGACTTCCAGGGTCTGGATGTGAGCCAGTGAAGAAAACCAGAGAGAAATACCTGACACAAGTATGATGTGAACCCTGATCCAAACCACATGCCTTTAATACTGTGGGTCTTCCATGTGTTGTCACTGCCGTTCTCTTGCAGTCCTGGAACCCAGATGGTTTCAGGTGGAAGGTGGTTTGGTTTGGTTTGGTTTGGTTTGGTTTGGAAGCAGCTTTGTGACTGTGATTAGCAGGTCTGCTGTGCTCTGGGAGGTCATTGGGAAGGCTGAGGAAAGGAAACTCTTCATAGCAAAATGGTGAGATCAGAATTTTCTAGAGTGTTTTATGACAGATTTATGAAAAGAGAGTCACAGTGGCCATGACATGTCAAATTCCAGGTGGGGGTCCTTGTGGAGGATGGGAAGGAGTGCTGGAATTCCTGGAGGGGTAGTCATGGGGCAGACACATCCCTGGGGAAAGCACCACAGGGTGTGGGGCAGCCAGGGAGAGGTACCTGTGGTGTGACCCCTTCCACATGGGGCAGAGCACCTGAAGCAAAGAGGGAAGGATGGCGAGGGGGCTCAGAGCACAAGCTTGGAGTGGGAATGGTCATGGCATAGGTGAGGATCACACAGGGAGAAGTTAGGACAAGTATCACAAGAGATGAGTGAAACTGAAGCACTGCCCAAAGCTGAGCAGCAAGAGAAGCTGAAACACCAGAAGTGAAGCAGCCCTGCAGAGATGCAAAGGAGAGTTCTGGAGAACTGCTGGAGCCTCCAAGGGGCCCTGTGGCATTGTGGGGACTGCCCTGACTGGACTCTGAAGCAGTCAGATGTTCTTGTCACTGGTGCCCTCTGCTGCTGCTCGACTGCAGTAATATTTTTTAGAAACATTTCATGTTCTTTGCCAACACTGTTAATATTTGCCCCCTGGTAAGCAGAGTGCTCTGGCATCTCACTGTGGGATTTCTAAGAAAGTATGTGTGAGCATGGAGATAGGATTTTACTCTTTGATAGAGTGTTACTCCTGAGAGCACTAAGGTCCCACTTCTTTACACCTCAGCAATTTGTGCAGCTGTCCCTAGTGATCCCTGCTGGTCTGCTTTCCTTTGGAATCAGCACTGAGCTCAGATTCAGATTTTCCAGGAGCTAATGTTTTCACCTGGACATGTCTGACATTCCCCTGGTACAGTGATTTTTCTAGTTCTAATCACACAGTCATGGCTTTACATGACTGACTCCTATTGACAGTGTTCCTCACTCAGTGGTTATCAGTATAAAAACACTGAGTCATTTTGTGTAGACTCCATTCCCATGCCTTGGGTGAGTATAGCATTTTTTCTTGATGAATAGTCAACAGGTTCCATCATCTGAGATCATAAAATATATTGATGACATTTGGTGAAGTTGTCCCAGCACTTCATCCAGCTATAGCCACACAGAAGACTCTCTTCCTTTCTCAGCCACAGCAGAAACACCAGAGCAGCAGTTTCTGGAGCCAGGTGGTACAAGGAGAGCCCCATGGTGGTAAAGGCACTCCCACAGCAGCAATGTGACTGTGAGGTATCAGGGTGGGGCCTTTGGGGCTACCACAAGCTCTGTGACTGCAGGAGTGCTCTCAGGCACATCATGTCACCAACCAGTCAGTCCCTCATCTCTGTCTCTACCTGCATCTCCAGAATTGTGCAACTGAAATCTATTCTGCCATTCTCTTTGTGCTTCTTTTGATAGCAACAAGTGCCCGAGCATTAGTGGGTGTGGTGGCAGAAACAAGAGATTAGAGGAAACATCAAGTTTAAATTTGCTCATTTTGTCATGTCTGTGTTTGTGCAGACCCCTTGCAAAAAGAATGGTCAGAGCAAAGCAGGGAGAGAAAGGTCAATTATCTTATCTCTGAAAGCAGACATGGAAACCTCAGAAAAGGAATATTCATTGTCTAACTCCACAGCAGAATGATTTTATACACAGTCTGTGAGACATTCAAAGTTCAGGACTTACTTCTAAGGCTTGAACTGATGATTTTCTGCCTAGGCAGGCCTTTGCCATCACATGATCTACCCCAGATAGGTAGTTACACCTGGATCAAGTAATAAATAATAATCCATCCTTAATAGTCTAATGAGTCAATGTACCTTACATGAAAGGTGCAGTGAAAAAGGTAAGGGAACTCTGAAAGAGGTCATGGAAGTTAATTTTCAGTGAAACCTAGTTACAAAGTCTGACGCTGGAACCTTTCAGATAATGCCTGGATTAACTGAGTTCATTAAGAAACATTTAACCAACTTATTTGCACTGATAAATCAAATATCCTTCGTGCCAAGTCCTTGTGAAATAGTAGATAAGCTGTGTAATGTTTGTTTTGCTTTTAGCAGCTGTGTCATCTGAGCTGTTGAATACTAAGAGAATATTTTGTACAGTACCACATGTGGATCACTCTACATCTTTTGCCATAGCCCTACTGGGATATTTACTTCAATTAATAATTTTACCTGAAAGTCACAGAGAAAGAAGGAAGAGGTACCTACCCAGATTTTTTTTCCTGACAATTTTTCATTGAAATATCATATACTTTACAGCTCTTAAGTGGGAAAATAAATCATAGTTAATGTGCTCCTCCTTCACTATTCCAAAAAAATGAAAAAGGACACGGGGCATCTTTCATGTATATGAGAGAGAATGCATTAGTCATCACCATTTCCAGAGGAGGTGATATGTGTAGGAGAAGGCAGTGGTTGGGGGTGGAAACAGCCACTTTCACACTTGAGGGAGACAGGGATGACACCTGAAGCAGGAGAGTCTTTACATGGGCCCTTTGTTGGGGTCACTTCTTTGGGTTGTTGTGTTTCTTTCATTTTCTCCTTCCTGTTCTCAAGCCACTCTGCTACCTCTGTGCATCTGTCTCTGGCAGGACTGAAAGGCATGATGAAGGCATAAATTTTATCACTTGGTGTCAGCATCAGTTACTGCTTTTTTTTGTGTTTCAAATGCCCGATTTATCCTCTGTTTCCCTTATGACTGTAGTTATTTGATATCATGAAATGTTAACAAAGGTTTTGTTACTTGATGATTACTGAATTCTTCTTGAATTTTAAATTATCTGGTGAGTTTTTCTGTTATCATTTCTTTTTATGACATGCACTGTTTTCAGAGCATACAGACTACCAGCAAATTATATTCTTCCATGATTTTTTGTGATGATGATAAGTAATTTTCTTAAGTTGCAGAATGCCTCTAGTAAAGGCCCTGGTTCGAGTTTGAGCAGTTCTGTGCTCAGACCTTGTTTGTGCTGCAGATTCCTGGTCAGCCTTTGGAAAGGCACTGTGCCCCATGACGGTGTTACAGCTGGGGACAGTGACAATGCTGCCCCTTTGCTTCTTTGTCTCCCAGAGCACAGACCTTTTGCATGACCTGCTGTACCCCACAGTGGTTCTGCAGCTGGTCAGGAGGAGCTCAGCTGCTCATGTAGGCAGCTGAGAGCAGCACTCAGGAAATCTGCCAAGCTCAGACATCCTCTTTGAAACTGGCAGCCTTCACTTCTGTGCCTCTTTTTACCGTGTATAGCACCTGACTGACTTTTCCCATTTCCTGACTCCTTTTTTTCCTGACTTGGGGAAGTGCCTGTTCTTTCTTTATGCTGACCATAGTCTGGAACTAAGGACCTTACTGAGAGATGAGGGGGTATAGCAGCAACATAGAGACTTGCTGTTGGTGGGGTCACAGTACAGGTCTAGTGGAAAGGCTGTTATGAGCTTTATTTTTGAAGCTTCTGATAACTAAAAAGCAGCTTGCCATGTATTGCAAATGACTTCATTGCAATGAACTTCATTGACTTCACTGCGATGAACTTCATTGACTTCTTCATTTTACAGTTGAGTTATGTTTTGGGTCTATTGAGTTCATACATAAATATTTAACCAAGTTATTTGATCTAGTTGGTCAAATGTAATTTCTGTGATCTGAAAACAAATGATGTGGTTTGTGTCTTATCTGTAGTACAATGTGTAGCATTTTACAAATATGAGTGTAATATAAATTGTTGAATACTGAAGATCTCACTGAACCTTAATACTTGCTGACCACGGCAGATTGTTTGTCAGATTACTGCCAGAAATAAGGCAGAGGTCGATATTGTATTTTCTACATGGCAGTAAGGAAAGTCCTGTCTGAAAGTAGTAAAAGTTTAGCAGCTGAGATGTTGCTATTCACAGCAGAACAGGCAAGATGATTTCCACAGGCTACTCTGCCAACTTGCTGTCCTGGTTTGGGATGGGTAGAGTTAATTTTCTCCATAGTAGCTGGTGTGGGACCATGTTTTGGATTTGTGCTGGAAACAGTGTTAATAATTCAGGCATGATTTAGTGATTTTTGAGCAGTGCTTGCACAGCCTCAAGGTATTTTCCAATTTCTCCTACCACCCAGTCAGCAAATAGGTTGGGGTAGCACAAGAGGTTGTGAGGAGACAGAGCTGGGACAGCTGATCCCAACTGTTCAAAGGGATATTTCATACATATGGCAACATACTCAATGCATAAACTAGAGAGAAATAGACTGGGGGCCACTGCTCAGCAGTGACTGGGCATCATTTGGTTGGTAGCGAGCAATTGTTTTTAGTTTCCATTACTCATCTTTCTTGAGTTTCATTTTTATAATTTCTTCCTCCTCCTCCTCCTCCTCATCATCATCATCATCATCATCATTATTTATTTCAATTATTAAAATGTTCTTAAGTCAACCCATGAGTTTTCTCACTTGCAGTGTTCCAGTTCTCTTCCCCTCTATCCTGCTGGAGAGAGAGAGTGAATAAGAGGCTGTGTGGTGCTCAGTTGTCAACTGGGTTAAACCATCTCAATGGAAATGTGTAGTGAAATGTCACATTTTAATGTAAGGACATAGGAACCCAAGGATGGGTGTGCTGGATCATGACAATAGTCAAGGCAGCCCAGAATTCTGTCTAACTCCAACACTAGCTTAAAAATTAGTTCCCAAGGAACAGAGCAAAACCAAACGTGGCTACCACAGAGGAATATTCTTTCAGACTGCTTCAGTCTCTAGTGATTCCTGAGCTATCAGTAGTATCTCTGTATTTGAGCACCCTCAATGGATTTTTGCTCTCATGAATTGGCCTGGTTACTTTTTGGACACATACATCTTGAAAAATTGTCATACACACATACATCTTTTCACACACAGCCCAAGGGCATAGTGTGTGAAAAGCCACCTCCTTTGGCCTATTTGAAAATATAGAAAGGAACAAATACCAAAAGTTGCTACATTTATTTGTGCCTGGGTGCCATGGAACAGACACTAGCTAATAGTCTGTACCCAGCTTTCCACTGTGCAAACTCTAGATTTCTCTCTAACAGGATGAGGGAACAACCTGGAAAAACAAAATTGATAACATTTCCTGGTGAAGATAAAGATAGTTAAACAAAGAGACAGAAAAAAATAAACGAGTGATGCAAAGACTCACCACCAAAAGGCTCATGATCACACAGTCTCTGGACAATGGCTGCACTGGAGAGGCAATTCCCCAGTTTTCATTGCCAAGTGTGATGTTAGACATGGATTATCTCTTAGGTCAGTTTGGGTTGTTGTCCAAGCAGTGTCCACTCCCAATCCCTTGCTATCCCCCAGCCTGCTACTTGGGCTGGGGACAGAGGGAGCAACCAAGAAAGCCTCAGTGCAGTGCAAGCATTGTTCAGCAGCAGCTAAAGCACTGCTGTGTCCTCTCCATGGTCACAAATCTGAATTGTGGCACCATGCTGGATGCTGTGAGTGAGCCAGATCCAGTATGCCTGAGCAGGCTGGGAATACACCTGAAGGGACTGTCCTGGGGAGAAAACGGTGTCTGTTTTCTCACAGACCGAATCTGGAGGACAACAGAAGCAAGTTGATTAAGTACAGGTCCCAGATGAAAGGCGTGTAAACACAGGATGGAATCCTAGGAGCTGGCCCATGCATGCCACTGGGCAGGCCCAGCAAAGCAACAGCTTCCAGAAGGCATTCTAAGGAAGGCCTGCAATTTGAAACACTGGTTCATACAGCAGCATCCCACCCTGTCAATTTGAGCTTGAATTTACAGGTGGAGCAAGAGAATGGTGCCAGTCTGTAACAAGACCAGAAGCCCCATCATCTGCTTTCCTACCACACTGGG
The DNA here is from genome assembly GCF_000277835.1 of Geospiza fortis. Lineage (NCBI taxonomy): Eukaryota > Metazoa > Chordata > Aves > Passeriformes > Thraupidae > Geospiza > Geospiza fortis. Next base: position 10,705,928 of record NW_005054300.1, read on the forward strand.
AAGAAAGTTTGGAAGAAAACAGAGTCTCTGTGAATGTGAACTATATCAGGCTGGGTCTTTCAGACTCAGATAAACCCTTCATACTCAAATAGCCTTTCACACTCAAATAATCCCTGTCTTTCTGTCATCAGAGCTGACCCAAGAACTTTGGCAGTTAAATCTCTTCCCAGTTAAACTCATGGATCCCTCCAAGCAGCTCTGGCTTTATTCCCAACACCATTTTGAAACGCTTTGGGGATTATGTGAGTAATTAGATAAATAATAAAAAAGCCATGTCCGGATGCAGGATGATGCTGCAAGCAAAGCTCTGCTCTTCCAGTGCATTAGGCTTCACAGCAGTTGTTCACCCTCAGGGCTGCCAATAGAGGAATGCAAGGCACTTTATCTACAAAAGCAAAGGAAAAGAAAAACCAAACAACAGGAGTTTTTCCTTGATGACAATAAAACTGACTGGTTTTAGCAATATAATCACCCCTCCAAAGCCTAGAAGGTTCTTTTCAATTTCACTCATCTGCCCACTTCTGGTTTTAAATACCCTGGTGTGCAATATTCAGGGTAATGCCCATTGCACAAGAATTTGTAGAATTTGTTGCTGATAAAAAACCCCATAAAGACCAGGAGAAATGATCAGGGAATTAGAATCATCTGCCTCAAAACAGATCCTTAACACACAGACATGTAAATCTGTATGTCTCCAGAGCCTTCCTTTGTAGTCAGGAAAACAAACTTCTTCAGTGACTGGCTCATTTCACAAGAACAAGCTCATAAGCAAAGTGAGATGTCCTGTTCTGTGGAAGTATCAGTATTTCCCCACTAACAGGTGAGACTGTCAGCTCATTTGTACACCTACCTTTATAATATCTAAATTTAAGCTGGATATGTTTCTTTCCTCACTGTTGCAGAATCTGCTAGTACTCAGCTAACTGGGCTAAAGATAAAATCTACCCATCCTTAAACCCCATTCTGACAACTCAGTAGAGAACAAGGTGTGGTGTTTACAGTATGTCTGGCCATTTTTGTGCACAGGAACACTCAAAAACTAATTGAACAAATGTGGACTCAAGTTCTAAGCCAACAAGTTCATGCAGGAAGACAAATTGCTTTCCATTATATCAGGGAGACAAGAGATTAAGATAGATATATATTCTTATGTGTAGAATATGTATTTTTACGTATAGGATATATAAGATTATATACATTTTAACATATCCTTCCAGCATCACAGCATCTAAGGGGTCAGTATCATTTTAGCTATGTGTCAAACGATGGAATGGGGTGGGAAATGTCTTGGCAGGTGGAAGAACCTGTTTCTCTGACTGAAATGGTCCCTGACATGGTTGTTTGGGTGGGATACTCCTAATCTGACATTAGTTGTCTGAAAATCTGGATGAGCTCCCTCCCTAGTGTGTAAAGAGAAACAGGCACTGCCAGAGGACACTGACACTAATTTAAGGCTCATCCATTGTCAGTAGGTGCTGTACAGAGACCCAGGTGTCTGAAGCAAAGAGCAAGAGAGTGGTCAGAGTGTGACCAGAGCCTATGGGGTGATAGGCAAGGGCTCTTCTGTGGGGCAAGACCTACCCAGGAAGCATCCTCTGCTAGGGGTCTGGGGCTGTAGCACATAAAGCTTCTCAAAAACAGAGGGGAAAGTAGGATGGGGAGGAGGGAGAATAAAAGAGAGAAAGCTGTTTCAGACAGAACTGTCCAGAGAAATTTTGCTACAGAGAACTCATACTGAGCTTAGCTGAACTGATAGAGCGTGGTGCTAATAATGTCAAGGTTGTGTGTTTGATCCCTGTAGGGGCCATTCACTTCAGAGTTGGACTAGATGATCCTTGTTGGTCCCTTCCAATTCAGTATATTCTGCAAGTGTTTGACACACTTCATTTTTCTTGCCAGTATTATCCACTGCATTGTCTTTGAGCACCAGTTTCATAGATCAGAGATAAACAGAGATAACCAATCTTCTTCTGCAGATTCTCATTCAGGATTACTTTAAGAGTAATGTCATGTCTCTTTCTTATTACACAGAGACTTCCTAAGGTAATGAAAGCTAAGAAAGCTATTTCTTTTTATATTTATTATTCCACTAATACTTCCATTCCCCTTCTTAAGCTACAGTTTTTACCAACTTCTCCTCTCTACACGTTCTCATCCCTTGTTTACTTGTTTCCCTACCAGGGCTTTGCCAGGTCTTAATTACCATTGCTTTAGGACTGTTACATAACTCACAAAGTCAGCTTTAGTAACATTCATTCTTATCATTAGCAGATTAATAAGTAAACTCATATCTCAACTGGAATGGCAAGGCACTATTGGCTAATTTCAATCATGTGCTTTGGTACCACAGCATATAAATAAGCATGGATTTACAGGTCCAGCACTGGGCTTTGCTGACACTTGACTTCCTCAGCCCACCATGGAGGCCCTGGGAGTGACCACTATTTTGTTGCTGGTATGCATCTCATGCCTTCTCTTTGCCACATGGAGAAGCAGATCTCAAAAAGGGAAGGAGCCTCCTGGGCCCACTGCACTCCCCATTGTTGGAAACCTGCTCCAGATAAACCCATGGAATTTGCCTGGAAGCTTGAAAGAGGTAAGGGACTGTCTTGCTCTTTCCTATGTTTTATTCATGGTGTATAAAACAAAGTCCAGTCCTGCTGTTCTCAGCTAAATTCACAAGTTTCATTTGCATTGACCAAATGTTAAACAGAACCAAAAGGTTTCCCAGATATACAGATATACATGCTTATTAAATCTATATATAATCACAGTAATCTATTGTATTTTTAAGCCTATATATTACAGGTGCATATATATATATATATATCTCCATATATTATGTCAGTCTATATATTGGCAATGACCATAGTGAAATGAGTTATGTGCTGACCTCACAATTTGTACCACAGTACTACAATTTGCACTGGATTTGCAATCAAGGCATTGATGTTGTTGCAGTATAATCTTTCTGTGCTCAATTCCTCACCACATTGGCAACATAACCTGGCCATTTTTGGGGGGAGAGCCCTGCTCCATTTTGCTGCTTCTGCTCCCTAGCAGATATGTAAGATCTCCTGGGAGTGGAAGTAGCAAGTGCAGAAATTGAGGTAAAAACGTTTGGAATGGAGGCTGTGTCCATTCCCTCCCCTGACTGATGTCACCCATCTGGCAAAAATACCCCTTTGAGAGGCAGTTTCACTGTTTGTGGTCAAAAACCCTTTAGGCATTTGCTTCCATGTTGTTTATATAACTGCTTTTAGAGCTCATGTAAATTGTTATCCACTATGCCCTGCACAAAGGTATTCTAAAATGTTTTGCCAGCCCTATGAAGGGCTATTTTCTTTTCTCAGATTTGGACTGGATACTTGCCATTTCCATTCATATTCCTTATTTCTTGTATAATTCCCTCGTCCCTCATCTGTAATTCATAATTGAAAGATCATTGCACTGTTGTTAATCAATGTCATGCCTCAACAGTGTTGGGACAATGACACATCACCTCTCAGACTTCTTTGCTACAAATGTCACAAGATTATCATTGGTGTTGTCAGGTTGCTCTTTGTGCTCACCTTTCCTGCAGCTCAGTGAGAAGTATGGTCCTGTCTTCACGGTACATTTGGGCCCACAAAAGGTTGTCGTGCTGTATGGCTATGATGTGCTGAAAGAAGCCCTGGTTGATCAAGGAGATGACTTCAGTGGAAGAGGCGTTCTACCACTGATTCAAAAACTCTTCCGAGGCACAGGTATGCTCTTGTTTATACCAGCATGCAAAACAGACGCTTTCAGAGCTTCAGAAAGAGCTCCAGAACAGCTGAGAGGGCAGTGCAGAGGGGCATGGTAGATTTCATTTACTACTTTTATGCAGACAAATTAGCAATTAAAGGCAAAATACCCAGCTCATTACTTGGACCCTTGAGTAAACTGGTCCCCTGGAGAATTATTTCAAGTCCCAGGATGGCTTCACTGAGTGCCTTTTTATTTCCAGCATGCTTCAAGCTCTGGCTAAAATTTTGTACATTAAATGTGCCTCTAAGGTCTTACATTCATTCTCCCATTTCTGAAAATATTCTGAATATAGACATGGCTAAGGAACCAGCAAAAGGAAAGTCCACAGCACAACAACATAAGATAATATAGGCTGACCCAGTAAGGGCCACAGTCCAGATCAGGTCATGAGATTATTCACCAGGTGAGTCCCTGGTATGGCATTTATAGCACATATTCCATGATATTATATATACAGTGTAGTACCATTGGTACTGTCAATAATGATATGCTCTATTGCAGGTGCACAGCAGAACATCTGAGTGGTTACATCAGTGCAAAGACCTTGTGTCCAAGACAATTCAGTGTTACTTTACTTACTTTGTAACATAGTTTTTCTTATCCTGGGAATAAAGTCACTTTTATTCAAGGGCTGTGACAGATGGAACAAATTTATCACCTTTAGAATTACAGAGAAGTTATGGTTTGGGGCAGATAGCAATTGCAGTGCAACTCCTCAGAGAGGTGTCTTTGTATGCTGAGTACCTACTGTGTAGTTCCCATTAAATGGGAAAAAACTTGTTTCATCATGAAGGTCTATTTTTCCTCCCTGTGTCAGGCATTTTGACCAGCAATGGGGAGACCTGGAAGCAGCTGAGACGATTTGCACTCACCACCCTGCGGGATTTTGGGATGGGGAAAAAGGGCATTGAGGAGCGAATCCAGGAGGAAGCTCATTTTCTGGTGGAGAGGCTCAAGAACACACATGGTATGATAAGGACTTTGTGCCTGTTGAGACACTGTGCATATCTGCAATTAGACAATGAGGGGTATAGGGCTGCTTCACAAAATCTATGACCCAAGGAGTGGGTGTACGGCTGCTGTTTCTGCTCCCTGCTTTTGTAGGCAAAATTATCAGTAGGCAAAACTATCAATCAAAGGTACTGTGACAGTATGGAGGATAAAAGTAGGGGAGAGAGGCTTGGAAAGCACCTTTTAACCTATTGTGCATGAGGAACAAGACAGGAAGAGGCAAAAGGAATGGCTTTGCCACAGAGCCAAGGGTTTGATGGAATTCAGCCATGGAGACAGTGCTGGATGCTGTCAGGTAATCAAGTATGCTCTTCTTCACCTTGTATCCTGCAACTCTGTGTAAACAGATCTTGAAGAAGTAGGTGACCAGAGAACTCATTTGCAGATATTTGGGATTGGATCCATCGGAACACAAGATAATAGATCCCAGTATTGATGGGGCTGTCCAATGGGAACAGGTATATAAGCTGCTTCTGAGGGCAGGATATAAGGTTACCCACTTGGCTTCAACCTGTAAATGTGTTTTCTGGTAATATATAAGTCAGTGTTACTTCTAAATGTGTCCTCTGAGAGTGGCACAGTACCAGCCACCCTTTTCATTGCCAGCCCTCAATGTGTGCCTATTCTGCAAGGGGGAAAAGCAGACAGATTTAAAAGAATGATTAAGCATCACTGTTTTCCATGAGCCACTAGACAATTCAATCTGGCTTCTCAGATAAACACTTGTTTTATAAATCAGAGAAAACACTCTCACCTGCATTGCTTTTATATTTTGACTATCACAGTAATACTATATTTCTTATGCCCTTATGCAAGCCTCTAACTCTGGCTCACCTTGTTGCATCATCTTTTACTGTGTATTAAAAGGTTTTACAAGCAAGATATATACAACCAAAAAGTATAAATCCATTATTTACCCTAATGCAAATAATAAATACCTATGACTAGTGTCTTCTACATTCAGCATTAATATACTCACCATCTCTGAAATATCTACTGAGTCTTCAATGGCCATGGAGTCACCAGTCAGGCAGAGAACTGGTGCTACTGCTCCTTGGAATAGTCTGCTACTAAGTTGATATTTTCTCACTCTGTGGTTTTCTTTCAGGATTTTATACCTTTTCATGTTATTGTTTCTCATCTTGAACCCTTGAGATGCACCCTAGCACTGTAATTAGCTTTCCTTTTTTTCTTGGGTCTAATCTTGCTTTTTGCTTACACCATAATTCTCTGCACAGGAGTCATGCAGCTGTGCTATCAAAAGTAGACTTTGATCACAGGCATTTGAACGCCAAGTGGAGGGTTATGTACGAGGTTACACTAATAAGGTTAATAAGGAGAGTGTAATAACCTAAAGACAAGGTTCAGGCAAAGTCCCCATGGTTTCATTAGGATTTTGTGGGAATGTTAGGCTGTTTCTAATAAATAGTCTGTAAGACAGACAGGCATGCGCTAGCTGAAGAGCAACTAAAGCACTCAGACCAGGGTTCTGCTGAAAACAAGACAGAAGAGATAAACCATTGTAAGACTGAAATTAGTTCACTTCAAGAATAAGTTGGTAGGCCCTTCGCTGTCCTTTCAAAGGAGTGCAAAATTCTGGAACTCCAGACAATGTGAAACTTTGTAAGGTCAGAGGAGGGGTTGATCCATGAAATACTGAAAGCAAGATAGCTTTTTTTGGTGGTTGTTGCAGAGCAACCTCTGAACCCCAGCAGTTTCCTGATCCATGCTGTTTCCAACATCATCTGCTCCATCGTCTTTGGGGATCGGTTTGACTATGAGGACAAGAATTTTCTAACTTTAATTGATTGGATAGAGGAAAACAACAAGCTCCAAACCTCTATACAAGCACAGGTGTGTCTGGTTTTATTTAATATATTTGTTAATTATTATAATATTCAAATCCTTGAATGTAGTGAAAAAGTAAATGGCCATAAAATCCTGAGTAAGAAAGACCTACTGTTCCAAAACAGTTTAACTGCCCCATTTTCATAGTTACAATCAGGGGAACATTTTAGTTTATTCACAGTAACCGGAATGTGCTTTTTCATCCCTTTATTTTTACAGCTATATAATTTCTTCCCAACTATCATGGATTATCTACCTGGACCTCATCAACAACTGATAAAAAATATTGAAAAAGTTGATAAATTTACAACAGATATTGTAATGGAACACCAGAAAACCCTGGATCCCACTTGTCCTCGAGATTTTATTGATGTTTTTCTTAATAAAATGGAACAGGTACTGTAAGAGTAGAGATGTATTAGATTATATGGAAATCACTACTTGAATCAGATCTTTTCTTTTTACTTATGTTGGGACAGCGGGTTTCTGCAAATACAGAGGGGAACTTGCTCTTCATGACACATTGACTTCATTTTATCCTCTCCATTTTTTATCAAGGATTTTTAAACACAGAATTAACAGCATGAGCCAAAGTGATGAAAGCTAAAGACCAAACTGATTAATATAATTCAATGATCATTCCATATCATAATATTACTTAGTAAGCCTACTATAAATGCTGGTGTTCTGGAGAGTGTGTGTCATATTTTTGAAAGAACATTTATCTTTCTAAAGATAAACCTACATTATGGGTACAGGATTTTTCTTTTTAAGCAAACTTCTTGGGTTTGTCATTAAAAACCTTCTGCCAAATCTTCCTGCAGGAGAAAGGGAATGATGACTCAAAATTCACCGTTGAGACCTTGAGCAGAACCACACTCGACTTGTTCCTTGCAGGAACAGGGACCACAAGCCTCACACTGAGATTTGCAATTCTGATTCTTCATAAATACCCAGAGATAGTAGGTAATGGAAAGAAATAGTTTAAAACTTTTTAATAGGTTGTGGGATCAGTTTGGACAGTTCCTGTCACTACCACATGTGGCAATAGTCCCCTGACTAAGGAAGTATGTTTTAGCAGTGTGGAAATGTGTGTAAGTCTTAGTTGTCTTCACGAGAAGCAGATGTTAGTACTAAGTACAATCATATATTCCTGGCATGCTAAAAGCATATTTTGTTGTATATATGCAGAGAGGTTCAGGCAAACAGATGGGGGACTTTTCATTCAACATTCACTGATTTCTCAACAGAGAAAATGCAAAAGGAGATTGATTCCGTGATTGGCCGAGAGCGAAGCCCTCGCATGTCGGATCGGAGCCAGATACCCTTTACAGATGCTGTGATCCACGAAATCCAGAGATACATTGATTTCCTTCCCGCTAATGTCCCACGTGCTGTAATCAGAGACACCAAGTTCAGAGGCTATTTTATCCCCAAGGTCTGTTACACTGTGTCTGAGAAAGGTCATAATCTCTTGAAAACAACAATTGAGTTTTGTTCTTTGTATTTATTTTCAAAAGCAAGGAAATGCGATACTGAATTTGATTTTTTTTTTTGGTAAGGGGATTCTGGAAGTTATCGAGTCCAATCCCTTGTATTAGAAAAAAAAAATAAGAAAATACTTTTGCATCCTCTGTATGAGGAGGGAGATATTTCTGTTTTTTTTTTTCACATCAGTGTATGCTGTAATTTATTTGGATGCAATATTAAATACTCTAAACAGACTTTTAATGAAAATTCCCTAAAAAACATCTTTGCCATACCAATGGCATATATTTTTGTGCATTAAATATTCATTTAAATTTTAACTACCCTTCTGTTTAGCTCTGGGAACTTCTTAGGGCCTCCTTGCTTTAACATATCTCCATTGTACCTTTCGTTTTTGTTAATTCAGGACACTCTGATATTCCCTATGCTGAGTTCTGTCCTACATGATAGCAAGGAATTTCCAAATCCAGAAAAATTTGACCCAGGACATTTCTTGAATGCAAATGGTACCTTTAAAAAGAGTGACTACTTCATGCCATTTTCTACAGGTAAGACTTCTTGCTCCCAGACCATCCTGTCCTGAAATCTCTCTGAATATTTCATGGCTCCATCACCATTGTCTGTACAACGATGTCAGGTGACATCTGCTAGAGTCACTTCTGGGAAGCTCTAACCCCTGCACTACAGTTCCAGCTGACTTCCTTTTTTAGCAAACACAAGAACTCCTCCAATGCCTTCTACAAGATGTGTATGAAGTGGGACCCAGCCACACAACTTGTCTCTCAAACCATCAAACAGTAGCAGAACTTGAGCAACCAAAGCCTTCAAACTGCCTTCACACACTGAGCACTCTCGTTGTTCTAGACCTTTAGTTCCTAGTTTCATTCATGCTTTCCCAAAATACTGTGGTGCTGCCTTTGCAGTCTGAGATGTCTGAATTTTCATGGAACTGTGGCTAAAATCAGTTATCAGCAAAATACTCCACTATGACCTTTTTTTTTTTCGGTTGTAGGAAAACGCATCTGCGCAGGAGAAGGTCTGGCCCGGATGGAGATATTCATATTTTTAACATCCATCCTGCAGAACTTTACTTTGAAGCCTGTTGTGGATCACAAAGACATTGACATCCGCCCAGTAATCACCAGTCTGGCAAATGTGCCCCGAGACTATGAGGTCTCTTTTGTTCCACGTTAGCCAAGTGAAGAATTTCCAGCTCCCAAACTTAGGAATGCTCTGGCTGAATGACAGCCATTTCCCAGTCTATCGAGAATGAAACACTCAGATCATTAATGGAGAGAAGAGTGCTTAGGAAAGAAAATTGCATGGTGCTTTTACAATCACCACAGCCAGAACTAAAATAGAGTAGGCAATCACACAGGGAAGGACACAGTACCCTGTGCAAAATTACACAGATTCTTCTCTGCATCTACTTCACCCTGTGGTGGTTCCTGTCTGGCTCCTGACATGCCAGGCTGCCTGCACTAGTTCTCCAAGAGCCCAGCTGCTGCCATCCCTGTCACCTGAGGG
>NW_005054300.1:10715639-10721890 GCF_000277835.1 Geospiza fortis
TTGAAGTACTTCTCTCTGTACTTTCAGTTTGTTTGTAATCTATTTGTAAAGGCAAACCTAAAACAAGAGTTTTTTTGTGGTAGAAAATGATCATCTACAGAATTCTTTACCTAATACTTACTGTCTACTGTGGGGATAGTTTATCAGTGATTCGGCAGATGGGTTATCCTCTGTGATTACAATGAGGGTTTGTGAAATTACCATTTATACAGCAAAATAAAGAAGTAGTATACTGAATTGTTGTTTTTCTGATAATCCAGAACACCTTTTAGTGAAAAACCAGTGTCCACAAAGCTTATACTCCAAAATCTCTTTCAAGACCTGTACACATTTGACTGCTTCATTTCACTCATATGAAATGTACTGTGGCTTGAAGAATGAGCTGGTTAATGATCTATAAATGTCCATTCTCAATTTGGAATAAAGCTGCACTGACCCTATGGGATCCATCAGAACCCCAACTGTGGTTACAGAGCTGTTCATTGGGGAGAAAAAAGACAAATTAAATAATACTAGGATCCCCCCCAGCACCTTTTCTTAGATGAATGCCAGCTTGCATCTTCCCAATATTTTATGAAGTACATAAAGATCAGTACAGCAATGTTACAATCAGGAAAAAAATAATAAATAGAGTTTATATGACTTGCCAAGCATATATGTACAGATCAATGGCTGATCAATGGCTGGCATTTCCTGCCTTGATCACATTCCCATCAATGTATAATATATAGTGATTACAGTGAAGAGGGAGAGCTGAATCTATATTATGTGGGAAAAGACAGAACTGTAAAATTACCACAATGCTATTAACTGTTTATGTGAAACAGACAGAACTTGCTTCCTTTCAAAGATTAATAAGCTAGATATACTATGCATTACTAGCATGATACTGCAAAGGCAAAAAGCCACAAATTCCACAGAATCACAGAAATAAATTCCCTCACCAGATAAAAAGAAGAAAGCACTGTACTTCCTCTTTAGCCATGCCATGACTAAATTAGACAAAGCAAATGAGGGAGCAGCTTTCTTATTCCAGTTATCTTTCTTCATGCTGAGAAGTCAAGGAGGCAGCCAATGCAGATCAGCAAAATAGCTTTAGTGCCAGGAGACTCCACCATGGTATGAAGTTGGCTTTGGGATTAGAAGAAAGCTAAATCCATGTGCCCTGATTCTGAACACTGTGGGTATCTCCACAAAGTACTGTTCTGAAACTTGAATGACTTCAGAATAACCTGTTAGAGCAGCTGGCCAGAACTGTCTTCAGATGCTGGAAAATAGAATTCTCTGGAACTGAACTCTTCTGCTTCTTCTAAAAGAGCTGTTATTTGCTAGGCTGATTTTCATTCCCTGGTTTGCAATTGCAGTCCAAGCCATCAAGAACTGCTTCAGCTCCAAAGTGGTTTGCAGACCATTTTGATGACTCACTTTGCCCCTGGACTCTCATCCATCAGCCCTCCCTTTTCTGTTTTCCTCTTGTTCCTCCTTTTAAGAACCCACTATTTTCTTACTCTATTTTCCACCAGAAAATGCTGCAAAGAACTCTGAGATTTAATCTCCTTCTGCATCTCCTCTGGAATTTCTCAGGGATTCTTCAGGTGAAACATCTGAGCAGTAACCAAGTTGTGGCTTTGCTTTTGGACTGACTATACATTTCCCCAGTACAATGCTGTTTACACACACCTGTGTCTCTTCCATAGTGCTACTCTCCAAGGACCTGCCATCCTTGACATGATGTGGATTCTACCAGTGGCCCCTCAGGCAGGGAGGGTAACAGTTACTCAGAGACACAACTGGGAACATAGCTGTCAGCTCTTAGCCTAACTAGGATGCCACTCTCACACAGTCTTCCAACCAGCCAGGAATTCCATCTCTAAAATTTTCTCTCAAAAACAAAGTCTACTGTGGGACAAACCCCTTCTCTCATTTTTGCTTTCTGGAGGTGGAATACACAAAGAGTTTGTGAAGGAACTATTTCTTACCTTTCTTACCTGAAAACACTGAGCACTTGGTGACAGTGCATGGCCAGAAGGATTTCCATCTTCAGAGCCCCTGGAAGTTTTATTCCTTGTAGTTTTAAAATGGCACTGTATTTTGTATACACAGAAAAGCAACTTTTTCAAGAGGAACAGCCCATGGTCCGTCCTGCGCCTCTCCTGTGGGATCTGTGGTTTTCCCTGCTGGCATAACTCCTCCCTGTGTCTCCCTGCAGTCCTGCCAGGTAACACCATGAGCACAGAAATGCTATTTCTATATCAAACCCAGGATTTTCAAAGTGATGGTGAAGGCACTCAAAAGTCATCTGCTTCACTCTTCAAAAAGAGCACTAGGGAAAAGTGTCCATCCTGACTAAACAGTGGCTGTACACAGCCTGACAGCATGATGATCTTTATCACACTAGCACCTGACTTTTAAACACTCTAAGTCTGAACCACTTTCTTCTTACATACAGCACTTGTACTGTCTTCAACTACAACTCACGCAAAAGCCAGCCTGAATTACTTAAGATCAACAGGTACAAAAAAAATATCCTTGGAGTAGGACAAATACCTGTTCAGTACAAAGGGCTCTGCCAAATTAGCAATTTGGAATGTTGTTAACCTAGTAGAGAAGCAGATTTTTGTGGTAGGCATGCCACTTCAAAAACTACTCGGATCAAAATTCACTGGTGAAGCAAAGAAAGGTCTGCTAAGTCAACTGAGCATGTGATAAAAGTCATATGTCTTGAAACTTCACCAGAGGTCCAGACAGTTGAAGAATATAATGGCAGGAATACTTGATGCAGAGGTTTAAAATATGTTCTCTTCTATCATCCCTAGTAGCTTGAAGGAGTTTGTCTTTATTAATAGACCCCTTTAAAAAATAAAAAAAAACAGCTTGTGTAATCTTTCCAACAGAAGTTGAGATTCCAGAGAAATATATACAGCAAGTTTATTGTAAATTTGTCTCTCTATTTCAAACAGATAAAAGGGGACACCAAAATGAAGTGTTTTCAATACCCCACCCATTAAGTCCAAAGTTCCAGGTATCTTCCCAACACAGAACTCAATGAAGGAAAAATTGAAGTTTAGGTCCTGCTGCTACTAAGGGAAAATGTCTTTACAGATTATGGAAGACTTTCCCTAGACCAAGTATTTCATGTGGAAAACAGGACAAACACACGTATAGCCAATATCGACATGAGCTAAAGACAGGCTTCTACTTTTCACTGCAGAACTGAGGCAACAGTACCCCTTGAGAAGAGGAAAATATTATTCAGCCTTAAGCCTGAATACAGCCTACCAATAGCTGGAAAAAGTCCCAGTCTCCATGTCAGCTGTAAACCAAATCCTCGTCAACATACAGAATTGCTGCTGTGCAAAACCAGAGATCAGTCTGATTCACTGCCCAACTCCAGCTTACAGACTATTGTAATTTCATCGTTTCTCCAGTTTTTTGTACTTGGCTTCTGCAGAAGGAAAAACAGTATTTTAGTACTGAGTAGGTAAAAGCTTTGCAACCTGTAAGCTAATTTACTGTACCATTCAGGATCCTTTTTTTCTAATGCATTTAGGCAGATATAATTGTACAATAATTTTTTTAAGAACCTGGTGCTTAAGTCAGACAGTAATATTAATTTAAGCCAAGAAGGCTTGGGTGGCTGGTGGAACATTATGAATCCCTCAATTTGCAAGGTTAAACATCAGTCTTTAAATTATAAGTCAGTGCCTACCATAAAAAAGAAATCATGCCTCACCAATAAGCAGTAGTTTAACAACACCTGTACTAGTCCACCGTAACATAACTCATTACATTAATCTTTTCCCAATGCTTATCACTTCACACACAATGTTTGTGCTCAAAAGCAGCATAGGCAACTCTGCACCTCAGATTTGTTAAACAAAACAGAGTTTACTTTCTTTCATTCTTTTTAAATTCTCTTGCAAGGCACTATGCTGCTAGGTCTTAACAGTGGAGGGTGATAGTTACCAAGTTTTTTGGAATATGCATCCAGTTTATAAGCTGCCTGCTCCAGAGCTGCAACCTGTTCCTCAATTAGGTCTATCTGTTCCAGATATGGCTGAAGATCAGCATCTTAAAAAAGCATAAAAATATTATCTGTCAGTTCTCAGTAATGCACTTCCAAGAAACAGTTCACACTTGAAACACAAGAATTTCTTATTACATTCTTCAGACAGGACATTTCAAAAGGTGTCCTCTCCCAGCCCACAAATAAGTGGTGACTCTGACAGCCATGTTCCAGGAAAATATTAAATGTTTAAGAGTACTGTCTAGTCTCTAACACAAGTAACAAGAGAACATGAATTAAAAGAAGTGTTATTCCTATCAGATCTAGAGTCTGGGGTAAACCAGGACACAAATTCAGATGTATTTTCTCTTACAGTAGTCTACAGAGTCTAAAGCTATTAAGAAATATACAAGACTGGCATTGCATAGCAGCACATCTATATCAGTGAGTTTTATTTCCTTCAGCACTAATGGAGTGTGAACCTTCTGACACTCAAGATGCTTTATTTCCCAAACAAGTGTGCCATTTATGACACCCCTACCTTATTTGGTGTACTTACATTTTTGGTTTAAATCCTTCAGATTTCTACTGATGTTTATAGCAATATCTTTCATTTCTAAGTACTTCAAGCTAGTCAGCTTATTCATGTTTTCCAAGAGTTTGTAGTCTTCACTGGTGGCTTAAAAAAATATAAAGTATATTTTAATTAAAGGTGATGTGGTTTGAATTGTGTGCAGACTCTTCAAGAAGACAAGAGATTTCAATCCAACAGCCAAATAAAGCACAACAGTTTAGATGGCAATACAGGTTATTAGTATACACTCTACAAAAAGATGACATTTTGTGAATTCCAAAAATCAACTGCACTGATTAATTTACTTCTAAAATTTTTTGAAAAAAATTTACTAAGTCCTCATACTTCAATTCTTAACTCTGTCAGTTAGACATTTATGTTTACAAAACTGATAGTACAAATCCAGACTCATAATTTGTACCATATATTCTTCCAGCCTGCAAATCAGGAGTGCTTTCAAAATGAGTGCCTATGCCATGCATTAACTTGGTGAACAGTTTACTTCACTCCAGTTAATCGTGCACAGCAGTTTATTCTAAGGTATAAATGTTGGAAAACATATATGATCCTTGCTCTCAAGAAAAAAATGACTCCACTCTCTATAGTGCCTCCCTCCTACTCTGTCTTAACCTAGACGCTTTTGTTAGATTGACTTTCCATGTACAAACTTCTTTGAGATTAAAAATAATTATTTTTAAGCTGCCGATATCACACTGAATTGTTCTGAAAAATATTCGTGCTATTCTGGGACTTCATTGAATTATTATAACTAATCTCACTGTTGTTATCAGCCTAGCAATGTGCCAAATTTCAACTGCCAGTCTTACCATATGCAATTTAAATAGTTACAGTTTAGACAAACTATCCAACAGATTTCTTTCAAACAAAGTGAAAAGAAAGAAGAACTTGCAGGTCAGTATTGCAGTGCCTTACCTGTCAGTTCACCTGTCAAGTAAGTGGCCATTTTGCTGAACATGTCTTTGCAGAGTTCATTGATATCTGCTTCTGCTGGCTCCTTAGCTTCTTCTGCAGTTTCAATAGCAGGATCCTCTACTCAGGGTAAAGACATTACAGGGTTAAGACAAACTACAGCAAGTCCGGAAGCACAACAGAAAGATTACATGGTCCCATTTTTCCTCCCTTCAGGCTGCCTACAGCTGCTTTCCATGTAAGTTGCTTTCTTTACACTTCACACTGTTAAGGGGTAACAAACCACGGCAGCTTCTTCGAAGTACCACTAACATTACTTCCAATAATGCTTTAGGGAGCATTCAAAAGACAGGCACAGGCCTGACAGCACTGACAAGTATTAGTCCCCCACGTGCCCAGACAGCAAAGCAATTTGGAGAGAACTTCTGAGTGGCTGTGCACGGTGCTGCTGTTTATTTCCAGTCACCGACTCGGAAAAGATGCACAGTTACCCCAGTCCGCTTCATATGGGCTACAACAGATCCCCACCTGCGGAAAGCGGCAATCGCTGCTTTTCTTCTCCAAACCCGTTTCTGCCACAATCTGCCCTCGTTCGGCCCCTCCCCGGAGGAGTCCGGCACCTCTCCCCCAACCCGGCAGGCCGCTCCTTCCCCCATCGGCGGCGTTTGCCGACTCGCACACGAAGGCAGCCCGAGGCCCGCGGCTCCCTCCGACCGAAGCGGCGGCAGGGCCAGGACCCTG
>NW_005054300.1:10722153-10734479 GCF_000277835.1 Geospiza fortis
AAATACCCAGGTGTAAAACCTGTACGAGGTTACTTTGCCCAGAGGTTACAGGCAGTGAAGCCGAACCGAGAGCGCCCGGTCAGTGCTCGATGCGGCTGCACCGTCAGTGCGCTCATTTCCCCCTTCCCACCGCAACCGGAGCGCTCATTGCAGGAGCGCCGGCAGGACTCTCACCGCACGCCCGGTCCAGGGGCTGCGGCCCGCCCGACGCTCACAGGCAAACTCTCCAGTCCTGTGTTTGAGGATGTTTTCCTTTGGCTTAGCTGATCTGCTTACATCAGCAGGTCTTAACGCGATTTAAAAGCATCTCTTCTGCTGCTGATGAGGTGGCCAGGAGACAAGTATTGGCATGATAGTCTGTCCTGTGGGGACTGTGGTACACGTTGCTGTAGTTGCCACAGCCGTAGCTAAATAGGTTTTTTTCAGTCCATAGTGTAAGTAGCACTATATACAGATAGTGCAGCTAAGAACTGAGTCTGTTAAAAACTTCGGCCAGTTGTAAGTATACACATTTTTATTTAGAAAGTAATAAAGAAAAAGGGCATTCCCTCTCCTCCTTTAAAGTAGTAAATACATTTCTTGCTGTTCATGGGGGGGAGGGGAGGTTTTTTGGTTTCTTTGTGCCTGCAGTACAACAGTACATATTTCTCTTCTTAGGTAGATGTCTAACACCACTGCTATTTAGTTTTTAATGAAGCTAAAGTTGTTTCTGGAAGTAGCTTTCACCGAGAAGCTACTACAAGTACAACTGTGCTTTCCTGGTAGTAAATGCTTGGTCTCTACTGACTTCAAGCTCAAATGCATCTCCAACACATTGTGAATGGTCTCTGTCTCTCCTCAGATGTGACAAGCACTAAGAAGGGACA
Organism: Geospiza fortis; assembly: GCF_000277835.1. Lineage (NCBI taxonomy): Eukaryota > Metazoa > Chordata > Aves > Passeriformes > Thraupidae > Geospiza > Geospiza fortis. The sequence continues at coordinate 10,723,020 of NW_005054300.1, forward strand.
ATGTATCATTGTATAAATGCCACCATCACCTTCCACCTTTTGTGATGGAGAAGCTCACATGTCCAATGGAATATTTTGTGTATAAGCTGGCACACAATAATAATGGTTTACAATATAAAATTTGATATGTACCTAAGGAATTATGAGAATTGTATTTTCTTAGGAAAAATCACTTACGCAATGTACATTAATGCATTTCTTCTTAAAACCCACAGTCCTGTGGAGATCATGCTTCAGAAACAGGAGAATAGGCCTCCCATCTGAAGTCCAGTAAAGTCAGCTGAAAACATTTTGGCAATCTCCAGTAGGCCCTAACAAGCTTTGCAGTTTTAACACCTGAGAAGCTGCAGGGCAAGGCAACACAGGAGTCTATGTGAACTTCCTCATGAACCGGAGTTTTGCATAGGCAATGATAAGGAAGATGACAGTCATGCAGAAGAGAGCCACTATGTTTTCCCACATTGCCCAGCTGGTAGGGGCAATTCCCTGGCTGCACAGGTATGCTTCACCAGAACACCTGCAGAAAAGCACAGGGCACAATTTCGTATTACTATGTAGCACACATCTTCAGGTAATTACTTTTATTCCTGTTTCACAATGATCATTCTACCCTCAACTCTGCAAAACAGGTGATAGAAATAGAGAAGCCATCACCAAATAAAACTCGAGGGACAAATCTAGATCTCTAGTTCTCATCATTTTTCAGTAGCAACCTAATTGTTCTTTACAGATAACTGGCAATTTATGAGGAAACCTCAGAATCATCTTAAACCACGGTAAGTACAGAAGCATTAGCTTCCCCTCAACAATCACTGGAAGTCCAAAAGCCATGGAAACAGTACTCTAGCACTGCTCCCTGCAAAATATTCAGCTTGCCATTTTTCTAGTATGAATCACAAAATAGCTGCACTGCTACAGCTTAAGGTATCAATAGCCAAGAACATTTCAAATGGGGCAAAATGAAGCACTGTGAGAGAGATACCTTGGCTCTCTCTGTATCTGCAGGGAGGTTAATATTTAAAAGTTCTGTGGGAGAGGCATGTTTCTGATCACAGGTCTACTGCTTTCCAGCAACTCTAGCTGTCCACACACTGCATTTCCATTGTTAAGTGACTCTGGATTTGTTTAGGAAAACTGATCCATCAGGGCTAGGTTATCAAATACAAAACTTAATTTAGCTCATCTGCCTATTTTTACAAGTAAAGTTTCATCCCTACTTCACTCTTGGGTAATTGTGGAGTTTTATTGTATAATCCTAAAATACATTACTTTGGGACATGTTTTTGAGACTGGCTTGTAAGTGGTAATTCTGCAAATAGTATAAAAATTTGATGCAGTCAGACTTCCCTTCAAGTAATCACTTTTCAGGCCCAGAACCACCATGAGTACTTACATTTCTTCTGAAATGTTGGGGGGACAACTGCCTGTGTCTCCCACTAACACTGTAGTATTTGAATTCTTCTCACCACAGAAGTAGAGATCTCTGTACTCATTTACCTGAAGGGCCTAGGGAAAGAGGAAGACACAAGATTTTTGCAGAGTTCATGGTTTGGGCTGTTAAAACTGAAACACTTCAAAGGAACTTGATTATTAGAATACACATACCACCATTCTTAGAATCATATGTTCACATTCATTTTTATTCTCAAGCTCTTAGACACTGCTTTTCTTAGCAACTGCTCCAAGTTCTACATGCAAGGTGGTTCGGTGTCCAGGCCTTAGCTTCCAAGTTACTTAGCCACGGGTTTCTGTCTTGCCAGCTACAAGTTTCTGTTCATCCACATTCACCTGGGTCAGTCTACTGATCCAGAAAATCATGTGGCTGCATGCAGATCCCCCAGCATCACCACACTGAAGGCATGGCAAAGTCAGCCAAAGCAAGAGGTGAAAGGCTCCCAAGCACTGGCATCCTGCACTCACTGCTATCTCAGAGGACTCTTCTACATTGAGTAACACTGATAAACCATCTCAGTGATACCCAAACAATGAGATCTCACACCTCTCCCACCCTGCACCAGCTCCAGCATTCATTTCAGTCACTGTTACTTGAAGTAGGACACTATTCCTTCCAGAGAGGCTTGGCAAGTATGCAAACAGGAGATGGAAACACAACTCCCACGTGTGACCTGCTCTATTTTCTGTGTTTCAATCAGCTGCATCCTTAGATTTCTGGTACCCCAGCTCCTTACTATTCAAAAAAGTCCAATTTCATTTCAGAGGAAGCCAGGCTGAAGACTAAGACACTCGTGCACTACAGTAAATCCCTTAACCAGGTGGAAAGTCATTGGCCGCAGCTGGCCACCCATACAGTAGTGTCTGGAGAGGCTGGACAATATTTGATTTTATTCTGAACCACAGGGATCAACTACTCAGGCTAGGAATTAGTGCCTGACTGGACAGCTTGCTCTGCAGCTGTCCAAGCAGCACTAATTCTGTAGCACAAAATGTTTGTTCAGTCCCTGAGACTTGCAGCTCTCACACAGAGTTCTAAATTTCACTTCCTTTTTGAGGCTGGCTGGTTTATTTTTTTTTACCATATTCATGCAATGAAACAAACCAAATCTGGCTTTTAAGAGAACTTCAAACTTTATACTCAAAACCTTTCCAGGAAGCAGCAGTGTGGCTACATTACTCAAAGGAGACCAATGCTACTTTCTACTCACAGTGAGGCCGTATCGAGGGATGCTGAAGTACTTGAGCCAGTTCAGCCAGCCCATTACTGAAGGGAGGTTCACTAGGAGGCCAGAAAAGATCTGAAATAGAACACAGGAGACTGATGAGTCACAAACTCTGTTTATTGCAAATAATACCATTCCTGCACAGATGCTGCAGTTCCCAGCAGAGCTCCACTGGGATTGATGGATCTACTACTGCTGTCATCCCTGTACCCACAGACATGAGTTGGAGCCTTGCAGCACTCCCATGCCACTGGCCCGACACACCTGAGTACTCCAGCTGAACTGCTTGCAAAGAGGTCAGAAAGGTTTTCTACACCCACATGTGAGCTAAGAATCATGACCACAACTTCTTACTCAGGAGGACTGTCCTATGACAGAGCTGAGCAGAGGCCAAAGAAGGATGACGGAGATGAGAAAGTAGAGAATCAAAAAGAAGAAAAAGGGGGAACCTTAAGAGCTGTTATTATTTCAGTCTTCCCCTCTGTCCTACATCTTTTATCCATGCTTTCTCTCATCTGGAAAAATATTTGCTTTTACTTCTTATCACAAGTGGTCTTCATAGTTAAACATACTTCAGCCTCTGCTTCATCACAAGTGATCTTGTGCTTACCCCACCGACCTTCAGTACATGCATGTGTCACTCCTTATACACTATGACCTAACTCAATGTACATCATGCCCTTCACTACACATGCACACTTCTCACCCGCAGTGAGCAGTTAAAGCAGTGCACTTGGCTTATTGTAAAAGCAGCTTAAATTGCAAATCAAAGAATAAGGGAGGTACTGTGGCTCAGAGTATGTACACAGACAGTGACCAGGAATCATCTAACAAGAAACATGTAACTTCGTAGGTTTCACAGTCAAGATGTTTCATCATCAGCATCACCTTTTTGAAAAAGAACTCACAGCTTTCATCTCCAAGTAGTCAAAATTTCTCTCTCTCTTGTTCTCTTCCTTAAAAAAATCCTCAGGGAAGAGTATTGAAGTAATTTCTTGAAACCCAAGGTAATATTGAATTACAAAAAAAGAGAGGGTTTGTGCCTTTTGTACCGCTTGGGCAGCAAAAATTAATGCAAATAATCAACAGATCTAAAGTTTATTTCAAGGCTTTTTCCTTTTAAATGATCTAATTGATCAGTTAGATTTCTAATACTGGAAATGCAAGATTTTTTAAAATCAATCTTTGTAAGGACAATTTAATTTAAAAAAAGCAACACGTGTTTGGAAAGTTCTGGTGGCATCACAACTACTGAATTGCACCCAGCCCTTAGACTACAAGCTGGCAGAAGAATATCTTTGACTACAGTGACAATAAAATCACAAGCATGGAGCTGATATGCCAGTGGACTATGGATATTTTAGCCTGCCTAGGGTAAGCTCAATTCAGTCCTCTTCCCTCCCCTCCATCAAAGGAGCACACACCCCCTAATATACTTACAAGCATCAGGACAAAACAAATGGTGATGAGCAGATTGGCCACAGCCACCACATCCATCCCAGCACTGATAGCCAGGGACATGGCTGTGGCAGTGTAGGACACCAGCATCAGAGTCAGCATGAAGAAGAAGAACCGCCCTGCAACAGCTTGGTATCCTGTCAAAAAGCAGAAAGGTAAGAGTCCAGTAAACAACCACATGATGAATTCCAGAGAGGTACCCTTGGATTCCTATACAAGACAGGCAAATCAGGAAGAAAGACCAAGTCTGGAGTTGGCAGGAACTTTGCATGCTTCAGAGGCCCAAAGAGCATTACCAAAAGACGTTGTCAGGCAGGTCTCTGTGTTAGATTGTTGGTGTCTCTGCCCCTGCCCCAGAGTCCTCCAAAGTTACGATGCCAAGCACTTAAATCAGTTGAAAGTTCAAGTAGCAGTATGTTATAGATACAGGAATCTGGCTAAGTCAGAAATGTGTTGGAAGACAACAGGTTCAATGAAAGCATCAATTCTTTACCAATCATCCAGTAACTGATGCATGAGAATATGATGGCTGGAGTAGTTCTCATGGGCAGCAGATCTCCTATCATCAAGGCCAGGAAGTAGGCAGACACACGGTAATATCCACTGGTGTACTGATGGCTGCGAGGACAGGAAGGAGGGGAGTTGTACAGGTTTAGAGGTTCTCTAGGAAGCAGGCTCATAGTGTGTGTTTGATTTATCCTGATTTGTTTTCTGCTTTTTCTACCAGTGACACCTCTCTATGCAAATTGCTTATATTCTCTGTGCTGTCACTAACACTCTATGAATTAAGGGCTGATCTGTCTCAGACCCTACAGTCAAACAGCACACCAAGGAATGTGAATGAAACACGGTGTGACTGCTAAGTAAAATATCATAAAAAAACTCCTAAGTCTCTTTTCAAAGAAGAAGATCCTCAATACAAGAGCATGGGGAAGCATTAGACTTCTATAAACTGGAGGAACACTTCATCCACTGCTAACTCACACAGCTGCTTCCAGGGAAGAAGGAATGATACCCAACAATGGGAAAACACCTTTGGGACATCAACTCACCTCCAGTTCAGGGCATTATGATTGTTTTGTTACTTAATGGAGCTCATGAAAAGATGCTTTAACAGGTGATGTGCCTAAATCCCCATTGACACAGCTAGTAAACTACACTGGCAAGCATGGCAGACTAGCAAGAAATGGCAGTGTGGGGGAATTTCACTCCTGAGCAGCTGTTAGGGACAATATCAAGCTGCTCTGAGCAGCCTGTGGGTGGACATGTACATTTCAGGCATAAATCTCCAGTTTCTGTTTTACTGCATAGGATCTGTCTCTTGCTCTTCTATTGCATGAGCTGGAGACACCTCCAAACTACACTTTCAACATATATGTATGCGTACAGGTGTGTATACTGTATCTACGTGCATTTACATATGTATACACACATACAAAACATATACATATATATATTAATATAAAGATATTATATATAAATAATATTATAAATAAATAACTATATTTAATTATATATTAATTACTTTTAACAACAATGTAATAATCAAGCACATCCCTCTAAACACAGATGCGCTTGATTATTAACGAGCTCTTGTAAGCCAGACAGTGGCCCCCTTTATCTGAGCATCCATTGCAAAGTTTTTCCAGGAACTCTCCCTTCATTTTTGCACAGTCTTGCCACTTTAGGACCATTGTAAGACTGTGTGTCAGCCCTTGTGAGAAAGGGGGTAGGAAGGATTCACAGTCTGCAGGATTCACGCGCAGACCTCAAAACCAGCTGTTACCAAAAGTGGGTAGGAAAAACAGTAAGCTGTCACACAGCAAGCAAGTAAAAGCATTTCCTCCTCCCCCCAGCTCTGAGCATTTCAGCTCCCTGCTCTACAGACTCATTTAGCATTACTATTACAATCTGATATTGCAAGGGAGCAAACAAGTCCTTGGTGGTAAAAATTTTGTTCAGTGTGTAAGATACTGCTCCATCTCATTCTAGGGTATGAGACAGTCCAAGTGCCTTACTACTTACACAAATAGTTTCTTGTCTCTGATGAATAGCTCAATTGCAGAGACACTCGAAAAACACTGGTTTGTAGTGACAAAAAACAAGGATCCAACCCTAGAAGGCAAAACAGAACAGTGGAAAAGTGAGGGAACAACCAGATTAAGCAGTGGCAGCCTCAGACATTCATCATACCATAGAGTCAGTGCTTTTCTCTGTCCATAGAATGGAGATATTTAATTGCTACTGTAAATCTTAGCTGTATCCTTATCTTCCCTTTTACACTCCCTTTGTACTTATGTGCAAACCTGACAGAACTGTGGCCCCTTTAGGACCCCTGGCAATTCCATGCTGCAGTGCACTGAGACCGATGAACCCAACCCTCCCTTGTATTTCAAGTGGATTCCAAGGCCTTCCTTCCCTGTGCCTCAAACCTGTCTGCTACGGATAGAAAAATGAGCAAAGCATTTTCATCTCACCGATTCTGAATGCCGCTTCGGTCCAGTTTTACACCAAAAAAGATAGCACCCACAACCAAGGCTAGAATTACAGTCACTGCAATCTGGAAGTGGAAAGAAGAAAGGTAAAAATAAATCCTTCAGGTAAGTAAAAAAATAGGAACTAGCATTCTTAAGTCATATGCAGAGCTTAAGATTCACACCTGCCTAAAGCCTTGCTCTTGTGAGGCAATGTATACTGAGACACACCCAATTAAAATCCTTATGACAGTTTTTCAGATTTTATCCTCTTCACTTTTCTACTCCATTCTTTGGCTAGCAGAGTTTAGTAGAAACATAGAATAACCAAGTTTAAGTTTTAAAATGAGGCACAAAACTAGTATCATCCTAGAACATCCCCATGTGACCCAGAGAATGGAGCACTTTCCCTCCCACCCCAATCTTCAGTGCAGTAGTTCTTATGCTAAACTAAACTGGAGATTTTTTCCAAAGGCCACAAAGGTAGCTGAGCATCTCACTCCATTTACATGGCAGTGGCACAGGACTTTTCTATTTCCCTAACTGCCTTTGAAAACATGTTCTGCCCTACAAACTACAGATTATGAGACTGAGAGCCGCAAGAGTTTGAGACTTTTAGCAATTGTTACCTACTTGTGCAATGGAGGCCTGTGGGTTCCTGATGAGATTTTTCAGGGAACGCTTGGACACCCAGTAGAGCTGAGTGAAGAATCCATTTGCATAGGTGATCTCATGCTCCTGCTTGGATAGTCTCTGCTTGCTTCCCCGTCCAAGCTCCACTTTCCCCAGTGCTTCCTTTGTGCTCTGATACAGGTTTGAGCCGAGATACTTCTGGTGCAGCACATCTACCACACTGCTATCCACATTGTCTTCTGTCACTCCATTCTCACTGCTCACTTCTGAGTGAGAAAAAGAAGATATGGCTTGTGATTCCCTATGAACATGACCTTCAGATATGGCCCATCAATAAGTTCAGCAATTCTGGAGGCTGAAGAAAAAGACAGAAATGCCCAGAGAATTTGAGTTGTTCACGCCTTAGCCCTGAGTTTAGGAAGCTAGCTTGAGTGAGAGGTTTGTCCTGTATTTTTAATTGAATCTAGCTAATCTGCCCATTCTTTCTGGCACAAAATGGTTATATTCTTGTAACATGGCACCAGATAACTTTTGTTTCATTGAATTTGGGAAAAATCAATGTTTGCTCTGATTCACATCACTTCAGTGATGTCAACCGCTGTGTAACTGCTTTACAAGATCTGTTCCCTTATAGTCCTTCAGTCAACGATGTGCTACATGATCCCCAAGCAAGTATTTCCAAACATTTCACTCATTATATTGGTAGAGAATTTGTTCTCTAACAGTTCCAATCTCTTTCACTCTCCTGTAAATCCAACACTCCTCAGCCATCTACTTAGTCTCTGCAGCAGCCTCTTATGTGACTGAGAACTTGTCAGCTGCCTCTTGAGACTAAGCAGTTCTAGTTTTTTCAGCCTTTCCCTCACAGGCTTTTTTAAAATTTTGGTATTTGTAATTCTCTCCTATACTACTGAAGTGAAAAAAATCCATTTAAGAAGTTTTCTGATCTCTTTAAAGAAGCCCAAAACAAAGTATATCTACTAGCAGGAACAATTAAAAGATAAAGAAATGCCCTTAGACTCAAAGAAACACAGAGAATAAAAGCTTGCCATCACCACATACAATTTCCCTTCTACATTAGCTAGCAGTGAATTTCTCCTTTGCAATTTACCTTTTCCTGTGTCCACAGGTCCATGATCATCCTTGCTGGCTGCCACAGCAGTTGAATCACCATTTATGACATCGAGGAAGAAGTCAGCTGGATTATTGAAGGGTTCACATTCATATCCTTTAAAAACAAAAACAGAACAAACCAAAACCACACATGCAACGTGTTTGCATTGCACAGGGCACACCTCAGAAGGTCAGGTCTAACACTATATCACTTTTCCGTAACCCTGTTACCAGAAAACTTCACTGCTTTTCATAAGTGTTACTTTACAGCAGTAGATGGACAGGATTTAGAAGATGGCGAATCCAGGGTATCTAAAAAGCTTCAAAGCTGCTTATTCACTGATTTCAGGTGAGGAGGAATCTCTAACTGCTTCTACCACAACTCTGTATGGACAACTCTTGCCTCTTTCCCATGGCTGTTCAACCACATTCCACTCTGAAAGACACACAGTTCCTCAGCAGAGGTTCCTGGGTGTCTGCTCTATAGCCTCAGATATTTCTTCCAGAGGCTCAACTCTTGTTGGAGTTTCCCTGGTCACAAGGATGAGGAAGGGCTGTCCAAAAGCAGCTTCTTATAATACAGTTCTAAGTATGGGACAAGGAGGAAATTAAAAACAAACAAACCCAAAGACATTTCTACATCTTCCCTGAGAGAAAGGAAGTGGCCTACTAAGAGGAGGAGCAGAAGTACTGACATTGGTTAAAGCACCTTCGTTAAAGCCAGAGAAAGCTTATAATCTAATGTGTCCATGGTTGCATTTAAAGATTGGAAGTCCACTCCAAATTCTCTGTTCATTATAGTCAGACACCATCACCCTGCTTACTTGAACAGAGGGCAGCCACCCAACAGTGCAGCTATTAACCCATCTTAAGACACACCCTAATTCTGTCCTCTTGGTTGCCCACCTGCATTCAGTCTAGAGCATATTTTTGGATCTTGGATTTTTGGATCCAATCTGCAGGCTGTGGTTCAAAAACCACTGGATCTGCCATCAAGGCCTGGTACAACTACAAGCATTATCTAGTGATTCTTGGTTTTTGTCCTCATGTAAGGCAACAAAGGCAAGAAAGAGCCATGATCTCTTGTCTGAAAATTTTTAGGTTTCTCATTCTGTCTTTTTCCTGCTCTAGCATAACACTGATTAGACTGTATGTGTACAGTTTCTAACATCCCAGTGATAGAAAAGCATGGGCCTATTATCCCATGCTAGGGCAAGAATCTACACACAGATTCAACTCATGAGCCAGTTGCTTTTGCTCTTGGCATGGAAGACTTACCAATAGAACTGAAGTACTCCAGGGCGTGTTTCGCAGGACCGTGGTACAGCACCTTTCCCGAAGCCAGTAATGTCAGACTGTCAAACAGCTTGAATATGGAGTAACGGGGCTGATGGATGGAAAATATGATGGTTCTCCCTCTTCTTGAGAGCCTGACATAGAAACAAAACATCTCTTAACTACACCACACTTTGAATTTCAGGAATGTAAACCCCAAGTATCAAAATCCGAGACAAATACTTGGCAACTTCTCAGGGTTTTGACCCAGAAAAACCTTCTCTCCCTTCTCTGTCACTGTATCAGATGCTGCCTGCAAGACAGCACCCATCATTACAGAGACCATCACTGCAGCCCAGGCAGCCAAAGTATGATGTTGTCTGTAGCTAGCAAAGCCTGAGGCCACAGCTGTGTATAAACCCTCCTTATGTGTTTTTTATACCAGATGTCCACCTAACTGGAACAGTCCTACTGCGTTCAATGGCAGTACCAGGTGGTACTTATCAGGCTGTGGAAGTCTGGCCAGCTGAGATTTCTCTTAGATCTTCTGCTGAAGATTTACTCTAAAGAAAATTCAAACCAAGTTTTCCTTGAAATTTGTCAGATGCTCTTTCAAGGGCTTTAGCACTGATGCCCAGCAAGGACCCTTGACCATCAAAGACCCATATCCACAAACCCCAGACCAATGCAACCCCCACAAGCAAAACCAGACAACTTGCCACAAACCCAGGAGCAGGATTAGAAAGTCATCCTCATTAAATAACCCTCTTCCGTCCTCCTTGCATGTAACTTTATTCTAATTGTCAGAAGACACCTCATCTCCAAAACATAGGACACTCAGAGTAAATTTGCAGGTGAAGTTTTATCTGAGTTCAAGACTATTGTTGGATAGTAGACTCAAATGGAAGGCCAAGAAATTATGATTACAAGGTCTGACCTTCCAGTCTACTCTTTGTTGTGGCAAAGGGAAGCTGTCCAAGCTACATCTGCTTTTTGGGCTCCAGTCCAATGCTTGCTGTGGAAAGATTCCCATAAGCTTAAAAAGGCTTTGGAAGAGACCCAAACAAATAATTCACCACTACTTCTGAGTATATTTGTCTAGTTTTTATGTTTTTGTTTTTTAAAGGAGCACTAGAACTACTCAGTCATAAGAACATTCCTTTTTTTACTAATGAGTTGACAACCAAATTGCAGCACAGTGAAGCACTGACTCTTACTTCTTCAGAAGGATGAGGACTGCATTGGCTGTGCTGGCATCAAGGCCAGTGGTTGGTTCATCCAGAAAAAGGACTGGTGGCTCTGTGATGAGCTCCATCCCAATGTTGGTTCTCTTCCGTTCCCCTCCAGACACTCCCCGGATCAATTCAGTTCCGACCTGCATGCAGAAGAAATCAGATATTTGAAACAAGACCCAGTCAGTACATGCTCTGGACTTGTGGGCTTTCCACATCTAGCAGCCATTTTCACTTTCAGAGTCCCTTTAATGAACTCTAGGATGAACAGCAGGTGAGTTTGACCCAGGGACTGTGTAGCAGTATGCTAAGCCTGATTTTCAGAGGTACCAGGTGCCTTATGACTCTAGGGAACAAGGATGACACTGACAAGAGACAGAGGGGGCCACAGCATTCAGAGGAGGCATTAGTGTGTGGGGATGCCTTTTTTTAGTAGCTTGCCTGTTAATACAAGCTCTACACAGAACTTTTCCATCAAAGACCAGTTTTTCATCCCTCAGAGCTTTCAGAAATGAGAAAACAATTTTCTTGTCTTGTTCCATAAAGCCAGGAAGCGACTGAACAACTTTCCAAGATGCAATGACTAAGCGACTCTTT